>NW_019173007.1:0-303754 GCF_001831195.1 Colletotrichum orchidophilum
CTGAGACTTCGGGGAGACCAGGTGGCCGCGCCACAACACGGGGGGGTGCTGGAGTGGGCGAAGGACCAGGTAGATAGCGCCACCGTGGAGAAATTCGGACAGAGCAGGCGCAGGAATGGCAGGCAGGCACGGAGGGCTGTACAACTGCAGGTAAGTTGTAAAGCATTCGTGGACATCCATCAATGCCAGCGGGGGCCACCGTGTACTCTGTGTAGGGGAGCGGGCCGGGGGGGGGGGGGGGGGGGCGTGGAGTGGAGTAGTGGGTGGTGATGAGGTGGAGGTGTTATAGGTTGTCGTGATGTTGGTGTAGGTGAACGAGGCGGTGGGGTGGGGGGGGGATGGGTGTGGGGGGTGGGGGGTGGGGGGGGGGGGGTGGGGGGTGGGGCGGTGGGTGTGGGGGGGGTATCATCACTTCGTTCCCGTCTCTCTACCGTCCTGGGTCAACGCATTTCAGAAAGCCAGTGTTTTGCTCACCGCAAGATGAACGGTACCAGCACGCGCCTCAATCGTCATCATCAATAATGTCCTCCACCTTGCGCTTCTTCCTCCCTGACCGACCCTCTCGTTTCACCACCCGCGGCTCATCATCGTCTCCGTTTCCTTCCGAATTGTCCTCTTGCTCTGCCTCCTCCTCCTCCTCTTCTTCTTCCCGACGGCGCTGCTGTTCCAGAGCGCGCTTCATCTTACGCAGAATGACTGGGTCGTCATACAAGTCCTTGAGACCGATTTCCTATTGTCCTTCTCGTCAGCATATGGGAGAGGGGGATGGGGGTTTCTCTCGACGGAAGGACTTCCACTTACCTTGGAACAACCAGCCGTAGGACACTGCGCCCGCTGACCCGGCGCCCTGCGTAGGAACTCCGTAATCGCCGCCTTCTCAAACGTGTGGCTGCACGCGCTGTTGCTGACGGGGTCCTTGAACAGCTGCATGGACAGCGGACACCTGTACTCCCTATTCTCCCCGGCAATGACGAGGTCATCGTCGCTGTCGTCCGCCCCGGCCGTCGCGGCCGCGGCCGCGGCCGATTCACTGTTCGCGTCGCCACGCCGGTTTACGACGGGCATGACGGGGTTCCCGGCGTCGTCGAACCAGCGCTTCGCGTTGGGCAGGGGGACCTCGGCGTCGCCGTGTGCAGCGTCGTGCCAAAGCTTCTTGAAGGCGGCGTAGTCGTTGTTGACGGCGTAGCGCTGGTACGCCGTCATGCGCTCGTACTCATTCAGCTTTTCGGCGCGCTGCTGGCGCAGGATGTCGATCGCAGAGTACTCTGGCGGCGGCGGGAGCGCGCTTTCGTCTGCTGCTTCGTTCTCGTCCGCCTCCTCGGGGTTCGAGTCGTCGCCGCCGCCGCTGCGCCCGCTGGCTTCCGCTCGTGTGCGCCCGCTACGTTGGCGGGGCGCCTGTTCGGGGAGCGCCTGAAAGTACGAGACCGTGTCCGCGAGCGCGGCCTTTTCGTCGTAGAGCTCCGTCTGCCTGTCAATGAGATCGCGCAGCGCGGCCTCGGCCTCGGCCGTCAGGCGGGGCACCTCGTCGTCTAGCCCGGCCGTGTGCGCCTCGATGTCCACCTCGCGCTGGGACTTTTCGTGGCTGCCGCTGTCGTTTTCCATCTTATGGTCCTGCGACTGCGACTGCGATTCGGCGCGCTTCTCGGCGAAGCGGGCGAGAGTCTCGTGCCGCGTGCGGACGGCGTCGTTGATGCCGACGACGGAGAAGCCGAGGTGTCTGATGGAGGCCTTTAGGTGGTTCTCGTAGCGGTGGACGTCGCGGCTGTTGGAGAGGTCCGCGATGGCGCGTTTTGCTTCCGCGGAGAGGGGGCACGAGAGGGGCTCGTATTCTGGGAGGGCATTTTGGGGGCCGTCGGCGTCGTTGTCGTCGTCGTTGTCACCGGTGCGCCTTTCTGGGCGGCGTTGGCCTCTGCGGCGTTCGAGTACGGGCATCTTGTCCGGGGGCGCTCGGTGGTCGCTGTCGCTGTGTCTCGATGTTTGAAGTAGAGGATAGGTATCGAGAAATGCTGCGGATGAAGTGATTGTTCTCTTTGGTCGAACGTGTGTTCGGAGTTTGACCAGATCGGAGGATGGGAAATTTCGTGAAAGTGAACAAGTGAGAGACGCGATTGACGTGCTGAGGCGCGTCGGTGGGTTAAAGAGGTGTCAAGAACGTATCGTCTGGGGTTTCCTGGTCGCGGGGAGGGCCCCTGCAGGGCTTTTACCTCCCAATACCGTCATGCTTAATTGGTCTTCTTTTCTTCCATTTCACTTCAGGTTGTCATAAGTCTCTTGGAAATTACGCATTGCTACATTTCTGAGCCAGTATATTCAGCCTCTCATCTAGGCTCGGGAGGCTCTTCTTTGTTTCTGCCCGCCCGTGACTTTACTCGGACGAATTGAAAGCAACCATGAAGATGAAATTGAAGTACTGCATACTTTATCAATTGATCGTTCGATTCTACATTGAAAGCAGAGACTAAGCTTATATTGGGATCTCTCAACTATTCAAAGTGAAGAGATGGTGAGCGGCCACTGTCGATGAGAGATAGATCCTCGTTCTAATCTGTAGCAGATCGCCTCGACCAGTTTGAGTCTCTCACCGCCAGTGGGCTCGCCCCATGCCTTCACGTAGGCTTTGATCACTCTAGCCATGAACGGGTGTTTCGGGCCAATTCTACGATAGTTAGTTATCTCAAGGACTGCAAGTCTATCGTTGTTCTTTGAATCATTCCAATTATCTTCAGCTGCATTGCTTCTGGTCACCAGTGGTATACCAATACCAGGTGCAAAACCTTACGGCTTGCATCTTACCTAGGCATTTCCGTGCAACTTTCCAATCGCCCCTCGGCCTCCTGGTTAACCTGAAAAGCTTCTCAGTTCATTCCTCAGCTGCGTCCGTTTCACCGAGAGAACGCTTTCATGTTTCTTTGCCTCGTCTACATGCCATGTATCACTCATCCTTCTTTTCGTCTTAGATTGCCTAGCGTCTAAGTACCGCCAAATAAGTTAGCATCAGTCGAAGTCATCCGAGTCTGCTTGCTTCAACCGTTCCAAGACTGACCATACGTAGGATATTTCAAGCCGGAAACTGAATTTTTTTTAATATATGGACACCAAGGCGCCGCGACCATCCCCATATCCTTGAAGCCATATACGGATCCGACCTCGTCGCCACTATTTCGAGTCAGTGCCGGAAATCTGGGCAACGACTTGCTGGTCCTCGCCTCCCTCCGCCTGTGCCCACGGCTCGGTCGCCTGAGTCAGATCGGTCATACGGAGGGCTCGTCTGGGCCTCTCGAGTCGCGTTCTCCTTGCCTCCCATCTGGATATCATCCCGGAACCAGTCATCCGTCACTTCCCTGCTTATCACAACCGACTTCTGATGCGACTCCCCCGATGTTCGATCGCAGTGTTTCCACGGTCAGTCCCTCGTGCAACAGACCCTGGCCTTTTGGTCCGGTCTTTCTTTGCGACGAAGTAAGTGCCACTTGGGGGTTATAGTTTCTTTCAGGAAATGCCCTTCACGTAGCTGGAGTTTCTCTTCCTTTATTTTTAATTAAATCAAGCGTGAGATAATATGAACAGGGGAAGGTTTAACATTTCATTGTGGTCATTGCGCCCCCCCCCCCCCTCCGCACTTACTCCTCTCGACAAATGCTGCACCAAGACCATCTCTGGGGTTGGCGAACAGTATCCTTGGAATTGAGAGCAGTACTGATACTGGGAGCTTCATAAAGAGCCAACAAAGTCGAGGCTAACCCTCCATCTTTTGTTCTAGCTCCTAAAGAACCCGGTGTGTCCTTGAACCTAGATGTACCACGCACACGTACGAGCTCTTTGAAATCGAGATCAACACTGATGCCAAGGATTTTGCAAAGAGCCAAGAAACTCACGCCAGACCTTTTTATTTTTGGTTCCAGTTCCCTGGGAGTGTAGGGTGTCTTTGGACCTCGTTACGCTATATAGATATAGCACAAGCTTCTTGGTGAGAACAGCACCAACACCATGGGGCTTTCACAAAAGCACTGGGAACTCACGCCCAACCCTTTCCTCTTTTTCTAGCTCCTTTAGAACATGGTGTGTCCCTGGACCTCGACGCGCCACAAAGACATGGGAGCGTGGTGAAAAAGAAGGCTTGTCAGGTGCCGATCTTTGTCTAATCACTTTTCCTCAAAGTGTCTCTCAGTGTCAGAACAACAGAGTCATTCAGTATCCGTCATCTCCCGCTTGAGTGCATTCGTGATTGTTGATCACGAATACATAAACGATGGCCGAGATCGACGGACGGCCTGGGTTGTAGAGAATCTTGAACTCTCAAGGAGCTTTCCAGGCACCGACTGACAAAAGGGACGAAACGGGTGTCCACTTCAAATCCCAACATCTGCCATGCCAATGTCACGATCTCGGGGCCGGGACTGGAACTCGAGTCCGATATACCTGAATGCTGAGCATAAGCACCACCTAGAGGACGAAGAAACGCTTTTCATGTCTTCAAGTTTCGGTCTCCTTCATTAAGACAAAAGGGGTCCGACGATCCGGCCAAGTGTGGTGGTGTCTGGGAGTCATTTCCATTGTCATCTTCAGCCTTGTGAGGCCTTCCAAACTCCTCATTCGTTCTAACTATATCGGCTCATCTCATCCTCCAAGAGGTCGTCGCCAATCCGGCGGAGCCCATCCATATGTACACCTGACTTGTATCATACACTCGTAGATATCCTTCCCCAAGACACATTTTCGCTGCGTCTTTTGCTGAAAACCCAGCCCACGTAACCAATTCTGTATAAGTAAGAAATGCTGTTTAAATGCCAGATAAAATGCTGATATATCATGTCTCATATCCCTTGCCTTGTTTCCGAGATTCCCTCCTCATTATCACTCATACCAGATTCATCCCTTCTTGTTCTCTTCCCTCAACGTCCCTTCATGTCGTAGTCTCAGCCAAAAGCCTTGGCATTACGCTCATAAACCAAAAGCGTAATGGGCGCCTTTTGCATAAATCTTTCATCGCGGTATCTCAGTGTAAATGCCGATGGTAGCAATAGCAGCGGGCATTGGCAAAGGAAGTCAAGCCCCGCGCAAAAAAAAAAAAAGCCCGGTAGATCAGTCGTCGACGATTTCGTCGGAGCTGCTACTACTCGAGCCGGACGTCACGCTCATGCTCTGGCGGGCGACGTGAACCAATCTGTAGATTCCGAACGCGACGAGGGCCAGCACGACGAATAGGACGATTACAATGATCGCGATGACGTCGTTTTGTTTGACCATGGCTGTTGTCTAGGATGGTGATTATTTTGGTCTTGGGTACTTTTGGGATTCCACGTCAGGTCAGAGGTGAGGCTGACGGAGCACCAACGGCCGGTGTTGGGGTTAGACCGCGATTATTTTTGGTGGTGGGGGGGCGGTTGATTTGAGGCGGCGCCGGTGTGGGACGGGCGGGACAGCTTGTGTGGAGAGCTGGTGGCTGGGGGAGAGAAGACACGGCGGTCAGGGCGGAGACGCCGAGGAATGTGGTGGTCTCGGGAAGACGATTGAGTTTGGGGGTATCTTTCAACGGTCCGAGGTTTGTCTATGTCTGTGGGATGACCCGTCAGACAAGTGCCCTCGGTTCAAATTCCAGTGAGAGCTGGGAATTGTCGTCGCTGAGGGTGAGTGAGATTTCAATCCGTGGGCGAGCAACTCGAGAGTCTCCCCTGAGGCGAGCTCACAGAGTACCGGTTTGTATGGGTCCGAAATGTGGGTAAGGTTGACGGTAGAGACCCAGAGGAACAATGGAATTGTTCACTTGTCGATGTAGAGGAGATAGAGGAGAGAATTCAAAAGAAACCTCGTGGTTGGTCAAATAAACCCTTTTCGCAATGCGAGTGTGCAATGTATAAGAGGGAAGAGTAGAGGGGGAGGAGGAATCGATGGCAGTGGTGAGGAATGCAGCGCGGGCAGCTTCACGTTAAAAAGAAGCGTTGCCCCGCCACCAGCTTTCCAGCGTCCGCCCAGCCGCAAACCCGGGAAAGTCAATAGAAATGCGAGAGGCTGGGCCCGTCACCACACTCGCCCAACACCACCCTGGGAAAAAAAAAATCCGCGACAACCTAAGGTACTTGACGCTACCGCGCCTCCCACCCTTCACCCGTGGCACAACTTTCAGGCTTTCCCACTCGTCCAGCCGCCTGCGATGCAGGGATGTAAAGCTGCTTTTCAGTGGAGTATCCGCCGGCTGCTGTTGTCCGAGTCCCCTCCTCCACTTACCCAACCTCGCACACTCACAACCTGCAGGTTTCTACCCCCTGTCGCAATAATCCTCTACCTTGGGGAGTGAGGTCGGATGTATATTTATAAGTAAAATCGTGCCTTTAGTGACCTGATAGACCTAGAAACACTACTCGACGATGACTTAGCTGTACCTGCGCCGTACCTGGATCTAACACTCGGCGGCACCCGCCTGATTACAAGGATGGTGTGTCCTTCATGAGTCTGAGATAAAGATTCCGGCGGATACCGGACCACGTAGGAAGGCCTTATCATATTATATCAAGGCCCAGAGGTTCTTGTCAGTTGAGGCTGCGTTTGCATGTTGCAAATCTAGGTTGGCAATGTAAGTGCCCTAGATTGGTCCAACGCCATCTACCTTACAGTGAGGCGCAACCTAACGCATTGGATGTAGATCGCAGCAACTGGAATCAACTGGAGAACTTGCGGTCTTCCTTTCTTCAGAAATTACGAAGCCGAACCGTATAGAACACCTCCTCCCGCTAATTGAGTCACAATAAAGCAAGCCCGCTACTGTCCGGAAAGTCCTAAACCTGGTGTTAGATGAAACCTGCTGAGACTTCTTCCGAAGACTAAAAGCGTGCAAATATCAAGACGAGCAGAAGCCAAGCGAACGGCGCTCGCGGGCCTGCTGATGATAGCAAATGTATCAAGAGCCCAAACGCCAATCCCTTCCCAAAAAATTCCACGAACGGCATCCTTTTGTTGGTTTCCTATACCTCGGCGTCGAGGACGGCATCCGGCTCCGGGACCTCGGCGTCAGGTCCCGCTTTGATGATGCGAATGTGCTTCTCGTAGAATTGCAGCATCTAAGCATCCGTCAGTGCCATCATCTTGCGTTGGAACGCATAGGGCCATACCTTTTGGGGGCATCGCTTATACACCACCTCCTTGGGATGCTTAGTCTTCTGGCCGTTTCGCCAGTTGAGGTAGATGATAATGGAGCCCGACTCTTCGTCCTCGCAGGCATCAATCGACTCGACGCCATCCTCCCAACTGCCACTGGGCAGTGTCCAGGCCTTAGATTTGGCCTCCTTTGCTGACGCGGGAGGAGTAGCTTCGGCGGGGTGACCATTGCGCTTGCTTTTCTTGCTGCTCGCCGGTGGCGTGGACGACGAGGCACCGGCACGGCCGCGCTTCTTTGTGGTCTTGGCCTTGGTCTTCTCCTCAAACAGCGCCTCGCGCCCACCCAGCTTCCGAAGATATTCCTCCAAAATTTCTGATGCGCCTTCCCTGTTAACGTGTGAGGCGAAGTTCCGAGGTTTGTATTGATCGCAGAGCCACAGCGTTCAACTTACTTCAAGCTGTCTTCGGGTTCCCAGGTTTGATCTGCTTTCTTAGAGTAACCTTCCCATTTGACTCGGAAGTTCACGGTGCCCTATAAAACGCGTTGGAATCGAGGCACCTTGACAATGGAGGAGCACTTACGTCGTCAGCAACTTGATGGTCAAGAATTTTCTCAACAACGTATCTATGGCAGGTCAGCCCCATCATCCCAGCGAAGCCCTTTGCTGCGCTTAACGTACTCATCGGCCTCCAAATTATCGTCCTCGTCGCCTTCCTCTTCTTCTTCCTCCTCCTCCTCCTCTTCATCGCCGGCCTCCGCAGAGTCTGGCTTGACAGGTTTGGCGGCATCGCCATTCAGGTCGCCAGAGATCACGGGAATGTCGTCTTCGCTTTTGGCTTCGCTGACATCGTCTCGGTATTCCGCGGATCGGCTCTTCGCGCGCTTCTCCTTTAGCGGGATGGCGATTTCGCCGCCGGCGTCGGACATCTCTTCGTCGCTAATAGCTGCAGGAGCTGTTAACCTTTTGGGTTCCTTTGACTTGGTTGCTTTGCGACCCGGCATCGTGACGTGATATAGGGAATTGATTGTGTTTTCGCGTCGTAAAGTGGGTTGTCGCAATCTCGACGCGACTTGGCTGATGGCGCGAGATGTGAAATTCGCAGAGATGAGAGCTTACCGGGAGGCATTGTGTAGGAAGTATTTATTCCGAGAGTTATAATCAGTCTTCCTAGGCAGCAGCGGGTCTGAATGGGCTAAAATGGAAGGTTGTGCAAGACAACAAGACAAAAAGGTGGAAGGAAGCTGTGATGCGCTGCCAGAGAAACAGCGTGCAATTACCGGAAGCTGCCCCAGGTTTTGCACAACGCTGGGCAAAGAGGCTGGAGCAAAGGATTCACATTACAGCCAATTGTGGCGTTTCAAAATCACGTGACTTTTTGGACACAAGCCACCTCTCCAGAGGGGAAGCACGGATACCTACCGTCACCAATTCCGGCGCCTTCCTTCCAGTCCGGGTGCCCCCATCCTCTAAGCCTCCACTGAGAAGGAGCTCATGTGGAGCTCCAAACCGGTGGACCAAGCTCCAACCTGTATGATCCGTCTTCCTTCCGTTGATCACGATGGAATCTAAGATGGATTGTCAACGCCGGGAAGGCACAAGCATTTTATTTCATTTTTCAGCTGGAAGCCCCTCGGTCAAAGTTCTGGGGTGAGAAGACATCTCTGGGTACTATTGACACGCGTCGTATTGCACAAGTAAAGAGAGAAAAAACTGCCTTACTCCAGCTCTGAAGACTGAGGTAGCTGATATTCTGCCCATTTTTCACTTGCAGATACCTGGATAACCACAAGGATGATGTGGTCTGCGTGCGACAAGCTTATCATCATAATTCTCAGTGTCACCTACCCTGCTTCGTCTCCTTCGTCTCCTTCGTCTCCTTCCTCTTTTTTTTTTTTGTTACGATGACCTCGTCAAGATTTGCGTCATTGTTCAGCGGCAATCATCATTCAAGAAGGCGAGTCACAGAAGCTCGTCTGCGGATAATCCGACCATCGTCGACAACCAGCTCACAAAGAAAATTGCAGTTACGACATATATTAAGGTCTTTTTGGCACCAGTAGGATGTCTGACATCTATCAGACACTGCCACCTTATCCTCCGGAAAGGCATTTCTCGGCACCAACAAGATCTGTGCCGCTCCAACCAACGGAGAAAAACGACGCGGTATGCAGCGCGTCTGCATGTAACTGCAGAAGCGTAATGAGCATCTCATCAAAATCTCTGCAGCGTAAAAGGGGTTGCGATTTGCTGTGCAAATACGACAACCAACATGATGTTCTTGAAAAGGCTTAGGCAAGCGCTAAGAGACATGGATCTAGATTTCACAGCTGGTAGGCAAGTGGCAGCCAAGCTCGGTGATCATATGCAAGGTCCCAACCGACCAAAAAGCAGTGCCTCGCCTCTCCCTCGCGTCAAATCCAGGGCAGATGGTGCCAGGTTGTGGCATTTTAAGGTCAGAGGACGGGCTAGCGTGTGTCTCCTGCTCTGGATCAGGGCCAAACACGCCGTGACACTGGGTGTCAGCTTCAGCTGCCGTGCCAGAGGCGGCGGGAAATTATCGGCGTCCTGCAGGCTGCTAAGGTGGGTTGGTCACTGGTGTATTCGTACAGTCGAATCGACCTCCCCTCCTTGGTGAGCTTGATGGAGCCTGTACAAGACGGTCCCAGACAGACAAGGTTGACCCAAGATGCTGCGGCTGCGGGAGGCTACACTAGACGACCAGCCTCCAGGGGACAACCGGGACCGGGACCGTCAGCAAATCCAGCACCAGCGGGCGATAGGAAGCGCCGCCGCCGCAGGCTCGAGGATGAGTGGCCTAAACGCGATTATCTGTCCTTGCGTCGCGTCCTGCAGATGCCAACCCCATTATTAGATGCAGGAAAACGGGGTCCTTTACACCGGATGGTATCCCCGGGTCAAACACACGGAGCGGAGGGGAACAAGAGCCAAGGCCAAACATACGGCAGAACACGGCCTTGTTTACGCGTGGAATCCTGCCGTCTCTCGTCGAAACAAAATCTTGCCGACGTTGTCTAAAGCTTATAAGGGACAACCACTCTTTACAGTATGTATAGGTACTGCGCGGGCAATGTTCATGAGACGAAATCCGTCAGGTCTGTCGGCGCCGTTGGCACCAGGTCCTTCACCGGCTCCCCTGGATGATCTCCCGGGAACCCCCTGAGAAATGGATCGGACACAAGCCAGTGGGACCCCAGGAGCCTAAACAAAGGAACCGGGCATGCCAACCCGCGCCCCGGTCGGTCGAACAGTCTGGCCAGGAGTTGTTCAACGCGGTGAGGCGAGTTCAAAGGTGGTGTCTGGAGAATGCAGCGAGACCACTGGGCCAGATGAAATATTGGCTTTGGGCATCTTTGCGTGTCATTGAACAGTGGTCCTGAGGATTCCATTGGGTCATGCCCTCAGCTGCAACCGGTGACGGCTGTCAAGCCTATATCTTCTGGACTCTGGAGCTCTTTCGCAATGGCAAGCCGCAAACCCGCTGAGGGCCCTTGAGGTGGGCTCGAGTCAGAGAGGCCAGGCTGCCCAACGTAATTTGGGCTCAATGAGGCAGCTCGGCAGGGTTGAAGAATTATTTCCTCAATTGCTGAAGGGTCGTCGGTATGGGTGGTACCGTGGTTGGTTCAGATCGGGACCCGAGGGGCAGAAGACAAGACAAGAGGCGGCGTGGAAGAGACAGGCAAGCTTGGTCGAGGCAAAAGTTCACCCCATACACCCCCGTTCCCGACAGCGCTAGACCAGTCAGTAGCATTGATGCACAGGGCGGTGCCGGGCTGTCCCTCTCCTTTCCGCAGGCCAGATCAGCACTAATCAGAGAACAAACAACGGGACATGTGAGAGAGCCAGATAGTGGAATGATGGCGGCTCAAGGCGCCTTTATATTTGAGGTCTAGCTTTGGATCCCAATTGAATACGTCGCGTGCTTGGTAGATTTAGGAGAGCCTTGATTGGCTCCCCGGGGAGATGTCGAGCTGAGGAGTTGGTGGACACCTGGAACCAACAAGAGCGCGTCGTTGGATTATTGGGAGACGGAGTTGCTCAGTGGAGGAGGGATTTTCGGTTGAACTCAAACTCTGGGTGAAAATTTCGGCCATGCCACCCCGAAAGACAGAGTTCCTCGAGATCCAATGGATGAGAATGAGGTTGTGCTGTCGGTGTAGGGTTAAGGTAAGGCGTTCTGGACAGCTCCCTTACTATAGTAAGGTATCCGTAGCTCGAGCCCTCTCTGTCTCTTCCCCGAAGCGGCTGATTACGATGCGCTGGATCTGTGTCCTGGACAGTCTGTCATGTACGGCATAGTATAGTACCTTGGACTTACAATTGGCCTCGAGAGGAGATGCAGGTATACGTTTCCTCTCCCCGTTGGCTGATGGGACCCCACGGCTCGTCTCCCTGACGCAGCAAGCTTCGTGAGGCGTCATTACCTAAGGTAGCTCACCAAGTCATTATTCCACTAATGCTAGGTTGTCCTAATACGGTGGGTGGTATGGCTATTAAAAGGCATCCGTGGATATAAATTAAACAAAAAAAAAAAAGGCATCGGCGCAGAGGTGGGACCACCGTAGGGCCCTGAACACTTGAGCCCGTGGACTTGTGAAGGGGGCTTGATCTGGGCCGTCCTTGGCTCCGTCTGTGCTTGCGCGCGTTGCACCTGCACAGCGGCGGCAATCTGGGGGAAGCGGGCAGGACAGGACAGGATTGGATTGGATTGGGATGGCCCGGATAGGATGAGTGAGGGATGAGGGATGAGGGATGGTTAGTGTGGGTAGAGAGATGGGGGGGTGCAGTAGGGTGCGCCAAAGCTCCCACCTCGTCGTCCTTTTCTGGCGCGGGTCGGTGGTGCTACCCCTGCCCGCCTGCTTTATTAAAAAAACTGCAATAATTAAATCCCGGGTGACATTTTTGCAACTTCCCCTTACTCTTCTGTACTTTACTTCCACCTCCCGTCTTTGCCCTTTTCCCACCCACCCCCTCTTCGTCTCTTTTTTTGCACAGAGGTCGAGAGATTGAGAGAGTCCACGGATGAATTGAGAGTCTGCTCGAAAAGAGATACCGAGAGAGATCGAGTGTGAGAGAGACAGTCCGGAAAAAGATTTTACTACTTGCTTAATACCCGGCATCGTACTTTTTTCCCTCCTCGTCAACCCGCCTCGCTACCTCTCGCCCACTTGTCAAACCGACCCCGAATCTGTCCATATCCGACTCCGCGAACGGCCGCTTCACGTTTCCTCGTCACAAGGATTGGCTTGCGTTCAGTTCTGCTCTGTTCGTACAAGGGTAGCAGCTACTTCTCGACATCTCCCACCGACCTCCTTCTCTTCGCACACTCGTTTAGCTCTTCAGCATCTTGTCCATCTTTTTTTGATTGCCTCTTTTTTCACCTCTCTCTTTGCATATCCAATTGCTCTGTCCATTACACCACTCGTTACCTTTCCTTCCCTTATCTGTCTACTCTGAAATTCGCTGGCTCCTACTTCGACCGCTCTCTACCCGGTCCATCTACATATGACCCTCGATTACATAGCTCCCCTGGAGCAGCTGCAACTGTCTATTCACGCAAGAGAAGCCTTGTAGCACCGCACCGCACCGCACCGAACTCGAATTCGCCCCTACCGTCGATAAACCTTTCGAAACACTCGTTACCCACCCGTCTCTTTACATCCACCACCCCGAGCCAAAATGGCGGAAACCGCGAGCAATGCCGACTCGAGCCAACAGAAACTGGGAGCCCCCAAAGACAAGAATTGCCCCTACTGTGGCCAGGCCTTCACCTCCTCCTCTCTCGGTCGACATCTCGATCTCTACATCAAGGAAAAGAACCCCAAGCCGCCAGATGGAATCCACGACGTTGACGCAATCAAGCGTCTGCGAGGAAGCATCACGCGCAGACAACCTAGGGGATCGTTAGGCGGGAGAAACGCCTCAACTCCAGCCACCACACCTAGACCAGCCGCATCCAAGCGAGATGCTGCGCCAGATAGTAACGAGTCCCACAAGTCCCCGGCTCTGCCAAAGGACGGCCAGTATGCTGTGGACTCGACGCTGAGCAAATATCCTTGGACCCCCTCATGGGAAGCCACGGGCGTCATAAATAACATCCCCGCCAAAAATGCCGAAGTCGCTACCTCCACCGATGGCGAAGGCAGTCAGAATGCAGGGAAACGGCCAAGACAAGTGAGCAAGCAAATCATGCAAAAGGCGCAGTTCGACGTCAAGCACAAGCTTGCAGACGCTATGGATACTGCTCGCGCGGCAGAGCTCGCATTAAGAGAGCTTTTAAGCTCATGGAGGGCGGCCAAGTAAGTTTCTCTGCTATGTGACAAACGCAAAAGAAGGGGGGAGAAATTCATGATGGCTAACCCTAGCTACCTCAGGCAAAATATCGACAACAACTCGATGCCTTTTGACTTTGACCCTCTGGCCCTCGACTTTCCTGCTTTAACCTTGCAATGCCTCGCTTCACCGCCCACCCTCTTCTCTTCTACTCAACATCCCACCTCCACCTCTTGGTCCGTCCAATCACCTGGTCAAAGAGAGTACGATGCACTGAGAGCTTTTTTCCAAGAAGAGTTCAGTAATTGGAAGATTACTTGCGCAACTGCTACTACAGCCGCAATGGAGGACCTCACATATCCTCCTCGGGAGCAGCCAATCAGAGACACCCGCGATGCGGTAAAGAAAGCCGAGAAGTCAGCGGAGAATCTCGAAAAACAGGTGAACGAGCATTTGGTGTCAGCTTTTGCGGTTTGGACTTCCCTACCTATTCAGCGGCGAAACGAGCTGTGGCTCTTGGAAATGGCAAGAAGCGTTGGCAGGAAGCAAACCGAGATCGATAAGATGAAGGATGACCAACATAGGCTACAGCAGGAGAACTCTAACCTGAAGTCTCAGATCGACCAGCTCAACCGTCTTCAACAACCGCGAGAATTCAAGCTATTCTCTCCGGCCACGGTGCCCCTGGAGCGGCAGCTTCTCACTCACGTTTTGGAGGCGGGTATAAAGAGCGGTGGTCGTCATGTCGGACTGCGATTGGAGGACCGCCAGTTGGATTTAAATGACATTGTGATACGGGCAATCGAAAGGTGGAAGACGGTTATCAGCATGAACCGTGTCGCCAACACGGGCATGAATGCTCAGAGGGCATTAGACCAAGCAAACAGCGGCACGCCGACGCCGACGCCGACTCCTCAACAACAGCAGCAGCAGCAACAACAACAACAACAGAACCAGCAACAAGGGCAGCAACAGCAACAACACCAACAGGTGCAAGCGACGCAACAACAGCAGATGCAGCAACAGCAAGTGTCACAGTTCCCAAGCCCCGAGCATCGACAGTCGACAACGAGCACCACTGGCCATAGCGACCCAGGTGCTTCAACAGGTCCGCCTTCGATTGACGATGCAAGCGACCAAGATGCCGATGCAGATGGGGATGCCGACGCCGACGCCGATGCAGAGATGGAGGATGATGACAGTTTTGCCGTAATGAACACACCTACTACGAAACCCATGCCCCAGCAGCCGATTCAACGACAAGTCACCCTCGAGGTGCCACGGACGAGGCAGGTACAGCAGAGGGGTGCTAGTGATGCGCGGTTCATGATGCAGAACGGGAATCCAAATGCGAATCGGGGTGCAATCAATATGAGCCGGTCAATGCCGAATATGCAGGCTACGATGCAGAGCATGCATGGCGGGGATATGGGAATGGCCATGTCACAGGTGAGAGGTGATCCAATGTATATGGATTGAGAAATCCATTGCAATGAGGTTGGATGGGTGGATTTTCACATTCGGGCTGGAGGGCAAAAATAAAAAAGCTGTGGCCTTTCAGTTCATGCCCAGCTTGTTTTCCCGGGCGAAAGCCCATTGTATAAGCTTACATTTACATGGTTGCATCTCCCGAGGCATATACAACGCATACAGAGCGTGGCCCGGCGTAGTCTTTTGGGCAAACTTTTTTTTTGGTGTTTAGTACAAAATAACCTGTCGGATGACACAGGAACTTGTTCGTCACCGCCTTTATTCGTTCATAACTCACGGGCTCGTATTTGATGACCGGGCTCCGGGAGAGAGGGGTTCCTAAGGGACTCGGCCGGAGATTCACCTAACCCAAGACAAGCCGATTGCTACAAGGTTCTTCGGGCCCGACGAGAAGGGTCTATGAATGCCCGACATACCTAGTAACCCACAAAGCTTTTTAATTCCGGCTTGACATTCGAATCCCCAAGCCTTGAGAGTTGGACCCCTCTCCCCGGGGAAGCGAGCTGCCTTCTGGGTCCTGTCAAAATTGCTTGGTGTTACCGTCGCACTGATCACATTATGGGTTGGCAATACGGTGGGTTATTGATTTCCTCTCCTCGTCTTCCGTGTTCCCGCCTGGGGAGGGGTTCTAAGTGTCACAAACTCAAGGGAATGTGACCCAGAAGCGTAAAGCAACTTCATTTTACCCCCTCCCCTCTCCTCCTTGCCTCGAGATGCGTCAGTGATAAGATTCGGTGTGGCTGTGTCCTGAAATATTGGTGGGCTCTGAGCCTTGGGGAAAGGGGGGGTGGGGGGGGTGCTTTTCGGAGGTCACGACGGGTACGGATACAGAAACCGGTTTCCTGGTTATGGTTTCGCAGAGACCTGGTTCTCTTTGGAATGAAGTCTCCAGGCTTGGTTGGGGGCTTCCGAGGTTGGTGATGTGGGGCGTGGAGTTGTGCAAAAGCCTCTTATCAACAACCTCTCTTCTTGGACATAATGGCCAGCACAACCCGTTTTTCTCCAGTGCCAGGGCAGATTGGGTCAATGTACGGATAATATATGGCTTAACTCATCTTGGCCACATGAAGATCCGGGTCATCGTCATCGGGGAGGGGCTATCTGCCGGGATCCGAGGGCCGTTTGCGGGTGTGGGGTGTGCTCGGATATGGTGATTTCGTTTACACGGGGGGGTGTGCGAATTGTATGAGTAATATGTGTTTTTGCTCTTTTTGGGACGATGAGAAGTGTGGCCTCTGCGATGGGGGGGGGGTTTTGTGCCGGGGGCGGGGGGCCGTTTGGGGGGTTGGGGGAGCTTCTGTAAGGGTGATTTGTGTTGCCGGGGGGTCTGATACTTTACTTTTTCGGGCACCACGGCGCCCGGGCCGCACCCCCCCCCCCCGCCCCCCCCGGCGGCCCGTCTCTTCTCGCCGGTATGTTCAGAGTAGGACGGAAATAGAAAATGGGGGAAAGTCTTCATCTCGTGGGACAGTGGGAGGACTCGAGGAGGGGTTTCTTTCTTGTTGTTTTAATTTATCGGACCGATCTCCGCTGTCAACCTCGTTGTCGGGTATGGGGCGTGATCAATGATGAGGCTCGAGGCGCGGATCCTTGCCCCCTTCCATCTTCGGCGTCAAATTCTACCTCTTTTGGGTTTTTCTTCTCATCTCGACTTTTCCTCAATAGGAACCCGAAACAAGCATTTGCCGACGTGAACGGGTGGGAAGAGAGGGGCAAGAGCCTCGAAAGGAACGTGTATCCTGGCTCGACAGGAACCCCCATAATTGAAGCCGCTTATCTGGGAGGCAGGCCGCAGGCGCCGTTAGAGGGGTAGGGAGCCGCTGCCGGCAGGTAATGATGTCTTGCTTGACTTTAGATTGCGTCTCTGGGGTGCTTGGGGGCTGTGTAGGAGAGCGACCCAGAGAATGACAGTGGATGGTTTTGATGATGTGCATGGGCTACCCACTCCGTGAGAGATATATATATATATATATCCATCCATCTCGGCCGTGTCTCCGTTCTCGATGCCGAGCCATCGGTGGAGGGGGAGTGCGCTTAGGAGGGCTACCTTGACGACGTGAGAAGGCGGCGGGGCGTTGTGCTGTATGAAAAGAGTGCTTATGTATGCTTGAGCCCGATGGTGCCGTTCATCTAGTTCGAGCTTGCACAGTTCGAATGCGTGTGTGCGGTGGGTCTTGATACAAGTTTGGATAGATGAGAGTTGTGTAGGTACAAAAGTCTTCGAGGAAGCAATGGCTTTCTTGGTTTACAATCTTTGACTCAACAACTCTCCTACCCTCTGTTGACGATAAGTGGCTGTCTGAATAGCGATTACTCTGGTAGGCTGAATCGAGTTGTTTCGGTGGCCACTTGATAAGCCAGGGTTACTTTGCCTACTCCAGACGGATGACCATGTTCTGTAGGTCTCGTGAGCTCCATGCTTGGATCGTTTGATGGAATTTTCGGGACTCGATTGGCTGGTAGACTCGATGGCGGCTTCTTGATTTTCCGTGACTTGACCTGATTCAGTGGGTGAAGTTGACAAACGTGGTGGGCTCAGTCCTGCTGATGGTGTATGACGCGCCGGTCTCCTTAGACTTCACGCTCACCAACGCTGCGGCATGCTATAGTACATGTCATTATTTATTTCGTAAACTGCGTGAAATAAACCATCTTGCTTTGATTGCTGTAGGCTTAAGTCACATAATGATGGTTGCTTTGGCCACTTTCATGACGACTTGGCTGAAGCAAGCACAGGTCGTCGGGACTTCTCGATCTCGCAACCTCATCCGCAATGTTGAGCTCAGGCACATCATAGCCACCGGATTGAAGGCGGCCGACATCTGTTTTAGCGTTTGTGGGCATGCTAGACTGGCGGATCTATACGTTTCGGAGGACTAGTGTGAAGAGTAGAATGTCACACTACTCGAGAATGAAAATACCAGGTGCATGAAGCATAATAGTCACTAGTATGTTCCTCACAGGTTCTTTTCAGAGGCAAATACCCCCGGGTGGAGTGACAGCCAACGAGCGGATTACGCTTAGTAGGCGCTCAAACTTTTTTGGGGGAGTCAGCTAAAGAAGAAACGAGAATGGCCAACGCAAAGGCAGAGGATCTTAAGGAGAAGTTAGAGTCAGCTTAGGATGATCTCGGACCAGCTTAAGACGAGATCAAGAAGCCATAAGAATACGCAGAAACGCTGAGCATTCAAAGGCTTGACACAGACACGTCCCATCAATTCCACCGCGATATCCTTGGACGATACAGTTACGATTACGATGGTTTTGTCGAGCTTGAGGATGATGAATCAGTCGGCGTTGCTACAGCTCCATACGGATAGGCGTATTGGCTTCCATCCTTACTCAAGATGTTTTGCTGTAAGACAATATCAAGGATAATAATGTGTACAATATTTGCAGTGATCTGCTGTAACAAGTTTCTTTTTATAATCGATAGTCGTCCATAGGTTGGTTCATGGGTTCAGGACCCTTCAAATCTGCGAACTATGCTTGGCTAAGCAGTGACTTGTGTTAGGCTTCGATATACAAATAAACACAGCCGAGGACGTGGCATGCGAAGTTTTTCTGTACTTGATACTACGAGGAGTATGACGGCTCACTGGCCTACCTAAGTTGCGACTTCATCGCTTTTTCGGGTCCTCTATCTCCTGCTCCCCGAGGCTTTCGCGCAGTCTGAACTACCCAAACATATTTGTGTAATTACATATGGAAGTTTGTCTAATCCGAAGAGGCGATATCACACATGAGAACCGGAAAGGATGGGGTGAAGCAACGTCGAGATATTCCTTTGCAAAGATCACGTGCGAAATTGCCCTGATTCAGTGCTACCATGCGATCACGAGTCTTCATAACATAGTCCCCGTCCATCTACCAATAACTTTTTTCTGGATATCGTTTCAAGTCTCTTATGATGAGCTACTGTGTTAAATGTAAAGCATAGAACCGTCCACGTCTCGGTGGCGCGCAGACTCTGAAAGATTCCCACACTCGAGAAGGTTCACTGTGACTTCGTCTCTGAGTACAGATGAATCTTAGACAATCCTGATGATACAAGACAGAAAGTGAGCGTTCAAGCTTGTTCCATTAGTTTTGAGAAGGGCAAATACTGAAGAAAATAGCGTGGTTAGATATTCCCAAGACGTTCCTGACTCTGACACGGTGCTCGTTCCAGTCCAAAGAGGGGTATTTAGTAGTTTGTGCAGAAGAGTGCTCAGGATGTATGCACCGTGATTTGGACAAGCCTGCTGGGTTCCTCAAGAAGAAAGTGACAGGTAGAGCCTAGCCGTGTTTGGAGGATTATAAACCCCAGAGGTCCTGGAATCAAGATTTTGAACGTAAGAACACGATGAGTTTCGCACCAAAACATCATGTTCATGTAATCTGCAAGAGGACAGCGGTTGAAATCGGACTGACCGAGATTTGCAAGACGGCATTCTTGTGGCGTGATAGATTCTTCGTTCACCGGACTAGCACCACCCAGTCATGTGAGGTTTGCACACGTCTGATTTTCTTTCCACGCCTTCTCAGTTGGTTGAAAACCGAAGCGTTAAGGCCGTGTCAGTTTCGACGCCTCAGAGGTAACACTAAGGACGTTGCTCGAAGCCCTTATGCGAATAAGGTTATCGCGTAAACATGTCTGTCTTTGCCGTCTCAAATTGCTTAAGAACCGGAGGGTAAAGTATCTAGGGTGAGTCCAGACTACCATCCGGGCAACGCCTCGTTTGCAATGTTCACCTTGATGTTGTGTGAAGAATAAGAAAGCCACCGTGGGCAGAAGTTGATCAGATGAGTAGATAACTGAAGCAATTGTAGAATGCCATTTCATTAATACAGTTTGTGTTCCCTGAAAGTATAGTCGCACCAGCTACTGATGATGTAATCACACAGGCGTATCAAGCGCCTCGCGCACTCATCCATGAATAGCGTGTCACACCGAATTTCACCCCTCTTTCACTCGCTGTCCTGGGAAAGAAAGAGCAAATTATGAACGGAAGCAAAGTGTCAGTCTTAGGATGTCAAGAGCTACCAATGTGAATGTCGTCTTGACAGAGAAAGTTACTGCCTTAGGAATAGTCCCATTAGTACAGGCAATATTAACACCAACTTGTAATGATTGTCATTCTTTAGGCAAAGTACCTGAGTAGAGATTCTGAGAGGGCCGCGAGTAAGAAGGTCTACTCAAGCTGTCGGTCGTCCTGACGAACTGAGTATGGAGAAGCTCTATAAACTGTGTAGAAGCATGAAGGTTGGATCGTTGTCTGAGTCAAGATCGGTTATGGTGCATTCGACCAATAGTTCATTCTCAAGTTTACACATGAGTGGCATTTGTTGACATCGGTTTCGCTCTGGTGCCCATGGGACTCGAGTGCTGTTGTAAGGTCAGGGGAGGATGCTTCTATTGTGGTTCCACTTAAGCATCTTAATCAACAGGCAAGCTGACTTGCTTTATGAGCCAAAAGGCTAAGATCATGGCATGCGGATATCTGATGGCCTGTGATTCAACCCAGCAAAAGTCTCCTTTGGTAGGTTGTTGGTACAACAGTTTTGATTCGATCATTCACTAAGATTACACCCTTGCTCTCGAGCTGGGAACCGTGGACTGTCGTCGCATTACATTACAAGTTCGGTATCCAGTATAGAACCCTTCCTGGGGTACGCATTTGTGTCTTCCTAGTCGGAGGTTGAAGGCGACCATCTGATGTCGCCCGCACGGTCCACACACCCAAAGTGAGTTGTTGTTCATGAAAGCTTCACCGGCCATCTGAAGATGCTGTCCAAGCACTGCATGCGTACTAGTGGCGAAGCGAAGTAAAAGTCGACGAGGAATCGGCCAAAACACCCGATCGAGTCTTTCGAGTTGGGCAAAACATGGCTGTTCAAGGGGTCACAAAGTTCAATGTCAGAAGTCCCCGAATGCGTCGGCAGAAGAAGAGAGACAGAGACGGCATCGGAACCTCGGATGTTGCAGTGATGGGCGTATCGAGGGGGCTATCTCATTCATGGGCAAGGGCAGCTTGAAACATGTACGAGTGGGAGGCATGACGACGGGCGCCCGAGCTCTCTGAAGGCAACCTTGACGGATGATGCGTCTGATATCGGTTCAGTGCATAGACGGAGACAAGTAAAACGAATATACAGAAATCGTATCCTCATACAAGAATGACTGTTCGTATGAGGTTGAATTATCGTTAAAAAGGCGGTTGTCTGCACGGCAACTTTCGCAAGAAGAGGGATGAGGTGTTCAAAGAGGCACTGAGCTGCACGCCAGCCGTACACGAGCCAGGCGATTGCGGGACAGCAGAAGTTAATCGGTGGCGGTACATTCCACCACCTTACGGATACACGTAGTCAGGTACCTTGGTACGGAGTTAGCGTTGTGGCATTGGGAGGAAGGAGCCACCTAATCCCTCCCAGATCATTTCTCAGCACCCGATTGCTTAGCACAGGGAAGTATGTCGCTGCAAGTTCCCGTCAGGTAGCAGATTGACAGGCATTCGGGCAGGTACCGTTGATGTACCGCGGAGTCGATGCGGGACCGAGATGATAGACATGCTCAACATCGAATGTTCTAAAAGACGAGAACCGACGGCCTTGATACAAAAATGAGGTTGAAAATTGAGCAAGGCGTTGAACCTCAAAAGCGACAGAAATTGATAGATTTCGGCCGGAACCTCAACAGCCACACTGGTCTTGTGGTGGCAGCGCTACCAAGATTGCTGTCAGAGCGCGCTAACAGGAGCCCCAGACTCGAGGGTTGAGATACTTCCGACCCCCATCACCCGGCGGGGCCAAAGGCTGCCCTGGCAGCAAGCTACCCCCAAGGACAGACAGACTCCAGCACACGTCCGCCCGCTCCCCTTCTGGCTTGCATCACGACACGATCTCGATATTCCCACCTCAACCTCATTCAACTCCCTTTCGAGCGCCTTTTCCCCCCATCGCAGCGCCACGACGCCGTCCCGACCCCGATTGCGCGACGACCATGTAAATGGTTCCTTCTGCTGCACTGCGAACACCCTCATGATTGCTCCATTCCACTGCGACGGGACCGCCCAACCGAGCAGCCATGGACAACAGGGCCCAACGATTCGAGGATGAGAAGCGGCGCATCATCGAGAGCTGCTTCATCAAGAAGGATGTAGACGGATCGTGTGCGTTGAATCCCAATGTCGCTGGATTTTCTCGTACAAAAAGGTCTACCTCGTCTACAAATAGTACTGACCCTTGCTTGCTCCCGTCGATAGTGCTCGAGACATACATCACCCACATTCGAATTACCGAGTACTCCTCCCATCCGACCTCTCCCCCGCCGCCTCAAGCACGAACCCCCGAATCACAGAAACCCCGCGTCATTGTCGTTGCAGTGCGAAAAAGTGGCCGAGTGCGTATGCACAAGACAAAAGAGAACGCCAACGGCTCCTTCTCAATTGGAAAGACTTGGAACCTCGATGACCTATCCGCCATAGAGTCCTTCACAGGGCCGCCGGCCAACCCGACCTTCCGCGAATGGGCCGGTGATACCGGCTTCATCGTCACCATCGGCAAGCCGTATTTCTGGAATGCGCAGTCGGACAAGGAAAAGAAGTTCTTCATCGCCAGCCTGGTTAAGATCTATGGCAAATATACGGGAGGTAAGGTCCCCGAGTTATCGGGCTTCGACCAGGCCGAGATGGCCCAAATCCTAAGAAACGAACGACGACCACCACCGCCCGCACAGGCTGCCTTCAGACCTCCTGCGATGCCCGATGCTGCTACTAGTCAGACCAGCCTCGGCGCTCCGAATGCGCCCTCAAACTATGGCACTCCCTCGCCTGGCCCGCCAGGCCCGCGCCGACCACCACCTCTCAATGGAATGGCCAATAGTTCACCAGCGGGAAGCATGGCTTCTTCATTCTCACAAGATCCCCCTACGCTGAGAAGATTTGGAAACAAGAGCCAGGAATCCTTCTCGCCTTCCCTGGGAGGCAGAAGCGACGATACGGGCAGCATGCCGCCACGCTCACGAAATGGCATGCCTGGGCCTGGGGCCTTAGGTAGATTCGGTGAGCCAATACAAGAGCCTGGACTGGGACCACCTCCACCAATCTCCGAAGAGGGAGGTAGACCACCGGAGAGGAAGAGACCACCGATGGACCCGGCAAGGCCACAGGGACAAGGCTTCAACGACAGAGACCTGGTTCCTGCGCCGTTAGTGAGCCCGGGTATGCGACGAGATCAAGTTGCCCCTCCTCCAAGGAGCACAGCCAGGAAAAACTCCCTTTCGCAAAGGTCAGACGCAGGTTCCTACAGGGACAATCGACCAGTCACACCCCTCACACCTGGAGACCCAGGTGCACCAGATGTTCCTCTTGCACTCAGAACCCCGACGCGAAATGGGGCCACGCCCACAAGACAGCCTCCACCGCCTGAAATTCCCGTGCCTCCTGCGCCTGTTTCTCCCATCGCACCGACTCCGCCTCCAGCCCCTCCTTCGGCACCTATAGCTGCGGTCGAGGAAACCATCCCCGAGGAGCCTCCAGCTGCCGATCCTACCCCTGAGCCTGAGGCGTCTGCGGAAAAAGAAGATGAGAACCGGCCCGGTTTGGGACCGATGATCAAAGCGAAGAAATCCAAGAACGACCTTGCTGGTGTGCTCTGGAAGGCTGCCTCCGCCGCCTCAGCTTTCAAGCCTCGGCCTGGTGGTGCGGGTGAAAGACTTCGACAACTGGCAACAAAGAGCACTGAACCCGCTGAGGGAATCACAACAGTCTTTCAACCTCCGCCTCGACCAGCCTCTTCTGACGGCCCCAAAGTCACATCTCCAGATCCTGCAGTCGAAGAAACTGCTCCACCTGTAGAACCTCCCAAACGCACATCTGGCGTGCCTGAGGTCAAGGTCACTGTGCCTAACTCTGATCGACCAACGAGTCTGCAACCTTCGACCCAGGAAGTCATTACTGTTAAGAAACCAGAAGAACCAGCCGCCAAAGAGGAGAACAGCAAATCGATAGTTGCCGGTAATGACGCCAAGTATCTTGCATCACTTGGCATTGATCACACAGTCTTGGATAACAAGGGCGGCGAATTCACAAAGTGGCTCGACTACTTTGGCTGGGTCCCTGGCGAGCAAATGAGATCTCGCAATGTGGACGAGATGAGGACAGACCTCGAGCGAGAGCTCAACAAAGCACAAGCAGGTGGCTGGCTTGCCCGATTCCAGGAAGAGGATGATCGTGTCGAGGCTATCAAACGCGGCATCGATCTGGCAGTCGCTGAGTGTGAAGAAATGGAGAACCTTCTGACTCTGTACAGCGTTGAGCTTTCGGTAGGTTGCCTTGTAAACTTTCAGAGAATTCTGTTGACCTGAAGCAGACTCTTTCTGATGATATCGCGTATATTGAGGCCCAAGGCCAGGGTCTGCAAGTGCAGACTGCTAATCAGAAGTTGCTCAAAAAAGAGCTCGAATCTCTCCTTGAGACAACTACTATTACCTCTGCTGACCTCAACGCTTTGAGAGCGGCACCCCTTGAGGATCTTAACGGTCTCGAAGATATCGAGATGTCTCTGGTTACTCTCTACAAGGCTATGATCAAGATTGATCCCACATTACTAGGGGGCGAACCGCGAAAGAGCGAAGATCTTGGCGGAGGAGTTGATCAAGCCGTGGGTCTCGATAACACTGACTATGGTAAAATGAGAATTGTACAGGAGAAGAAGGAGATGTACCGACAGGAAAGCGCTTTCTTTTCACGGCGGTTGGTCGGTTACATGGCTCAACAATTCGATGTGGCCTATAACGAAGTCAACAGAGCACTTCGCGAAGCTCTTTCCAGAAAGGTGGACTCTCGCCACCACGACACCGGTCGCGACATGTTGTGGAAGTACAGTCCCTTAATCAAATACGCCAAAGACGTCGATCTCGCCAACTGGGATCGCATGATCCAGGTCTACCAAGACAAGAGTCAACCGGTCTACAAGAACGAATTTCGCCAGGTCTTGGAGGCATGGAAGCGCAATGCGCGCAAGATGACCGCTGAAGAAACGTCCGAGCTCCTGTTCACATTTGAAGTCGAGAAGCAACAGGAAGGCAAAGCGACCACTGTCAGGAAGCTCACTGTCAAGCGTAGTCAAACATTGGCCAAGAGTCTGCGTTCGCCTATCGACACCAGCAGCAGGACTAATTTGAAAGAGCCGAGCGAGAACCGAAGCCTCCCTTACGAGGTATTTGGCCAGGTGTTGGACGACCTTTTACCATTGGTTGAGATGGAGCAGAATTTCATTATTGACTTCTTCCATGCCACCACTTTGGAGCAATCCGACTTCCCCGACCTGGTCGCAGCAAGCAGACCGTCAGAACGGAGAGGTGGCGACTTGCGTCGCCATCGCCTGATGGAGCCTGACCGCGATCTTGCTCGACGAGTCACCAAGGGTATGGAGGTGATTTTCATTTCCCTCGAAACAGAGATCGCCAGGCTCATTGAATGGGTCATCCAAGCCGATCCTTTGTAAGTTGATGCGACTCCCCTTTCATCCTCAAAATGTACTAACCAAATGCTTCAGACAAGGTGCTGGTGTCCTGGCTGTTCTTGAGCGGAACCTGGTAGACATCCAACAGTCCAATCAAGACTTTCTCAACGCACTGCTCCAGAAGCTCCACGATGTCCTGGAGTCCCGTTTCAAGAAGTTCGTCGACGAGCAAATCCGCGCCATCGAGGAAACTAAGGTGAAGATTAATAAGCGCAAGGGCGTTATTTCGTTCATTCGCGTCTTTCCGCAGTTCTCCAACGCCGTGGAAAACATCCTATCGGGTATCGACCCGAACCTGGCTGTGCGTAAGACTGTCGACCGCGAGTATGACCGCATCCTCAAGTCCATGTTCGACTCGCTCAAGATCATTGCTCGTGAGAACCCGGCAGTCAGCGTCGGTGCGGCGGGTGCGGATCCAGAAGACAAGGAGGCGCTCAACTTCCATATCTTGCTCATCGAGAACATGAACCACTTCCTCGAGGAAGTCAACACGCACGGCCTCAATGTCCTCGACGACTGGCGCGAGGCTGCGACAGGCGAGCTGAACGAGCACATGAGCCTGTACTTGAACGCAGTAATGCGGCGCCCCCTGGGCAAGCTCCTCGAGTACGTTGAGAACATCGAAGGCCAGCTACAGTCGGGCAAACCCGGCTCGAGCATCGCCTCGCAGCCGTCCAACTCCAAGGCCACTTTCCACAAGGTGTTGGCGACGTACGACTCGCGTGAGGTCCGCAAGGGTATCGAGACGCTGCGCAAGCGCGTTGAGAAGCACTTTGGCGACGCGGACGACCCTGCTCTCAGCCAGAAGCTCGTGATCAAGGTGCTCCGCGAGTGCGAACGCTTTTACGGCGAGGTGGAGCTGCGCATCAGCCGCATCACCGCCGACGTCTACAGCGGAGATGTCCTCTTTGAGTGGCCACGTGCCGAGGTCAAGTCAGGCTTTCGCTAGAGGCATATGCTGCTTGGCCTGAAAGCTGGAACATTTTGATGATATTTCGTGTCGCTGCCAAAGGAAAAGAAAAACCGAGCCAGACGCAGTGGCTTTCTTCGGATTGATTCTTTTCCACCAAAAAACCCCCATTTTGTTTGAGTTGTTTTCCTGACCTGAAGCGTAGGAAGCATGGAAGCATGGCGTGACTGAAGGAGACTGGGGCTTGTGTAACGTGTACCCGTCACTGCTTGCTTCAAACTTCCTTTTCCCCCTTCCCTAGATACCTCACCTCGTGGCGTAGGGGATGGGGAATAGCAAGAGTTTGGAGGAGAGCAGGTCAGGGGGGAAGTGGGAGCCATGTTGTTTTTTGTCATGTTATTTCTATAGGCGGCAAGAAGGCCGGGAATTTTCGAAGGCGACAGGATCCAAGAGAGGTTCTTGGTACCCCAGCGGAGGGCTCAAAGCAAAGCCTTTGTATTGCGCGCAAATAGGGGACATTAGATTCCTGTGATGAAATGAGAGAGAACCTTTACGCCAGGTAGACCACGCGTCATATGACAATTGCAGCATGATGCCCTTAGAATAATTGATTAGCAAGATGACACGACACAGCGTGCCTCGTAGAAGGAACACTGCGGTCATACTGGCAGTCCTGAATTAAAAACCCACATTTCACCGAGACCTCAGGGCGCAACACGCAACAGCGTTCTCTCATATCGATTTTGACCATTCTATCAACTAGACCCCCTTGATACGTCACCCTAGCAGGCTTCAAATGAGTCTGGTCATGGACCCAAGAAACAATGCTGAAATAACAAGAAGTGCCTCGAGGCCATAGCAGGGAGACAAGCTGAAAGCAAACCTGACGCCTAACGAACCTGCAATGCAAGGTCGGGTGGGGGGTCTTCCTATTCTTCAAAGCGTTCCCCGCCCGTCATTCCACCTCACCCAAAACTGGTGTTCCCTATCCCAGGCCGTTACCATCCATCAAGTCTTTGTTGTTGAATGAAAACTATCGCCCGATGTGCAATGCTCGTCGATGTATTCCATGCCACACTCATGTAGATGTGGCGACGTTCGCTGAGACGACCAAATTGGCCATCAGTTTCGCTGTTTGTTTTTCTGTTTCATTTTCCTGGGGTTCGCTGAGTCGGTGGTAGACACGCGGCCTATGACAGATGGAAAGCACCCTGGCCTTCCTTGATGGCAGTAGAGAGTTGTTTGCGCATGGATTCGATGTCTGTGTAGTCAGGGAGTTTGAGATAGTTTACACACGTCATAACACTGGGGAGATAGTCGTCAGACGTGTAGGGGTGTTCACTAGGTTTGCAGACGACTGTGAACATGGGCGTCAAGCTCTTGAATCCTGTTCTTGGTGTGAGCACAGGCTACTTCAGGTTAGCCGAGGAAAAACATACCTCCTATGGGTAGCTTGGGGCTGCCCGTGGTGAATTGCAAGAAATCACGACGCTCAGGAGCTGATAGCTCACTCATTGTCTGGAGCAAGTTCTTGACGGTTTTGCTATCCATATTGTAACCGTGATCCGCCTTGATTGAATCCATGAGGGCTGGCGAGTAGGTCAGTATATCATCGGTCGAAGCTGCAAGAAACCACTTACTCTCAAGAGACCAGTCCTCGTCAACCCGGCCAAACAGAGTCACCAGCTCATCTGGAGTGAAAGCGCTCAGAGCCGAGTAAGGGAAGACTTGAGAGAATCCGAGACGGAAGGCGTCAACCTGGCGGCGAACGCCACTGCCGAGAGTCATGTCGATGACACGTTCCAGGTAAGAGTCCACATTGTCGATGGTGACCCGAACTTGTCCGCCGTTGGGCATCAGCTCGATCTCTGGAAAGCCAGGGAGGGTGAAATCCAGGCAAAGATCGTCCAACTTGACACCGTCAATGCCGATATCCTCGGTATCGGCGACCTTTTGGGCAGGAGTCCTTGAAGGGTCTTCGTCGATTTCCTTCTTTGCAACGGCGAACTTCTTGATGGTCTTCAAAGACCTGGCCAAGCCGGGGTCAACAACCTTGACTGCGCCGAGCGATGGCTTCACGCCAGGTGCCGATGAACCATCTCCAATGCGGAAGAACGTGGGATTAAAGTTCAGGTCAATGATGCGAGAATCGATCATTGAGCGAGCAACAAACTTTCCAAGGGTCTTGAACAATTGCAAGATGCGCTCACCGTTGGGCGCAGTAGCTTCATCGTCGCTTAATGGCCGAGGGAAGAGGCCACTCGCTCCAGAGATATATTCCTCCGAGTCGTTCGAGTCCATCTCTCTCCACAACTTGAGCTTTTTCTTGGAGAACTCCCTCGACACTGTCGAGTAGAATTCGAGTGTAGGGCCCAGGCCGGTTCCGACTTCCTCAAAATATTCAACCTCGAGAATGCTTTGAGACGCACCATACAGCTCCATGACTTTCAAGGCGGATTCCAGGATCTTGGATCTCGAAATTCGTACCTTCTGGCGCTGCAGTCGACCAAGGAATGGTCTATCGTCGCGGCGGTCGCGCCGCGAGTCGTCAGCAGAGTGAGCGTTCTGCCAGCGAGTCATAGAGCGGGCATAACCAAAAGAGGTCGATTGTAAAAACAAGTGCCTAGTCTCAAAGGGGAAGAGGAAAGGATACAGTCGTGCTAAGTCTTCTACCCAGCTTGGCAGGCAGTTGCTTGCGACAATCAACGGCTCCTCGAGCTGCCTATTGAGTTTGGCTGTCAACTTCGTGTTGACGAACTGTGACAAGGGCTCGACATTGAGTCGGACGGCGTCCTTCTCGCTGTTCTCGACCATAACGTCTTCGATGTTGGCATTCAAGTCGTGAAGAATATTGAGAAGGCGAAGAATTGAGGCTGTCGAAGGGTGTTTAGCGAGAGATGCCGGAACGTTTCCTTCCCCGTTCTCCTCCGTGTTGGCCTGGGCATTGGAACTAAACGAAAGGGTCTCCGCCGGTGGCGGACCAGGAGCACGTCGGAACTTGATTGGATGCACTGCAGACCAGACACTTCGGCTAAAGTGCTCATCAGAGTTGGCGGCCGAAGTATGGACGGCACGGTAGATCGTTGTCTCGCTCGTAATCACCTTGTTGTCGAGAGTGAACTCAATGTGCCAGTCCTGAGGCACAGCTTGGATAGCTGCAGCGTAGGACATCGGTCTTGAGGAAGTTGCAGGCGTTGGCGTGCTATGAGCCGGAGGAGGCGGGAGAGCACTAGAACGAGTGGGCAAAGAACTTTGAGATGGCGTGGGCACTCGGGTCCCATCATCCTTTCGTGCGGTGACCTTTCCTCCAGCCGCGATTTCCATATTGACAGCGCCGGGCTCGGGGCCGGGGGACTCGCTCATATCCTCATCCAAATCGCCTACAATAGCATCCAAGGCACTGCTGCCACCAATCTCTTCGTCGTCAGACAGATGCTTCTCGTCTGCACACTCAAGGGCATTCTCCAAATCGTCTTCTTCCGGAGGTGGTCTCGACGGCACTGGGCTGTCGGCAGTGGATGCCGCACTACGACGAGTGGATCTCCTCAAAACACCCTTGTCTCTTGCGCTAGAAGAGGTATCAGGAGTAGCTGCACTCTCCGACTGCGGTGTCGACTTGGACTTCGTCTTGCGAAGAGAGCGCGAGCCGCTGGGTGTGGGCACACTTGGCGGTGGCGGGATCGGACTAGACCCAGAAGCTGCCGAAGCGCGCTCTGCAAGTCTAGCTGCAGCATGGCTGAGTGGCAAGCCAGCAGAGCCTGCCAAAGAGGCGAGAGCCCTCGACAGGTTGTCTGCCCGCCTTGAGGAGCCACGTGGCCGTTCCGAAAGACTGATTCTAGGCCTCAGGTAGTCATCGAGAGACTTGAAAGTGGCAATGGCGTGGATTGAGACCATGATGTTTCGATACGACTTAGGAATAGATTCATCATCCGCAACAAGTCTGAGTCGAATTTGCTTCGCTAGCATGGACGCCGCACTACTGCGATTACCATCAAAGGTATTCTGATGGACGGTAATAACCTCGAAATGCTCAGATCTACTTAGCAAATCTTGGAGTTTGTGGACCATGACACTAAAAGGAGTCGCAGGTGAATCGGCCGTGGCGGTCTTGGGCTTTGACTTGACAGTGTAACCCATGAAGACCTGCAGGAAGTCTGCCTGAGCAGTGCGGGCCAAATCATCATCGGGATTGCTGAAAACATCCAAGAGCACTCTGACGAGCCCAGAAGCCAGAAGCTCTGCACTCGTGACGCTTTCGAGAACATCAGCATCGAACGACGAGGCTAGCTTCTTGAAAAGCTCTACACCATTCTCAGGTGCAAGGTTGCCTGCCGATCTGTTGAGGTAGAAAGCTTCAATCTCTTCGGCAAGATCTGACAGATTAGAAAGAATCTTAGTAGCCTTCTTCTTCATAGCCTTGCCGTGTTTCTCTGTCTCATGGCTCTCCAAGAACTTCTTAGCCACCTCACGAATTCTGCTTCGCATCGATGGAACATCCGATAGGAAATGCTGTGGAGGGCCATCTAGCGACATGGTTGAGCCGCGCGAGCTGACTGGCGACCCAGAGACGTCGTCTGGATGAGGCTCGTTCTCATTTTCCTCTTCATTCTCCTCATCGTCCGACTCCTCATGCTCCTCGTCATCTTCTGACTCTTCGTTGTCTGAAGATTGGTCGCCAGAATCTGCCGCGGCTTGCTGATCAGTGTTGTTGGACTCCTGCGATCCGGCCGGCTCTGGCGCTGGTGGCGGAGTGTGCTCCTCAGTGGCTAGTTTCGTAATTTCCGAAATAACACCTTCACGGTATAACTGATACCGATAAACATCCTCCAAGCGACTGAGGAGGAGTTCCGTAGCTTGGAGTGCGAGCATGACGAGTGAAGGATGGTCCTGTTGAGATAAAATTGAAGCCAGGAAAGAAGCATACGACACCGTCTTCAGCGCCTCTCCGAGGATCTCCTCGTCGAGGTTCGAAAGCATCTTCAGCTGGGCCGTTAGTACCTTTTGACGAACGTTGAGGTTGACCGTGCTCGAAAAAGCGTCGGTCAAGGTCGGGAAAAGGATGAGGGCAAAGCGCCTAACTTCGGATTTGCAGCCGTCGAGAAGCTCGATTCTCTTGTCGTTTGGTGACTTGCGGGTTTTCCCAGTTGCAGCGGATGAAGGAGTGATTGGTTCTGTCGAGTTCATCTCAACAAAGTCGCCATACGACGGGTCCGCGTTACGAGGCAGACTAGGTAGCAATTCGCATATGACATTGAGAGTCTCGATGATCTGCTCCTTTGGTCGATGGATTAAGGCCTGCATGATGACAACACTGTCCAGCTTAGAGGCAACGTCCTCCGTGCCGCTAGGCGGGGAGACGCCGGTCAGGATTTGATACAGTGTCTCGACGATATTGAGCTTGAACAAGTCCGCCGAAAGCTGGGGGCTAGCACGAGCCGTGAAGGCCAATACTCGCAGGAATTGCGTGTGGATATCGGCTCCAATTAGGTTGGTGGTGCCTGGGACAAGCAGCCTCAACACAGCCTTGAGCAGGTCGACGCTGACGAGTTCTTCCAGCTTTGCAGACTGGTATTTGAAACTCTCAACGATTCCAGAAACGCAGATGGAAGCCTTTTCGACCACTCGCTGATCGCTGCTGCCCAAGACGTTGAGTAGTGTGGGCATGACATCTCGAATTACCGGGAAGGAATCCTCTGGGATATTTCGGCAGCAATTTGCAGCCGTGGTTACGGCCGTTCGTTGTGTGCTTGTTGCGAAGAAATCCAAGTAAGATAAACAAGCGGTCAAACCGCCCTCTCGGACAATGCTGGAGGGATACTCGGCGGAAATCTTTTCGAGGGTGCTAAGAGCTTGCTCGGCAAGGTCGATAAAGGATATTTCGAGAAGCTTTTGGCAGAGCACGGGGACAGCGCCTCCGTAAACGACGTTGGCTACACTGGCGGGCAACGCCTCCATCAAGTTTGCGAGGCAACGGCATGCAAGAAGCATGATTTCGGGATTCTCTTCGCCCGTCATCTCGTTTGGCTGCATCAGAGTCACCAGTTCCTTGACGAAAGCATCAGGGGAAAAGTGACCTGACAGGTTGTCCTCATTCGAAACCAACAGTATCTCAGACAACTCTTGTAAGGCGATCAGTTGCACTGAAGGGTCATCTTTCTGACGCAGGCTGTTGAGAAGGTCTCGCAGGCGAGACGAGATGCCCGTCATCATGCCTGTCAGAGCCCGTAAGGTACTTGACAGGCCACCGGGACCTCCTGGGCCTCCAAACCCTCCAAAGGGATCATCGTCCACGTCGTCATCGTATCGCTGGCCTTCGTCATCATCATCGTTGTCGTCACTATCATCCTCGTCGTGATGCTCCGGTGGAGGCGGTGGGGGCGGGAGAGGAAGAGACTCTTTTTCCGCATCGTCTGTGCCCGTCATTGTAGTGTCTGGATCCGCGTTGTTTGCAGCATTTCGTTTCGTCTTACGAGAAGAGCTGGATGTGTTGACAGAAGGATCTATGGAAGCCGAATCAGTACTATGATCCACAAGTACATAACCAGAGGCGACTCGAAGTTACCTGTAGCGCCCGGAGCAGTCCTCTTGCTCCTGCTGCTACTGGATTTGCGGCTTGAAGATGCCGAGGGTGCCGTGTTCTCTGATGCAATCGCAGGATCGGCGGAAATGCTGGCAATTACAGTCAGCTTTGAAGATTCTATAGCTTAAGAAGATCGACTTCCTTACTCTGGGCTCGACATGGCGGCGGTAGATTTGCCCTTTCTCTTGGACCGAAGCGGGGCGGGTGGCTGAGTAAGGAGTTGAGGCGGTGGAACTGCGTCGGCTACCTTTTGACGCTTCGATCGTCTGGAGGAAGCGGAAGCGGGCTGCTGTGCACCAGGAGTAGGGCTGGTAGCTTGTGTTGACGCCTTTCGTTTCCGCGAGGCTGACGTCGAAGGGTTTTGAGGGCTGGAGCTCGGAGGTGCAGGGGCGGTCGCTGCGGGATCGGCGCTGGCAGCGGATTGTGTCGATGAAGCCGCGAGACTCGCTGCTTGTCGGGCAGTAGATCTAGTAATTCTGGGAGACATGAGTAACTGGTTTCTGCGAGGCATGCCGACCGAAGAACGGCAGACAGAAAAACGAAGGTAAGATCAAGTCAAATCAGCCTAGTCCAGGGTGCGGGTAGTGGTGTGTGTCTCCAACGCTGGTCAGATGTGTATGTGTGTGGATGGGTGTGGGTTGGTGGGTGTAGTGGATGTACAGTGTACTAGAGAGAGCGAGACAGGTAAAGCATGCAATGAATTGCTGGGGTGGTAGAGAGAGGGGTTTGCTGGCACAGGCCCGAAGCCGACCAAGCGAGGCAGACGAGAATGAAGGAGAGGGAAAAAAGAGGAGTCGAGTCGAGGAAGAAGACGTGTCGAGGAGGAGATGATCAAGACTTGATGGAGAGCGGGTGAAGGAGCGGTGCGATGCAGTCGTGCTTCAATGGTGGGAGACAAGGCCTCTGTCTGTTTTTTTGCCCCCCCTTCTGCTCTAGGAGGCACGGTGCGGTGGTGCCTGGCAGGATGTACGGTGCAGGGAAGTAACGGGAGGCAGGTATAGGGACCCGACCCGCTTAAGTTCGAGATCCCGCTGTTCGGGTGTTGAAGCCTGAAGGTAAGGTAGCTTCAGGGAGGGAGAGAGGAAGGAAAGCAGTCCAGGCACCCTGAACCCTGAGGCCAGAAAAGGAGACTTTTTTTGTGCCCTGCTGGTTTCGAGTATCCCGCCAAAAGACTCGGGAGGCAGACGGGGAGGTGAAGCAGTAGGTAGACCAGAGAGAAGGCAGGAAGGCACGGGACGACCTGAGTTGGCTGTAGCCGGCAACTACCCCACAGCATCTGGATGCTGTTCCTCCTGCTCCAGCTCCTGCTCCTGTCTCTGTTCCGAACGGATGTGCTTCTGCGCACCTTGCGCCTGGCGGTTGCCTGTTTCTCCTCTCTCCTCTTTGGTTGCGTCTTCTTTCTTCTTCACCCTCGAGTCTCTGTCTCTGTCTCTCATAGCACACACTCCACACGCCCTCTCTCTCTTGATTTCTCCTTTCTTTGTCTCTCGCGAAACACAAAACAGTGTATGGGAAGAGTTGAAATGAACCACGACAAGTACGGGTGAAAGGGCAGCCACCTACCGTTGGGAAGACGAGGTCGAAGCTAGGGTGGGCGAGCCCGAACCGGAGGATGTTGTCGTCGGCGTGGACGGGAGGCGCGCGGGGGGATCGTGGTCGACTACCGATCTGGAGCGCTGGTTTGCAGAGGCGATTCGTTCTGCCATGGGTTACGCCATGAGGCAGGACAGCTAGAGGGTTGCTGGCGATTAGGCGGTGTGGTATTCGATGTTATCAGGACGGTCGGGAAATGGCCAGCAGAAACGATGGCGTAGAGCGTTTGGGAGGTGCGGCAGGTTGGTCCGAATCAACGGATCAAACACGGCGATTCCGTTGCGATGAGAGTCATCGATATGAACGGCGTGTTCAATCCTCGAAGCGGTTGTCGTCGTGTCGTTATCGTCGTTGTCGTCGTCGTCGTCAGAGAAAGAACAGGGTCGATGGCAAGGTTGAGGTGTGGAAGATGTGTGGGTGGTTTTGGACCAGAAGAAGTTGTCTATGCAGCGCCATAGCAGCACAGGAGAGGAAGAGGTGTCGGGGCTGACTATTGGATGGGCCGTGGCCGGCGAACGGGACAGACACACCACCGGTGCTGCTTACAGTTACCACACCTTACGCACAAGGAGTCAAGGACAAGGCCACACTCACGCGTCCAACATGCTCCAAGCGGCTCTGATATCGCAATCCACTTTTTGCTCCAACGGAGCCACTGGGGACACTGGACAGCCAACTCAACCGGTGCAGCCACGAGAGGGGGGATCCCTGCGTTAAGGCCTTAGCCCCCCACCTTCCTCAGAGAGTACTAAGGTGTGTACGGATACCTTACCCTACGTGCCTACCTTACTAGATACGACAGGCAGGACTACCTATGTCATGGAACGGTCCCTCTCCTGTCACGCTTACCGTCTGGCTCCGTCCCGGCCCTCGAACCGCGCCAACGCCAATCATGGACGTGCCGTCGTCCGTCACCCGTCACAAGCCTCTGTTCCATCCGGCCAGGCCAGGCCTGCTATTGTCTCCGAATACAGCATCATTGTATTAGTGTCTGACCGTGCTGGAACGTCTGGCAGCTCGACCCCGCTCTACCATCACAGTAGGTATCACTGTCACTGTCCGTCCCCCGTCTCTCAGGTGCTGCTGACCTTGCACCACAGCTTTGCATCACAAAGCCGCTCATCATTACGGAACCACGTATCCGTTTACGCATCCACACTTCGTTAAGAGGGCCCCAGAGTCTGCCGGAGCTGGTTTTAGCCTGGTGGGGAGTCGGCATTCCTTCCTCCTCTTACGCCATCAGGGTCGATCAACACTTCATTTATAATCAACAAAGTTTTGAAGGTAAAAAAAAAAGCACTTCACAAAACTCCGATAACGACCAATGGCAACATAGGCTTTGCTCGATTCCACAGCGCCTCAGATGTCGCATGTATCATTTCTTCTCTAGCCAGGTATCTTGCCGGGTCCGCTCGTTTATGCCTTCAGGCTGTCCTTGCCTCCTTCAAATTCACCAAAGTCGTACTCATCCGGGTACTTGTCCAGGTGCTCGCGTAGCTGCGCCATCTGCTGCTTCAGATCCGGCGTCAGCTCCTCATAGACGTCCTCGAACATGCCTCGGATCGGCGGCTTCTTCTCCATCTCAGCCTCCTTGAACGCCTTTAGCACCTCCCGCCTAGTCGAGTCTCTGCATTCCTTTTCCTTGGCCTCATCCCACATCCCTTTGGCCTCCATGTACTTGCGCAGGCGCGTGATGGGGTTGTCCCTCCTCTTCCAGTCCTCAACTTCAACTCTGGCACGGTAGGCAAACGAGTCGTCCGACGTGCTGTGGTGGCTCACCCGGTACGTCATGGCCTCGATCAAGACGGGACGGCCTCCGTTCTCGAGCGCCATTTCACGGGCCCTCTTTGTGGCCTCGCGGACAGCCCAGATGTCGTTGCCATCTACTCTGATGGTGTCGATTCCGTAACCAAGACCGCGGCTGGCAATTCCGTCACCCCTGTACTGTTCTAGCGTCGGCGTGGAGATGGCATAACCGTTGTTTCTGCAAATGAAGATTACAGGACATGATCTCGTAGCCGCAATGTTAAGGGCGGCGTGAAAGTCTCCCTCACTCGCCGCGCCCTCACCAAAGTAGGCCGCAACAACTCTGGGAGGTACCGACTGATCTTGCATTCGCTGCATTTTCAAAGCGTAGGCTGCTCCCGAAGCTTGCGGGAGCTGCGTTGCCAGTGGCGACGATATGGTATGCTGTACGGACACGAGTTAGCATGATTTTACACAGGTGCTTTCTCGGTCGTGGAACCCACGATATTCAGCTCTTTGCTGCCGTAGTGCACCGGCATGTTCCTCCCTCTACCGGGATCTTTTGAATTGGCGAAGAGCTGGTTCATGAAATCCGCCGTCGTGAAGCCCCGCTGCTTAAAGACTCCTTGCTCGCGGTACTGGCAGAATATGACATCCTCGGGCGTCAGCACGCTCGCGGACCCGACGCTTAGCGCCTCCTCGCCCGCCGAGACCATGTAGAAGCTCAGCCTGCCCTGACGCTGGGCGTCGAACATGATGAGGTCCATGACGGATATGAATACCATGTCCTTGTAGAGCTTGACGACCCCCTCCTCGCCCAGGTCCGGGACGAAGGCGTCGTCGACGACAGCGCCGTTCTGGTCTACGACGCGGTAGGTGGGCACGGCGGGGTAGTCGCCTGGCGTCTCGAATTTGAGGTTGCTCGTGAAGGCGCTTTTGACAGCCCCGGGGAAGGAAACATGGTTCGCGTTTGGCTTTTGGGAGAGGCTGCTCGCTGCTCGTCGGCTTTGGGGGGCTGCTGCTGCCACCGCTGGGGATGATGATGTCGTCTTCGAAGGACCGCTGCCGGCTCGGGGGACGGCGAGCCTGCCGAGGGGTGCACTGCGAAGGATTTTGGAGGTCCTCATCGTCTGCCTTTTTTTCCGCCTTTGGAACTAACTCTATCAGAGACCAATTGGTAAAAAGGAAATTATCAGAAAGCCTTCCCAGTTACACGAAATTCGGAGAGAAGGGAAAGGAGTTGAGGTCCAGAGGGAGAATGCCGAGACCAGCTATCCCGAGAAAGACCGTCTATCGTCGGCCGAAGTTGTGACGGTATGGCTGAGCCGACGTAAAGCGAAAGCATTGTAGCAGCCAGCGCCTGTTTCCCTTCCAAGCCCCCGAGAGCCGTTGCTGAGCTTCTTCCCCCGCGCCCCCGGCCCCCGCGTGGGATCCCCAATCGATAAGAGACACCGAGCCGTTTTCGGGCAGGGGGTGGTTTACTAATCTAATAAGATACCTTACCATTTGGACAAGGTTATGGTTTGCTCCGTGCTGGCGTCTAGGGACTGTTTTGCCCGTAAGCGAACCAGGACTTGTCTACGGAGTACATGGACGGTTTGATACTACATGAATCTTGAGAAGCGTGCGCCTGGCGTTGTCAACGGCGTTATTCTTTCCCTTTTGACTTTCCTTTGCGTTACCGTCTGTTGACCGTACCTGACGGCCCAGAGGTGGATTTGAGCGATCCATGTATCCATAAGTGTTGGACGAATTGGTTCTTGGCAACGGTGGTTTGGTTTGCCAGTGCTAACCGATGCTTGGCGAGGTTTGTCAATGGCTGCGACATTCAGCTCTCACGTGTTGGGAAGTCAGTTTCCTCGTAGTTTATTTCAACTAAGTAAGGGTTGTCTTATAAAGTGACGCTGTAGTGACGCTCCAGTGACGCTTGTCGAAGAGCTTCCATTAAGTTAGATCACGCTAGCACAACTCTACCTCTCTCTTACTTTGCGGGTTCCCACCTAACTTGCAGATATACCTTACCGCTATGTCCCTGGGCCGATTCTAACCCCACAGCTCTCACCCTCACAAGCCGTCTTCTTGGATTGCTCAAGTCATCCTACAAGAATCCGTTGTACCTTGATTTACTGTCCCTCCTAGGGGCCAAGAATCTAAAAACCGTACTAGTACACAGCAAAGGCCTCTTGGCTGAAATATTATCACAAGGGAATCTCACAGGAAGGAGCTGAACATCGAATTGGTCTTCGTCAAGGCAAAACCAAATCTCGCTTCATGGGCTATCACACTAGTAGGTATAACGGAAATCCGTATTCTCCCAATCAGTCTTGTCCTCCCTCTCCTGGTCGAGACCAGCCTGCAACCTGTCCTCCGGTACCCCATACTTGGAGTTGCGGCGCTTGTTCTCGGCAATGCAAAGCAGATAGTAAACGACCCCCGACGCCGCCATGAGCGCGAACGCAAACATCATGGCGCTGATGCCGAGCGGGTACCGCGGCGCCTGGCTCGACAGGAAGAGCTGAGGCCCGACAATGTTGCCAATCGCGTAGCACACGGCCACCGTCACGCCCATGAAGCTCTTCTTGGTCGCCCCCGCCGTGTTGGACGAGTTGAGGCTCAGCATGAAGACCCAGGGAACATTATAAAAGCCCATGATGTACACACAGGCCAGGCTAGCGTCCCGGTGCTGGGAAATGTCGAGCGTGTGCACCATGACGGCGCCCACGAGCCCCACGACCGCGGAGAGGATCCAGAAGAGACACCGCAGGTTCTGAACAAACATGGAGATGGTCGTGAGCACCACGCCCGCGACCATGGCGACCGCGGCCTGCGGCGTAGCCATCAGGACGGTCTTGGTCTGGCTGAAGCCGTACCCCGAGATGATGAGCGGGTTGAAGTTTGTGATGCCCGCGTTGGCGACCGCGTACCCGATGGCGCACGCCCAGACGCACCAGCATTTCGGGTCCTTGACGGCCTCGAGCACCTGGCGCGCGTCAAAATTCTTCTTCACGTCGACGCCCGTCTGGTTCTCGGCGAGGCGGGCGACAGCGCGCCTCTTCTCGTTCTCGTCAAAGAACCACGCCTTTTGCGGCGAGTCGGGCAGCGCAAAGAGCACGACGAAGCCGACGACGACGGTGACGGCGCCATAGATGATGAAGATGTACTTCCACGTCGACAGGCTGCCCTTGATGTTCCCGATGGCGTACGAGAGGATGCCGCCGAACACGCCTGCAAAGGTGTTGTGCCAGAGCGCCGTTCGCAGGGGTTGCTCCTCGCGGCGGTACCACGTCGCGTTGAGGACCAGCATGCATGGCAGCAGGGCGGCCTCGAAGATGCCGAGCAGCACGCGGATCGTCGCGAGACCGGCAAAGTTGTGGCAGGCGGACATGAGGCAGACGCAGGCGCCCCAGAGGATGAGGCAGGCGCCGATGAACTTGCCAATGGGGAACTTTGTGATGAGGTAGAGAGCGGGAATTTCCATGGACAGGTAGCCAAAGTAGAAGACGGAGCCGAGCCAGCTGTACTCCTGGCCCTTTAGGTTCGCGTCCTGTCGCAGGCCAAAGATTGCGGCGAAGCCCAGGGCGTTCTGTATCGGGCACCGGTTAGGACGGTACAAGGGATTGTGACAGAGGATGAAGAAGGTTGGCTTGCCTTGTCGAGGAACGCGAGGGTCATGCTGATCACGGCGCAGGGGAGGACAACGAGGTCCGTCTTCATCAGCAGGCGCCTGTTCTCAGCGGGCGTCGGCGCCAGAGTCTCGTCGTACTGAGAGCTTCCATCTTGGACGTCCTTGACGTCCGTCTGATCGGTTGCGTTGTGGTCAACCATGGCTGGTTTTGGTGCCATCAAGAAATGCGAAATGCGTTGAACACTGATAATGGGACCGTGTAAGTCGGAGCTTGTGTTGCTGGGCTCCCAATCAACAAAACAATTCGGTCAGCTCATTTAATCGACAAGAAAAAAATTTTCTCGAAGGAAAAGTCAAGTCAAGTCGAACCAAGACCAGGAATCAAAACCCCGATAAACGTTCCATCATGTCGCGGCGGAACCGCAGGTATTTCAATGCTCACTCCACATCATCTACCGGACCTCTGGATATCAACAGGCTCATAGCATGTCGTTGTCGATACGGAGACGGCAGACAGGAACGGCGATTGACGTTATCATTCTGGGGTATCACGCAATGAGAATGTGGAGCTTTGCTCGGTTCCCACCGAGGTAATTGAAGTGGAGAGATCGGTGCAGTCCGAGCTGGAGTGTTGACTCGTGCTCCACCAGCTCTCGCACTGTTGCCGAGATCATCATCCAGGGTAGGCGTCTTTTTGGCTAATGGAATGTCATATGGCTCAAGCTATGGCAAGTGAGAACTATTCACAAATGACCTTTTACATCTCCCGGGTCGTTTCAATTTTTGGCGCTTTCAGATCGCAAGTCTTCAAAGCAAAGGTGATGAGAACACACGGGCATGCAATTCGATGTTGTCTGAGGCAAGTTGATGGTGTATATAGGCCGAGTTCTCGGTTTCATCCCACTTCCCGCCAGAAGAATCGAAGCTAAGAAATCAGACAGTCGACGAATTGAACGAGTTCTGTTGGTGAAATACGTTGGATCACGACCGATTTCTCCTTCTCTCGTAGCATGCAAAGTTGTTCCAAAAAAATTTGGCTACTAGATTAGTTTTATGGAGACTAATACGGAGACTCAAAGCTTCGACTTCAGGCCTTCCAAAACTCTCAAGTCTCGAACCTGCTCGAGCTCAGCCAGGATTTGCTCCCTCGATCTCGAAACATCTCGCTCAACCTCAGCCACGTAAAGCTTCTGGATCGCCTCCGTCACAGCCCCTCTCTTCCCATCTCCAATCTTGCGCCCGTCGACCTCGGTGACGTGGATCTGCGACGGGAATGTGCCGGTGCAGAAAGCCTCGTCGGCCCCGTACACCTCCGTCAGCGCAAAGTCGAGCTCTCGTACCTTGATGCCGGCCGCCCGGCACACGTCAATGGTCTTCTGCCGCGTGATCCCCTGCATCTGGTTGTCCTTTGTCGGCGCCCACACCTCGTCGCCACGGACGATGAAGAAGTTGACCGAGTTGCACGTCTTGACGAAGCCGTTGAGGTCTAGCATGAGCGCCTCGTCGACCCCCATAAAGTTGGCGTGCACGCAGGCCTGCACGTCCGTCGCCTTGGAGATGTGGTTCCACTGCTCGTCCTTGACGTCCGGCGGGCCTCGTCGGACCCAGGTCGTGCCGAGACGTATACCGCGCGACTTGGCCGTAGGATCTACAGCCTTGATCTCGGGTATGATAACGATGAGAGGCAACCCGATGTTGACGTGCGGGTTCTGGTAGGGCGTCGACTTTAATCCTCTGCTGACGACCAAGCGCATATGGACGTGAGGCTCGTTGCCCATGTCGTTGGCATCTAAAGTCTGGTGAAGCAGAGATAGGAGGTCTCTTTTTGTCAAGCCCAAGTCCATGTACATTGCCTTTGCAGACTGGAACAGCCGATTTACGTGCTCCTTGGCGAACTGAACTCGGCCTCTGACAGCACGGATGCCTTCCTATCATGAGATACCACTAGGTCAGCCTTTGCTCTTTCACAGTCGGCTTAACCTGTAACTCACCCAAATCCCATCGCCGATAAGAAAGTTTGAGTCAAAGACTGAAATCGTTGCTTGCTCTCTGGGGACAAGACGGAATTCGCCAGTGACGCCATCGCGTATGCCGACCTTGTATCGAAAGTCAGCACCGTGATTTGGAAAAGAAGAGATTCAAAGATCGAAGACAAATGTTACCAAAATAGAGGCGTTTTTGGAGTTCAGTACAGCCGTGTGGCTAGTGGCCGGCTGGTTCTTTGGCTGAGATTCAGACATGATGCTTGCAATGCCTAGTATGTTGTGATTTCGTGTAAGTCGGAAAGCCACTGTTTGGTAGCCAAGTTCCGAATAATTATGACCTTCCTTTAAGATCAAGAACTGTGGTGATTGTTATGCAAGGCTAGCCGAACATACTCATGGGGTGCTCCAATGCCTTTCCGAAAAGTAGGCAATCGAGATAGGCACAGAGCTCGGTCAAGACCGAAATTTTGTGGACATCGCGCAGGCCGCTCTTCCCTCATCCTCGGTTCAGTCCGAGATCCGTTCGGTCTTTGGCTAATTGCAGCCAATCTCATGGGAAGAAGGGATCAAATCGATGATAATGATTCGATGTCCGCATTTCTTTCTCGACCCTTAGACGTTCGACTGATTTACTGAAGCTGTGTCATGGCATCAGGCTAGCCAGTGTCGATAGCTCATGATCAGGTCACTCAACAAGCACGAACCCCAGTTGCCATGTCAGGGCGGCCCAGTGGTCCCATAGGCTTAGTGTGTTGCTTGGAATCATTGTGGCAATGTATTATTCATACCAATTCCCTATTCTGGTTCGATTGTAACTCATCCATGAAAGTGCCAAACCAGGCGGTCAGGCCCTCATCCAACCCAAGTTGAGTATTGTCGAAATATCCTGTAACCTGGTTCATGTACGTTTCTAGCCCATCGCCTTGGAAGAACAGATGGGACTGCAAGTTGTCTGGGCCAATTAGACCAAGGGTGCTTGATGGATCCACAGGAGCTACGGATGATGCATCTGTGGCTTGTGTCTGCACGCTTCGTGGCTCCCACGTCGTTGGGCCATATACCTTAATTCTCGCTGCTTGGAGAAGGTCACGGTACTTCAGCAGGCCTTCTTCTTTCATTCGAGCTGTTCCGCGTTCGATGAGGTCCATGCATGATGCTACATTACTCCCATGAGAGTAAAGAAGAGGGGATTCTGGACTTTGGGTCATCGCTTTCATGTGCCTGGTAGCTGACGATCAGCTTGCAACCTAAACATTCAAATTGGGCCTGAAGAGATGAAGAAACTTACCAGTCACAATACAAGCCTGCCAGTCCTACCATTAGGATTGAATGCACTTGTCGTACACATCCGCAAATGGCAGTGATGCCATGTTGAAACTCCAACTTCAGCCACTGCCGAACGGTTCCAGACACAGCCCGAGAGCAGATCTCAACCATCTCTTTGGAGGGAATCATGAACGTGGGAGATGGTCGATACATGAGCAACAGGAGAAGTGAATATTCGATCTTCATCTCGGAGTACTCGCGTGTTCCCTTCACGTTGAGGGATTCCATGTCTCGTTTCCAGCTCTCTAATTCTTGCTGGATCTTTCCGACTTCGTTGCAAATCTCTTGGAATGTGTTTCTCGATGCTCGCCCATCAGTACCCCTAGCGATGTAAACGGATTCAAGAATCCGCCCACCAATCTGACGAAGTCCCACTAAATGATTGAAAAGCTTGACGTTAAGCTTCTGAAATACTGGCGCTGCCCGAGCCTCATAATCTGTGAGGTCGTCAAGGGTACTGACACATGGCTTTGGCGCATCTATCGCGTGTTCTCGGACAGAAAGTACCCGGCCGGTGATGACAGCGACCTGTCTCTCCAAGGTATATACACACCACCAGGTCCGATTTCGGATCTCCCGATCATCAGAATTTAGGTCGCCCGGGGTGGTGGAGCGCCGGTGAAGACCCATTTCTATGGCTGTTGACATGGCGTACCGACTCATCTGCCAAAGGTCGTCGCCGTGATTTCTAATATTTGATCCTAGCATCCACAAGCTCACCAAGAGCACGGAATGAAGGCCTTGGAGATCTCTGGGGTGGTCGTGTGAATTCAGAAAGAATTGTAGGCCTGTCTGGAAGTAGTCTGTCGGCCTGTTCAAGTCCATCATCCGTCGGTATTCCTGGGTTTCTGTGCAAGTCGTTGAAGCGAGGGCTAACATCATGAGAATCAAAAATTTTTGATACAATGTGCACCTTGCTGGATCCTCGTACATTCGTGCGAGGCTGCTTCTTAGAAAGGGAAGAGAAATGAATGGCCACCATGGATGTATGCGACTGATGTACGTGGTCAGGAGGAATCTTGCGACAGGCTGCGGGGGAAGTGCAGCGTTGTTCCGGGCAAGTTCATGGTCCTGGCTGGAGAGCTCTTGTCGAGCTGAGCGCGACGTTGATGCCACTAGGTGAATCTGCTTGAAGAAGATTCGGGCAAAGGTCGAGCCGGTTGCACTGCCCACTATAGGATGGAAACATCGATCAATCACATACGTCCAGGAACAAATTACCAGCTCGTGGCCTTGTAGAGTAATACTCACTGTATATTCTGTCCGAGTAGCCGCTCGGCCTTCCAATTGCCAGCACACCAATCTCTTCGGCCGCTTTGCGAACATCGTCGAATTGGCCAGTCTCAGCTACCGGGGCAGGTTGGCTTGCTGTACCTTCAGGACTAGCGTTGAGTCTGAATTCAAGCTGGCTGATTCGGTGTTGCAGACTTTTGACAGCGGCGTATGTGTAAGTCACACAGTCGGTGATGTTGCACTGCTCATTCTGTTTTTGGCAAGCTGAGCATCGTGGAACCCGTAAATCACACTCTAGGATGTCAGCAATTCATTGTCCTTGTGGTGTACGGGTAGCGACCAACCTTGACTTTCCGTGCACGGCAACGACTGCAAGCTTTGGAGACCGTCGGTGGGAATTGTGATTCCCATGTCGGATCCATCACCCGAGGAATAGGAAGTTGGCCGAGAGTTGCTGCTGTCTCGGTATCTCAGGAGGGAGCGTGGTTCTCAACAGCTCGGAGGTGTCCGAGTCTTGACCTCGCAAACACAGTCCAGACACTGTTCTTTTCACTGTCTGCCGGTGGAGACCTAATATGGGTCTTTATCGATATCTCCACTTGCCGTTATCAGCAAATCCCAAGGATGCGGTTCGGTGGCCGGTGTGTCTCAGTATAGAGCTTCTGTTTGCTGGGTGTAAGTCCAACCTGACTTGGATGCCTTCACGACCAGTTCAAGAAATTACTACAAAAAAAAAGTGCACATACTTCTTTTTGCTTGCACACTTCCAAAATACCCATTTCAGCAGAAGAAGGACACCTATTCCCCCCCTTCATCATCCACCACAAACAACGGCCTCTCATCAATAACCTCAATACTTGACTTCGTCGCCAAGGATCAACAACTTTTTTTTCCCCTCTCGGATCAACCCTAGAACAAGATCCAGAAGACATCAAACCATCGATTCAAAGCGTCAATATGAGTCCTGCAGCCAAAATTGCTGTTTTGGTCCTCATGCTTACCTTGCTCCTCTGCGCTATTGTGTACTTCGCCCGCAACCAGATTCACACCTTCGCCACGATTTTGGCCCATCACCGAGCGGCGCGCAAGGAGGCTTCGACAACTGAAGCTGCCTCTAACGAAACTACTGTCTAGGTAGGCTGTTTCTTCGTTTTTCCTAGGAATGAATTCCACACACCCATCTGGATATCATCCTTCACAGACCCTGGTCTTCAAGATGTGGCTTGACCCCAATGTCATCGACTTAGCGCGCACCAGCCACACTCGAGCACCTTCTCCACCAAAAATTAATTCCATCCCGAAAGCTCTCCCAGCACCGATCGACTGACTCCATTGCGCGCGCCCCAGGTCTTCCCTCTCCACGACAACGAGCCATTCCCTAGCAATGGCAACCCGACGCGCCCTCCGCTCCCCCTGGAGCGTAAGATCCCTCTCGTACCAGCTCAGCACATCACCCTCCCCTGTCTCCCGACCCTTCGCAGTCGCCTCCCGCTCCATCAACACCTCAACCGACCCTTCCGCCGATGGCAAGACGACGCACTTTGGCTTCAAGACCGTCCCCGAGTCCGAGAAGGCCGATCGCGTCGCCGGCGTCTTCCACAGCGTCGCCGATTCGTATGACCGCATGAACGACCTCATGTCCTTTGGCTGGCACAGAATATGGAAGTACGTCTGGTCCTCTCTCTCTTAACAACCGTCATGCCACCACTAACACCCTCCCAGGGACCACTTCGTCTCCGGCCTCCAGCCAGGCCTCTCAGCTTCCAACCCACCCACACCGCAACACATCCTCGACATTGCCGGCGGCACCGGCGACATCGCCTTTCGCATGCTCCACACGGCGCACAACATCAACCACAACCCCGACGTCCGCGTCACAATTTCCGATATCAACCCCTCCATGCTAGCCGTCGGCCGCGACAGGTCAAAGTCCCTCCCCGCCTCCCAGCAGGCCGCCACGTCCTGGCTCGAGGCCAATGCCGAAAAGCTCCCAGAGGGCGCCATCAAGGACAACTCGATCGACCTCTACACCGTCGCGTTCGGCATCCGCAACTTCACCAACATCCCCGCTGCCCTGCGCGAGGCCCACCGGGTGCTCAAGCCCGGTGGCGTCTTTGCCTGCCTCGAGTTCAGCAAGGCCGACGACTACCCGCTCTTCAACGCCATCTACAAGCGGTGGTCCTTCAGCGGCATTCCCCTGATTGGCCAGCTCGTCGCTGGTGATAGGGACAGCTACCAGTACCTCGTCGAGAGTATCGAACGGTTCCCGAGCCAGGTGGAGTTCAGGGACATGATCAAAGATGCTGGATTCGTTATCTCGGGTGAGGGCTATGAGAACCTGACTGGTGGCGTTGCGGCCATTCACAAGGGTATGAAGCCCATCGCGTAAATCCGATTCAGGGGCACTCGGCGCGAGGAAGAAATCCACGAAAAAAAAAAAACGGGCTCAGATGAGCTCGCGAAGCTCTTGTAAACTGTATGTATATGTATCAACACGGAAAAGTGAATCATCAGCATGGCTGCATAGACAGAGGGCAACCAGATAGACTCTCTGCACAAAAATGTATACCAAGAAGGCCGTTGGGCCTGGACCACAACTACATAACGCAAGTAGATCGAGAGTTTCCGAGGAGTAGTAAGCGCTGTCTTGAGTATGTGAGAGAATGACAAGCTCCCGTCATTTACCCGTCGAAATTGTCATCAACGAGGATGAGCAACGCCATTTCTAGGGTGTTACAAGATTCATTTTTAGAGAGCAAAATAGCCAAATAACTGGCCTTGGCTAACAACGTTTGAGACCAAATTTTTTTTCCAAATCAACCATGTCCTTGCGCCTGACTTTGGAAGTTTAGCTCCTCAAACTATCGACATATCTATCGACTATCCCCCAACCTTGTTCCTTATACAATTATACCCATCTCTTAGCCCGTGTCGACAGCGGTGATTCCACATATGCCTCATTCTCTCCTATGGATTTGTTGACACACTTTCCTATTTACGAGACAGTCATCGAGTTGAAGACAGCTTTCAGACCTATCTTGTTGAGGGATGGCGAAACTGACGGGTAGCAGGGTCTGGGATGATTGGGCCCATCTCGAAAATCGAGTCTGATTTTCGTCCGTATCCGGTATTCTTAGAACACGTCTGTACCAGAAATTCAATGAGAAGGCAGGAATATCTATTGCTTGGAGTTCGTGGTATGAATCCCATCGACTGAACCAGTGTTCTGGACTAGATTGCAGCTTACCGTCGTAGAAAATCATACCACAGCGGAGTGAATCCCCAGATGCAGACAGGCATCTACGTAGTGAATGGCCGGCCTAAAAGTAAGAGGACGATGCCAGAACGCCAGCTCAAAAGTCTGGTCACAGCAAAAAGTGTGGCACCAAACTACCCCCCGTTCACCCCACATCATCTTTACCCTACCTGTTTATATTACAGCACTCAAATGAAACTCGTTTTATAATAGTTTTCCTCTGAAATTAAAAGGCTGCATTTCAGGTGTCTTATAATGAACTCTGTACTCGATTTGGATAAGTATTCATATTGTTGGCATATAAGACTTCGGTGAGAAAGCCTTATTGCTGTGACCAGACTTTTGAGTAGGCGTTGTAGATCAAGACATGCATGTGACAACCCACAGCCTCATCGTCTTGGCCACAAGCTTGGGATACCTCACTAAAATTATACATTCGTACTTGTGCCGCGCTTCGCCGGTCGCGGGCCTTGCGCGCGCAACTGAGTTGCAGGCTTCACTACAATATTAAGCCCGCTCAAGGGGTTAGAGCCAAGCTTATTTCGCAGCCCTCTCCCAAACCCGCAATTACACAGCAACACACCATCTGTACTCCAACCGCATGTCAACTAGAAACGCCATCTTCCTTCAGTCATGACAAGCCTTCACATGAAGAGTCACTCACGACAGAAGAAACCTAATCCTTGGAGTTGGCATTGGATTGCTATTCCCATCATGACTACCAACCGCACAATGTCTTCCTCGTGTTCCACGTAATCACGGGGTAAATGTAGTTTCCATTCCATCAAGAGTTCCTGGAAAGCCTCAACCATTGGAACCAGAATACGTCATGTCCTAGGTCTGACTTTTTCTCTCTCTTCTCTCTCTCTCTCTCTCTCTCTCTCTCTCTCTCTCTCTCTCGTGTGGCTCAGCCGCCTTTTTTGCGCTTCTCATCGACGAAGAAAACTCCCCAACATGGATGAAAACGGAAAACTGAGTAAAAAGGTCTTTTTTCCCCCTTCCCCCTCAAGTTGTCTCATTAAGATACGCGTACAAGAATTGGTAGCACTTATTTTTCTTTGGCCCCCCTTTCTCCCTTTCATAACCAGCAAAAACGATAAAATCTTTGTCCTTTCATTCCCCTGCTTGCGAGGGGCCAAACTTGGCCATTACAGCTTCAAAGACTTCATTTGATGGACAACGTGGCTTCGATCCCGAGGCCCGTGCCATCTCCCATACTTCATCAAAGGTTTCAGGAGAAGAGTCCTACTCTGCCGGGGTAGCAGGACCAGGGGCGGGGGAGGCGCCGCCTTCGCCCTTGAGGCCACCGCGGCCACCTCGACCGCGTCCTCCGCGCTCGCCTCCACGTCCGCCTCGGCCACCACCGCGACCACCGCGACGGGTACTCTCAGAATCACTGGCGCCACCGGCACTGCGATAGCCGCTGCCAGTGTTTGCAGAGTTACCGCCACCTCTGCTGCTGCCCCAGTTACCGGCACCTCCACGGGGTTGGAACTTGCTCTCTCGGTGTTGGAAAACCTTAACGAGGGGGCGGGATCGGTCCTCTTGGGTACGGGTCTTGAGATCTTCGGGAAGGCTATTGAGAGCAGCATCACGCTCCTCAATCGTCTTGAACATAACAACCTTGTTGGAGTTGCCCCACTTCTCCACCTTGAGGATGTTGTTCTTGTGCTCGCCGTCGAAAAGATCACGAGTCTGCTCCTCGGAATTGACATTCATAATGAAAAGACCGACAATGTCTTGAGCAGGCGTCTTGGGCGCGGGAGAAGAGACGGGGTCAGGGCCGTTGGCTGATCCGTTAGCGGCCGCTGGCGCAGGACGCTCGTCCTTGGGAGGGACCGCAGGCAGTGCTGCAGCAGCAGGTTGAGGAGTCGCAGGCTTAGCTGACGGCAGGGGTGTTGCGACTGCAGGCTTGGGAGGTGCTTGAGACGAAGGCTGTCTGCTGGAGGGCGGGGGCGCCGTAGTCTGTGTAGAGGGAGGCGCCGGGGCAGGTAAATTGCCAGCCCCAGCAGGTCCGGCGGGAACAGGCGCGGCCGCCTTGGCACCTCTGTGTGAAAAGTTGAAGCCTTGGGCGCGCATCTCTGTTCCGATACGCCCGTCCTGAATCTCAAGCACCAACCATCCAAACGCGGCATCAGCCAGGTTGAAGTTCCACATGTTCTTGAAAGCACTCTCGTCAACTTGGCCGAGCTGTGCTTGACCGGCAACGGGACCGCCAAAGGGGTTGCCTCCAGCAGCGGTAGTGGGCATCTTCTCGACAATCTGGAGGGCGTTCTTGAGCAAGTTCTGTTGACCCTCATTCTGAGAGATGGCTGGCTCAACCTCGTTCTTGACCGTCTCCCAAACATCGTTGAACGAGGCCTTGGAGGCAGCGAGCTTGCCGCGGTAGTGGTCAAGGGTGGGGTTTACGCTGAACTCGTTGTAGGAGCTGCCATAGCGGAAATGAAGTCCAGCAGAGATGGAGAAGTCGGCCTTGAGGGTGACGGAAAGCTGATTCAGGATACCCTCACGAGCAGGAGAAGCGTGAGTGACGAATACGCGGGTTTCGGTGGGATCGTAAACTCGGTGCGCGGTGTCGACGAGCTCGCCCATCTGCAACAAGGTAGTCCACATCGTTCCCTGGCCTCCAGCAATAGTGGTTCTACCCTCGCCGTTGTCGAAGAGCTTGTGCATGACGACAGCACCGCCGAGACCCAAGAGGCGCAGCTTGACTCCACCAAGCTCGAGAAGCATTGAACGGGCTTCGTCGATGATGTGCAGGTTCTGTACCTTATACTCTCCGGAACGAAACTTTTCGAGAACGCGAACATCTTCGCAAGCACCCCAAACAGTGTATACTGGAATATCGAGCTTGATCTCGCCGCTCAGGAGAAGAGAGAGCTCGGAGAGGGGGAGCTCGTTGGCAGGGAATCGGCTCTTGACGGGTCCGGGGCCGCCCTGCTGGATCGCCTTCTTGACAGGCTCGGAAATCAGAGGGGAGTACTGAGCAACATGCTTCAGGGTTCTTCGCACCAGTGTCAGAATGACAACGGTCATTTATAGAGTCGCGGAGTGTTCCTTACTTTTCTGCGATTCGCTCCAGAGAGGTGTCGTCGTAGAAGCCAAAGTCGCCAGTGTGGATGATGTGGTCGGCTCGTGCTTGTCTTGCCAGGTCGTTTAGGGATGTGAGGTTTCCTATCAGATATCATGTCAGAGTCAAGCTCCATAGCCGGCCGTTTGACGGGGTTTGATGGAAGAGCGACGAACCTCGAACATCAGCTATGCACAGAACTCGGATGGGGCCAGTCTGGATAACGCGACCCTGATTGGGGAGGAGAGGCGCAGCTCCAGGAGGGATCGAAGAAGCTCCGTTGGGCATGTAGCCCGGGTTGTTGTTGTATGGACGCGGCTATAAACATCGATGACATGTTAGTACTGGGGCCAGAAGCGGGACAAGGAGGAGCTGCCAAGGTCCCGCCCGAGAACCACGAAGCATCGCGGCAACGAGGATAGAGCAGAAGGGGAAGTGCGCAACGAAACAGAGGACATCAAGAGGAAGATCGCACTGGATCAGAGGCTTTGGATGACGAAAAAAAGAGGTAACTCACGGCAGCCATGCTAGTTTTTTGTCGAGGTAATCGCGAGATGGAGATTGGGCGATTGGAGGTCACAGGGGCCGATCGGATTCGGGGGTCGTCGTCGGGTAGGTGACCGGGTGCTCGGCTCGGGAGGTCAGAGAGGGGAGGAATTGGGTATCAACGGAGATGGAAATGGGGTTGGAAGGAGCAGACGGCGATGTTTGCGACGAGAAAAGGAATAAGCTCCCCTTACAAGGCTGGTGATATTTTTCTGGAGGTTAAGGAAAAGTGCAAGGTGTAGGTGGAAGCAACGAACGGACGAATTGGCGCACTGCCAGAAGAGGCTGCTCTTGCCTCAAAGGGTTTAGCGCATGCTCTCACAGCTGGCAGGGGCCAAGGTAATGCTCTGGGCCTTCTCAAGAGCACCTTACTCCTGGCCATTCTGGGGCAGGCAGAACAGCCCAGAGCAGCTCAAAGACTAAAGGTGGGCTCAGAGCTCACTGAGAGCCTGCTGGGCACCTCCAGGCACTACAGCGGGGCTCGGGCAGCTGCCTTCCAGGTTGCGCTAAACACACCTCAGCTCCTCACTTTATTGCTCACTTTTGCCCCGAGTTGGACCTGTCAGGGTTAGACACGACATTCGATTCAAACGGAGGCGAACAGCACCTCAGCTCATTCTCTTTGATCATTTAGACCTGCAGGTCTCGTGGCATTCTCTTCCTCGCAGAGATGCAGCATTGATTTTCCTCAAAGAACGACCATGGTCACCTTAGGATACCTCAAGGTAGGGTACCTTACCTTAGATTGCCCTATGTAGGCTCCCAGCAACCTTGGCACGTGAGATCCAGCTCTGGGATGAGGCCCGGCGGGATGAGGCGGGACTCCAGAGGCCGGAAGCCGAAACAACGGCATCCCAACGCAACCTGGGCAAGGTATTAACTATTGGCAAGTCAGGAGCAAACAGATGGGTCCACCACATGCTGTGGTTGCGCTACTTTATTCTTTCTCCCCGCGCGTCGCAATCGAACCTAAGCAGCCTCCAGAAGATCCCGGTCGCTATGCTAACTGCGTACATGCGCTGCAACAAAATCAATCCACCGTCCACCACAAGTCCACCCTGCAAAATACTAAATATGAAGATATGAAAGATGTGAAAATGAGGGAACTGATGGAGGCTTAGCCAAGCCACCCGCGGGTTCCCGTTTTGAATATAAGTCGCACTCAATCCATCAACTCCGCCTAATGCACATACGTTTGGATGATTACACAGCGCCTTCCAACGGGGTTGAACAGTGCAATCCGAGGCAGGGTCTAGGAGTCGTACCGACCAAGAAAGCCATCCCCGCAAGCAGCTACAACTACAGCTGCCGCTGCCGCTGCTTCTGCCGCTGCATCTCACCACATGCCAGAGATCACCACATGTCCTCTCGGTCGTCCCGGCGCCTTACGTCGTCGCCGCCATCTCGCCCATACTGATCGTGATAATACTGCTTGCCAGGCTGAGGATCATAGCTATCAGGGCCTTGGTAGCCATTGCTGCGTCCATTGTCCATGTCGCCGCCATGGTCGTACTCATAAATCTGAGCATCATCTACGTAGTCCACCTCATCGTGAGGATGGTCCCCGTACTGGTTTTCGCCCTATAAATCGAGTTAGCTTGGGTTTATGAGCTGCCGAGGAGATACTCAACATACCCGATGATAATCAAAATTGTACTGGCCCGCCGAGTCTTGATCCCCCGCCTCTTGCTGCTGCTGCTGCTGCTGCTGTTGTTGTTGCGCCAAGTACTGCTCTTCTTGTTCCTTGCGGCGGCGCTCCTCTTCCAGTCGTCTTTGCTGCGGTGACTGCGGGACCTGCATCTGCGGGTGCATGGCCTGAACGATGGCGAGATAATTGTACATGAAATTACTGAGAAGAACCTGACTCAACAGCGAGCGACGCGGGTTTGCGAGCTTGATGTGAGCCATCCGATAAATCGCTCGTTCTTCGAGCAATGGGAATCTGGTCCAGTGGTAGTCGACGTCAGCCTTGAGTGGGCGGTACGGCACTTCCTCCGAAACCCGCAGATGTTGGTTCTTCTTGCTGCTGCTCTCCTTCTCACTCTTCTTCTTGCTACCGCCAAAGAGGCCTGAGAAGAGACCGCCCTCCTTTTCCTTCTTGGCTTCCGACTTCTTGCTCTCCTTCTTTCTCTCTTCGACCAGTTTGTTGTCGACGTTGTCGCGGTCCACAATGATGCTTTCTCTTCCCTTGGAAGATGCACCCTCGATCGAGTTCTGGAGAACATCCAGTCGAGCATTGTCCTGCCCCTTCTCTGCGACTTGCTGTTTCTTCCTCTTTTCTTCTTCTTTCTTCTTCTTGTCCTTATCATCGCTACCACCCTTGAGCCACTTCGGCCAGCCACCGGAAGATTTGCTGGAGGATACGCTGGAGGCATCATCATCTCTTTCCTTTCTCAGTTTTCTCTCCACCCTCTTTTCTTCTGGCTTCTTCTCCTCTGGCTGCAGAGTGGGGATGAAAGTCAACGTATCGGTTCGAGATGCGCCACTGCCAGGTAAGGCAGATGGGTGCGAAGCCATGTCGCTTAAGGTCTGGTTGGGAGCATTGGTCTGCTGCCTGGGCTGCTGCACCTGTGGCGGCTGTTGGGGGGCCGTAGGAGTTGTAGGGCTTGGTACAGAGTTGCTTGAACCAGGGCGCTTGCTTGAACGAGCGGGAGGCTCATCCATGAGGGACTGTGAAGGAGCATGCTGTGAAGAGGAAGACCTCTGAGGAAACTGCTGCCTTTGCGCGCTCTCATCCGTCGCTGGCGACTCAACGATGGCAGGAACGGAGGGTTTGGCCTCAGCTGAAACTGAAGATGTTCTTGTCGGGTGTTGCTGCTCAGGACGTGTACTCGGGGGAGAGACGGGCTCCTCAACTTCGGGTGAAGCACCGTCGGACGTTGCGCCCAGATCCTGAGAAAACTTGTGCTGGCGTCGGACTGATCGATTGGGACGCGAGAAATTCTCAGACACTGGCTCTGACTGGGCTCTTTGCTGCGTCGGTAACGGAGGCACATCGGGCACGTCAGATGGCAGAGGGGGGACCGTGTCGGCAGAGTCAGACGAATCCGTGTGGGTGTGTCGATTGGTGACCCGCTTGGAGAATGGCAGGCGTTCTGACCGTACACTACCGTTTTTTCGGTATGTTGTCCGGGTTGACCGGCGAAGTCCCATGCCAGGAGCCACGGGCAAGATGGGCAAATCTTCGGCGCCAGCCTCCGGCTGGGCACCCTCGGAAAGCTCACGCACCACTTTGGATGGATCCTTGACTAGTTCGTTTAGGTTGAGCTCCGGCGTTGAATAATCTCTGAGCGAGCTATTTCTTCCGAGTCTCTCAGCGCCGTCCACGTAACCAACGGCGCCTCTCCCCCCAGAATTGTCGATTTGTCGTGAGAGCATGCTCTTTTTCCTTCGCAGGCCGCCGCCAGAATCGCTTCGGCCCATACCACCGTCGCTGGAGTCGCCCGATCGTCGCCGAATAGACTTGACGCGATCCTCCAAGAAGGTCTTAAACTCTGTCGGCGCCAGCTCGGGATGAACTGCTGCTGGGACCCAAAGTAACCTCGAGGGATCATTTTCGTCGTCGTCCCCCGTTGGTGCGATAGGAGGCATGGCAATGAGAGACAGGCCTGAGAAAGGCAGCATATCAGGGTCCGCATTGTTTCCGACATCCATAGACATGCGCCTGAGGGCCTGCAAGTTGTTGAGTTCTTGCGCAATATCATTCGGGTTCTCGATGCTGCCTAGGGGAAACTGAGAGGACTCGTTCTTGACATCTCGCAAGGAGATAGGCGGCGATTTGGGTCCGTTCTCGAACGAAATACTTCGCTGGCTAGGCGACCGCGTAGGCAAAGTCTGAGATTTTTTGAGAGTTGGGGATCCGTTTTGCGTCATCCCCAAGCCCGTCTTGTCCGATGCTGAACGTATCATCTGCCTACGAGGATCGTCGCCGGGGAGATCGGATTCGAGCTTGTTGTTCAGCTGATCCGTGTAGGACTGTCCGAGGTAACTAACGGGTCGGCCATCGCTGTCGTACTCCTCGTCGCCGTATAGGGTTCCGATGGTCTCCGTCACATGGTGGCTGGGGTCTGAAATTGACAGCTGGCTCGCATGACCGCGTCGACTCGCAAAGCTGCCACCAATATCGGCGCGGGGTCTAGATGAGGTCTGCGGATAGCACGGAGAGTTAGCGAAAAGTGACGTCTAAAGAAAGGGGCTCAGCCGGTAAACTTTGGGCCCAAGACTCGAGACACAAGAGAGGAAGCGCGCCATGTTCAACGAGGTTGAGCCAACTGACTTGGAAAGCGCTGGGTGCCGATGATGGCTGCCGTGGCGAGTTGTGATCAAGTCTACGCACCATCATCTAGGAGAGTGAAAGGCCTGCAGGGAGGCTGAATAGCCAGGAGTTCCCTAAAATGCACCACTCGTCTGCCAAGTATCTCGTTCGGAAAGAGTGTGTTGTCGGGCTCTCATCTGTCGAAGGTGTAGGGCAGCATAGGCGCGGCGTGGGAACGACAGGAGTGTCGAAGGCGGGAGATGGAGCGAGTCGGGATCGGGATACGGATACAGGTATGAATTCTCGGTCGCGTCGTTCAAGATCGCATGGGAGGATGGTTTATTGGAGCGGTACCCGGGATGTACAACGATAAGAGTTGAAAAGACTGGAGAAGTCGCCCGTTGCAAACGAGAGAGAGAAAAAGCAAGCGGCAAATTATGCTGTTGAGAGCAAGGAACAGGCGAGGATGGGTCGGTTCAAGACTTGTCCAAGTGGGCAGTTGGCCGGCGTGTATTGTGCTAAGTTGTGTTGTGTCGTAGTGGTAAGGTAGGTAGAGAGATGTTGTTGTTGGTGGTGGTGGTGGCAGCGGTGGCAGTGGTGGAGGACGGGGCGGTGGCAGTTGTAGCGCTCGGTAAGGCAAAATGGTGTCACTTAATGGTTCACCTTGCCGTCCAGTTGTGTCGAGAACTGGACTTTTGGAGAAGGTACTTGGGATTGGTGCTGGTGCAGACACAAGACAGGCAGACGGGACGCAGCCAGTCAAGTCAAGTCCCCCCCCTACTGCAGGTCAGGGGAGCGGGTGAGCGGGCAGAAGACAGAGCGCGAGCGTGGGTGACTGACAGAGAAGGGCGACGGACAGGCCCTACCTTACAAAGTACAGCACCAAAGGTCAAGGTCACGGCGAGGAGATCAGATACCTTACTTGGGGAACTATGGAAGTAGACGGGTACAAGTCTATTTGCAGAGATGATCCATGAAAGTGTGCCGTTGAGAGCGTCGGAAGCGTGCGAAATGCTGGGACTGGCGTAGTGGAGGCCGGAGGGGGGCAAGTACCGAATACTTGGCTCGACCCCCAATCGGCTGGTGTCATTTGGAGCCTGGAGAGGAGGGCGCCAGCCAGACTGCATTAGCGCCAGCCAGACTGGGCTAGGCGTTGCTTTGAAAAAGCGGCCAGTCAAAGTACCTAAGGTAAGGTGGGCTGGCACAAAAGGCCGCCTCCCTGTCACGTGCCCAGCCAATGCCAACGGGCAACTGCCACCAACACGGTCTAATTAGGTCTGCCTTCTCTTTTGAGGCTGCCATTCTCGCGGAATCTGCTTTGACGCATCTTACTAGGTACCTTGGGTGAGGTGATTGATTAATTACGTACATTGAAGGCCCAACCGCCAGAAAATAGATAGTACCTAGACTGGCATAGAAACAAGGACTTCTATTCCTTTATTCTCGAACAGTTCTATCAGGAGACTGAGAGTCGCGCGAGCAAGCAACGCACTGTCGAAAGATTACCTAATGCACTCACAGGCATCCTCTTACCTCATAGTACAGTAGTCTATCATCCGTTCAGCTGAGTTGAAATGCATTTTGAGTCGTGCATGCATCCGTACCCGTGCCTGAGCTTAAGTACGTATCGTCCGTTCACTTTCCACCAGATTGAGGGGAGGGGAAGGAGTCCCTGGGCGGTGGACTGCGAACTGACTGGCTGCGGTTTTGGCGTCAAGTTGGAGGCAGGCACGGCAGGCGGCGCAGCGGCAGGACGGACAACTGCATGGGTGGAGCGCAAAAAAGGGCGGGGAGGAGGAAGAGGGTAGGTAGAAAAAAAGAAAGGAAAAAGATAACGGCAAGCGGTCCGCAACCTCAACCATCCATATCAACGGAACAATACAGAGTACCCAATCAAAACACACATACCATCAATGACATCGCCACTTGTTCTGCGAGCACGGCACCTTACTAGTACTTTCTTCACTGCTCCTACATTCTATGTTCGAATACTCTGCAAGACCCCGACATTTGATGTTGAATGACGGCCCGAATCCACTGTCCGACACAGCTGGCTCCGGCCAACGCTCCCCAAAGAGCACACGCGGACCACGAGGCCCGGATATTGGCAGTGGATGAGACATGGATGGGTCATGGCCGCACTACAAGTACGGAATACAAAATCAGTCCGTCATCTCAAGTCGCCAAAGATGAAGAGAATCTCAGTCTTTCAGATGGCTCGCAATGAAACAAGGAAACCAGAAGACGGGTTCGAGGCGCCTCTTGCTTCTCGCCTCTAACTCGAGCTGAATCTGTCATGCTTAAAGCGCGTTTCTCCTGCCCGTCACTGCCACTCAACCGGATGCGGGCATGGCAGGGACAACCCAAGCAGCACAAGGGAGGCTCGTGATGTGCACCTAGGCCTAACATTGTCCTTCCATCCGAGCCTGTGCGGGATACTACTATCCCTTCAACTTCCTTGGAGTCCTCTGTATGATGGTACACAGCTGCGCGAGGACAACGGTTGGCTCTATAAAGGCACTGCGCCTTTCTGACAATGCTCGCTCCCTCAATGTACCACCTACCCAGCCGACGTCAAAACAGCATCCGTCTTCGCTGCTGGCTGCTGCCGAGAATCGACACTAGCATGACCCATTTGCCCAGGATTACAGGGCGATCCCAGGCCCCCAACCTGGCCAAAGACAAAGTCCCCAGAATCGCTCACTCCTTTCCGTATGCCAGGGAATATCGGATCTCTGGACAAGGTTCGGGTGCCTCCTAACTCCCGTCTGTCGCCAATGTGCTTTTTGTCCGAAGCGTGACTTTACCTTCTCCACGGTGCCCGAGTCTGTGCGACCGAAGACTCCCGACTTTGAGGGCTCCCTTAGCATTGCGTGGACTGCAACCCATGCACTCAGGCACCATGGCTGTGGTTTTACAACTTTACACCGCGAACACAGCGAACTGGCCTTGGCCCCCAGTGTTCCATATCCTTCTCGAAGGTCTGGACACTGGAGAGATTCTGGAGACCGAGGGCTGGTCAGATGCAGGGCCAGTGGACCGGACCCCATCGTCACCGCCTCGGGCCCCTATTCACCACCGGCGGTGCCGGCCAGCGTCTCCGTCTCATCGGCCACTCTCGCCCCTTGAGCCCCCTTTGTGCCTAGGAATTTTTTATTTCGAGGCCCAACCGGCTTCTTGGCTCCACTAATACGCCAAAGTGACCTGAATCGGCAATCTCGTTTCCAACACCCGCGGCCCAACGTCTTTCTTTCATTTTGCCGTTTGCGACTTGACTAGCTGCCAAGTTGCCATCCTCCAAGACGTCGAGAACCTTCGCCCCTGTCTACGGTCCAACACCCTCAGAACGAGCTACGGTTCACGGCGAAGCGCCCCAGCCGGATCGAAAAAAAAAAAAAAAAACCGTCGGACGGGGACGACCAATCAGAGGCCGCCCGACTGCGATCGCAGCGTAGCATGTCATCCCATCTGCCGCTTTCTAGCAAGGGTGTCGCCATCTAGTGATGAAGACCCAGCAGCCGGTTATCGGGTGGTCGCTGGACAGTGGAAACTGTGTGCACCGAGAGATAGCGCTGCTGAGGTGCAAGCAACCCTCAACTATCTGTACCTACGGCTACCTCTCGGCTTCCTCTGGTGATTCTCTCCCTGACTTCAAGGTCGCATCTGTGCGCTGGGCGCTTTACGGTAAATACTTGAACCAGCAGTGTGACTCACAACGATTGCGCAGCCTCAGTCTGATTCTCTTAAGTGTCGCTCTCGATGGCAAATGCTGATGGTCAAGCGATCGACAATGAAGCTCTCCCACTCCCATACCTGTGGATTCGTTCAGGCGCGCTGCGGGCTGCAGCGATTTGCCGTTGGTCGTCTGTCACATAGACGTCTGGACCCCCGAAGTAACACCAATGGATCACGATTCTCATGTCCAAAATACCAGTTTGTGTGTGGCTCGTTGTCCGAATCCTCACCCTTACGGTTGCAACAGCCAGGGTCCGCGTTCTTCCTTGCAGGTTGGTCGACATACAGAGCCCAAGAGCCAAAGAGCTTGCACGAGCTATTGGAATTGTGGCGGAATGGGTAGATTTGCAGCAGAAAGTGTGGACTAGACTTTCTCGAGCTTTGTCTTACATTGGTCATCCAGCACGATCGACACGTCGAGTTTCCCCGCGCCGCCACACCATCTCCAACGCACGGGAGACCTTGGTATGCATGATCAGGCTGACGTTCAACTGTAAGGTGTGTGTGTGTGTCAGCCTTCGACAGCCTTCGTCATCGCCTCACACATCTCAAACCGATGCAGCATATCTGCATGGACGTCGCACCTACTGAAGAGAATGCCATGACTACGGATCCCAGTCAAATGGCTTTCCGAGCCGTTACGCACTGGCTCCAGAGCCAGACTCTGCCGGTATTCTGCTGCACTACACCGGCATTCCGGCCGCGGATGCCAACAGACATCGACGCTGACAGTGTGCCTTTATCACAGTCTCATCTGACCAATGCGCTGAGCCAGCAGCAGCAGCATCAGCAAAGCCAGTCGCCTCAGATCAGCGACGGAGAAACCAGCGAAAGTGTCGCGCGGCGCGCATCATCTGCCCTGTGGACGAAACCGCTGCCACAGCTCCCGCCGCCCAATATGTCCTTGTCAGGCAAAGTCGCCATCGTCACCGGCGGCGCGCGAGGCATCGGGGCCGCCATCGCGCTGAAGCTCGCACGAGAAGGGGCCAGGGTGCGTCTCTACCGACTTTAATCCTCTTGAAAGGAGAACCTCGGCTAAAGCTAGATTTCCATGATTCGCGTGACTGAAGGTCGCCTTCACTTTTGTAAACACTTCATCAATAGCCAAGGCCCATGAGGTCATATCCGAGATCGAGGCCTGCGGGTCCTCGGCGACCGCCATCCAGGCCGACGTCTCCAAGCATCAGAAGAAGGTCATCGAGCGGACCATGATGGCGTTTGGCGTAACCAAGATCGACATCCTCGTCAATAACGCCGCCGCGACGCTCAGCGCAACGCTCGACGATACCACCACCGAGGATTACGACCGCATCTTTGACACCAACACGCGCGCTGTGTTCTTCATGATGCAGGCCGTCAAGCCGCACATCGCGCCGGGCGGTCGCATCATCAACATCTCGTCCGTCGCGGCGCGCGCCGATTCGCCGGGCAGCATGGCCTACGCGGGGAGCAAGGCGGCCGTCGAGGCGTTCACGCGCGTCGCGGCGCGAGAGATGGGGCAGGCGCACGGCGTGACTGTCAATTGTATCAGCCCCGGGACAGTCAAGACGGAGATGTTTGACTCGCTGCCCGACGATCAGCGCAGCGCCGACTTGGAGAGGGCTTCGCTTACGCCTGCTGAAGCGAGGCTAGGGGCCGTCGAGGACATTGCCGACGTTGTTGCGTTTGTTGCGAGCGATGAGTCAAGGTGGATTACGGGGACAGTGATTCCGGTCAACGGGGGCCGTCTGATGAACTGATTGGCGACGGCTGAGTGAGTCCGTCTAAGAGGATATGACTGATGTAGGTGGGACGAAGGGTGGGAAAAGTATTTATATGCCGGGCTTATGGGACAGAGGAGGGGTTTTGACAAGGCTGTATAACAAGTCAAAAGTGTACGATGTGAGTCTGGGTCTGAGACATTGGGATGATTTTCTTGTATTTCTTTCTCGCGCAACAATACGGGTGTCTCTGGGTTTTCGGGTTCTGGCTTGGGTTCTCTCTGGTGCGAGTGTCGGTCATGCAGTGTTACATGAGGCTGTTTGTTTATGGGATTCCCTGTCAGCTTGTTCGGGAGCTGCCTTGTCTTTTTCGTTGCTTTACTACTTCTTCTTCGTGTATGGTAACGACTTATTAGTTCTTGAGTATACGGCCGGAAACAGTTTGGAATGAATACCACTGATGAATATTGTATTCTTTATATCTATCGGTCTTGAGGATGTTGTGAGGCTAGATGAGGCTGGTGACCGGGCCAGTGGTTCTAGTATATAAGGACGGTTCTAGCTGTCGACGAGGCTCGTTCGTTAGGCCTACATTCTTCTATCTCGTCTTGTTGAATGCAAGAGGCAGTCGACGGCACATTAGTCCACCTAGATTGTGGCCGAATGATGGGTGGTACTCGGGACTGTGGATACGAGAGGAGGAAGGGCTGGGCATTCGCTCGTGTGATCGGAATACATGTCTCACCTTCCCTCTCGTCTTATAAAAGTCTTCGGGTATTCATTTACGCGGAGCGAATATTGAGGTAACTATGATGAGGGATTTAGAGAGCTGGCGGTCTTCTAGGTGGGAGAAGCTTCGAAGGGATCCGGGGCTACAGCCAGCGTAGGAACATCAGCCAAGTCGAGTTTGAAGGTGTGGATGGACGCATTTGTTACCGAGACTCTGGTTGAACAAGTAGTGGTGCCTCAACGACTCCCATTTCCAACACGAAATCACAGAAGCGTGATTTGCAATCATAAAGAAAGGTCCTAGGCACATCGTTGAAGCCAAGGATCGAACACGTCCGGCTCCAACGCGGAAGCGCCGCATTTTCTTTGCCGGCTCGTGCTGCTCTGCTATAATACTTGATCCTTCCATTCCCTCCTCTTATACCTTAAGGCGGGTGGCGCTATTTATGATTGCCACTCTCAAGATAAGTTTCGATGAAGGGCTGTAGGTTGCCACACCCTATTGCCCCGTCTCATTCCGATCCTAGGCTTGTTGAAAGACCTTCGACTCCACAGACCGAACTGGATGAGACGTAAGTAACTATGGCTAAAACCCAAGATCCGATAAACAAATTGAGAGGCAACTTGAAGAATTGGGAAAACATACTGCTTACTTGCAAGGGTCATGCGGCGATGTAGGAGAAGATGAAAATGAACAATGAACTACCGTGGCATGTAGACAGCCTACAAATGCGAAAGGTTGTAGCCTGCTCAAAACTGGGCTTGCATTTGGTGATACAAATCACACACTGGACGAGATATACTCAAACTTTTGCCGATGAAGGCTGTAAACGACTACGAGTACACAGAAGACTGTAACATGTCATAGATGAATCTATATCGAGGGAAAACAGCGGAAGGAGAAACAGTTCCCCGGGTGAAAGAACCGTAGAGCTGGGGCTCCCTTTTGCACACCTCGGCGATGTCTCAGAAAACTGGTACCCAGCAGACAAAGCAAATCTCTTGCGCCAGTCGCGCACATGACGGCCCCTATAGTTGGGCACAACACCTTGAATCGTTTCCCCCCTTATAAGCTTGGTGAGATCATGGATGCCTAAGCCTCGTTCATATGAGCAGGGCGCCGAGCGAGAAGGCAAAAGCAAAGGTATCAGATTAGAGACCGCCAATATATTCTTCAGGCGCTTCTTCTCATAAGCTTGAAGAATCAATAATGAAGCGATCGCAGAGATGACTTTCCGGGATCAAGAAAGCATTAGTCAGGCAAATCAAAAGTAGTATAATCTGAGGCGGATGTGGCCCAGTCTTCCTGCTCAATATGTCACCGGGTTGCACAGTCTGTGAGTGTTTACAATTTAGAACGGGACCCCGAGGATAAAGATCATTCTGATAGATACGAAAGTACAGCAGTGGTAATGCCCCCTCTTAATGCCCATAACTAACGACAACTCATTGTTGCGCATGACGCAGGGTGCGGTAGGGAGACGCACGTCTGCCATATCTCTTGACGCAAAAAAACAAGTTGGAGCTGGATGCCTCGTTGTAAAATGAACAGCTTGATCTTGATTATCTCAAGCAGAATTGTAGAAATCCGAGTGCAGCTACACGTCACTTGACAACGTACAAAGAACTGCTTATTTGAACTATAAAAGCTTTGCTCATCATACTATCTTCGATACTGCGAGAATGGCAACGCCAAATCTGATCCAAACTGCAGATATCTGACCGTGGTGCGAATATCATCAACTGGTCCCAGTGACGTATGTGAGCGATTAATGAGCCACTCAGCTGCTTTATGAGTGGGCCACCGTGGTAGTAGTCACTGGTGAGGATGACGGCCGTGTTTTAGTCTGATCGAACTGGCCACGCTGGAACGGATTCTCTCCAAAGGAGGGCGACTTTGAGAAGTCGAGTTTTCAAACCTTCAGGAATGAGGCCTGAACACTCCCGACCTGTATAGAAACCTAACAGAACAGTTTATCTCTACCAGCAATGAAGTATATGATACAGAGTAGTATAGCGATGTGAGATGCTGCCAAATGACGTTGGATTTTTGTTTCAAGAAACGGACGTTGCATCTTCCTTAGCTGAAAATATTAGAGAGTATTTAAAAAGAAGTAAGGCACTCGCTGCTTCGACTGCACGGGTTCTAGGAGATCTATGTATGAGAGAAGGGAACTAAGATATCTCACGGGTATTCATTATACACTGCTTATAAAGTTTTGTTAGCCAGTCACAAATAGAAGCATTACAGACCAACCATGTCCGCAGAGTCGCAGGCGCGCGGAGCCGGGAAAGCCAGCGAGCAGGCTTAACTCACCAGAGAGAGAGAGAGAGAGATTGAGAGCTTTTGAGGCCATGGAAGAAGGAAACGCGTGAAACGTTTTTAAGATATGTCACAAGTAGAGACAAGCTGTTGGGCTTCAAGGAACATTTCGTACTAGGTGGGTTATATTTCTGTTTTTTCCCCTAGGTGCCGAGGCAAGGAGAGAAAGCTCGAAACTAACATCTCGGGAAACTCTTGTAACATTAACGTGTTTGTACCGCGAGACAGTATTCCGATTTCATGAGGATAAAAAATATGGCCCCCAGCACTTAGGTGCTTTTTCGCTTCAAATCACATAAAAGCTAGGGAGACTTGCCGTGTTTATAACCCTCATGGTAAGTTAAAAAGTATCTGATAGGATGAACTGATTGCTTGAGAGGGCTCTCTGTAGTACTCTTGTTCAACCCGCTTCGTCAGCTTCATCGTTCATTGTGCCCTATTCGTGCAGAGGTATTTGTAAATTCGTCTCTGAATGCTCTGCCTTTCCTTTCACTGTGGTGCTCAGGGTCAGACGACGTACAACAAAGAGGCTCTCTGCCTTTGTCCTCTGGTGGAACAAGAAAAGGGCCCAGCCGCTCATCACCTGAGCCCAAGTGTTCTGCCAGGTGTTTGATGACGATCTCGTGTGCCATGTATCTGATTCCTGACGGAGTGGGTGTTTTAATCCTAAGTCTATAAACAGCTTGAGCGTTCTCTTCAGACCCTTTGCAGCTGATAATATCGAACTTAGAAACTTAGAGCAAAAGGAGAGTAGAGCGGAATGAACAAATGGCAGGTGTCGAGCCGGACGTTCGTCGGGCGAAACATCGGCCTGGTATTTGACATATCGCTAGTACCCAGCATGGGTGAAAGAGAACTCCAGCAGGAATGGGCAGGCTGAATTAAGTGACAAAGGGCGATAATCTTGAGAGAACGTGAAATCATCCCTTCAATCAGTGGAGCTTCTTCATCAAATAGACTTGGTGCGATAGGAAACAAAGGTTATGGAATAGGGGGCATGAGATGATCAACCCGACAGAATATGGTTATATTACATTGATTAGAGACTAAGCTCCTAGTATATGTGTAGGGCGGAGTTGGGTATCATAATTGTATTTCACCGAGTGGATGACGAGACTCCGAAATCGCGCCAACTCCGAGCAGATGCAAGCGTGAAATCAAAGCGCCTAGACTATGGCCCCCTTCTAAGCGGACGTCGTCGATCGCCGCCAGATCATGAACGCCGCAACTCCAGCGCAGGCCGTTGCGCCCAAGGCAAGATAAAGACTCGTACGGTCTGGTGGCGGTTCCTCGCTCCGAGGAAAGGCAGTGCTTGGATTCGTCGCCGCCTCGGCAAGGGCAATGAATAGCTCGCTGATGCTGGTCCACTTCACCGTGACGTGAAGAGGCGTGCTCATCATAAGGCCCGACGTATACATATCTGGTTGCGTCTCGCTGCGCTGCGTCGTCTTATCCTTGTCCGCCTTCAGTGCTGTGTAGATGTTGGGAAGGTCGTCCAGTTGCGGGTAGCGCTTGCGAAGGTCGACAATATGAGAGAAGGAGTCGGGATCCGAGGAATCATACGTATAGCAGATGAGATCGCAGGCGTCCAGCTTGGCCTGGTTCTCCAAGATGGCGGGCTCGAGCTCACCCAACTCTTCCAGGATCATGTAGCACTGCTTGCCACCAGGAAGCTCGACGCTGTTGACAGCTCGGCGCGGCTTGATCGTTGGTCGGTGGAGAGTGTCAAAGGGCCGGTTCAAGAAGGCATCCAGTAGTGAAGACTTGCCAGCTCCGGAAGCACCCAAGACGTAACACAGTACGACATTGCGCTCCACCTTGCCCGGGCGTCTCCTCCGCTTGCGCGACTTGGTCACCTTCAGAGCGGCTGTTGTAGTTTCCTTGGCATTTGCAGGCTCGAAGCCAAGGTACGCCAAATACTCGAGCGTAATCTTGGGCTCCATGAAGGTAGTCATACTCCACTGTGCGAGCCATCCTTGCAAGGTTACGTGTCCCGCTTCGTTACGTACGGTTGACGATGGGAAGGATGTCTCAATCCAGGAGGCAGGAAGTCCTGGCGTCGGCGCGAAAAGAGCCTCTAGCTCTTTGTCATTGAGACCGCCATCGTTATCCTTGTCAAACAGCAAGAACAGATCTACGAAGAAGCGATAACCTGCGGGGCTCAGCTCTGCCGACGAATACTCGGGCACATCAAACTTGGGGCGCAAGAAGCTATCCTCCAAACTCAAGCTGTCTGTATAGCGGAACTTGCGCAGTATGATCCATATCGTCTCGTGCCGACCCTTTTCGGCGTAGAGTTTGTTTAGCTGCAAAAACCCTCTCTGGTCGATACCCCTCTCGGTCGATAAGTGCGGGACTGACTTGCCAATCGACAGCTTGATATTCTCGAGATCTTCGGGAGTGAGGGGCTTGTCAAAGCACTTGGCCTGGAAATTGTGCATCTCCTGATCATTGAGCCAACCGTCCTGGTCCTTGTCGCACAGGTAGAAAATGCGTTTGAGGGCGTCAACACAAGCCGGCTTCAGGTTGCCCTCCTTGTAATCAAACAGCGGGGCAATGGGGTGTGTGACGGCCTTTTGGCATAGGAAGAAAACTTCGTTGACGTTTCGGTGCTCCCTCGCGCTCGAGCGGATGCAGGAATCGATCTCGCGGAACTCAGACATGACGGGTAGCATCTCGCCTTCGACCACCTGGGGCGTGTTTCCCTCGCCCGTCAGGTCGGACTTGTTCGCGCAGAGAACGACTGGAACATTGACGCCGAGGGAGCGGAAGTAGGGCATCCAAAAGAGGGCGACGCGCTCATAGCTGTAGTGATCCGAGTAGACAAGGAGTATGACGTTGCACTTTCTTATCTCCTTCCTCAGAGTGGTCCGGTCTTGAGGGCGGGCAGAGGTGTCGACAATGGTGGTTGTCACGTTCTCGGGGGTGCCCAGCTGGGGAGGAATCGTGATGGAGGGGAGGACCGATTGGATCTTGTTGGAGATGAAAACATCCTTGACTAGCGAAGCAATGAGGCTGGACTTGCCGGTGCTCTCATCACCGCAAACGCAGACGCGCACTATGTTGGAGCATTTGTGGTCAGTCGGAAGCTCAACAACGCGAATGGCGGCGGGATGGCGCTCGGCTCTTGGTCAGGCCACCTACCAGAAGCCATGGTATGGTCACGGTATTTGTAGCTTCGACAAATGGTTCTATTACGAATCCATGGCAGGCTTTATGCTGAACGATTGCTGCAGGAAGATCGATTTGATGAGACGGATCGCCGCTTGATGTAGGAATTGCTGGCTGAGGAAGTCTGCTTTTCGTGGTGGAACTGGCCCAACGGGCTTGTAGGAGCTTTGGAGCGGGTAGGACGGGAGCTGCAGGTCGACGGGGATGACGACCTGGTCTGCAAGGATGACTCCGGTGGGGGTGGGAAGGCACTGATAGCTCGGCGGACAGCGCGCGATGCAAGACGGACGCAGTGTGAAGTTCTTTGATGGATTACGTAAGTCTCGGTGGAATGAGATGAAGTATCTATCCATAGGTAGGTATTAATGGGTTCGTTCTCGCAAATCAATTTCCCGTCCGAATTGAAAAAGGAGAAACGACTAGATCTAATGGGCAATTCCAGGTCAAGTGTTAGCCCCGTGCACGACTTGTAGAATCATCATGCCTCTCTTTTCGAGTTGTGGCGACTGTAGACTGAAATATCTTCCTTACAGCTGGTGATACTTATAGAGCTGCGCCGTTGTCTGCTACGTCTGTCTACCTTCGGTTTGAAAAAGGCGACGCTTCAAAGCAGTCAGTCTCGGATAAATGCCTCCGTGACTTCAACCAAGAGATGCCATTACGCAAGGTTAGGAACCTAGACGATCGACTGGCATGTTTTCTTCCTAGGATATTTGCCTACTGTTCTTTGTTGAACCAGGACAACTCACTCTTGCTAGACGACGTGACGACACCTCAATCTCTCTGATCCTTACGTTAAAACAAGCGGCCTACGAACCGTTCTGGACATAAGGTACCACATACGCCGCCTCTTGAACTCTCTCTCAGTGTACCTACAACGCCCCTGGCCTCCTTCTTCATCTTCTTACCCCGCACTTTCAGGCTCAGGTTCCTCAGCGATCAACGTGTCGCTCTCGTTATCAATCCCCAGATTAACAAACCTGACAGACTGGAACGACGAACGCTCGCCTGGCGCCGGTCCGCTGACGATGATGCTGCTAGGTTTGGGTAGTACCTTTCCCGGGCTCCCACCGCCCTCCCCACAGTCTGTTCGTCGGGGATCCTCCACTCTCCCCCTCTCTCCCCCTCCCCTCCTGTTTCCCCATCCCACCACTCACGTCGCGGCAATCCTTCTCCGCGCAAGACCCGGCCCTCTTCGCCTGGGATAAGCCATGCCCCAATACCCCCCAACCTGCAGCGCCGCTCTCCCCTGCTGCTGACCTGCCCATGAAGAAAGAGGCCTGCCGCCTGCCTGTGTTGGGAAAATGGAGACATTGAGTACGCCCGGGGTAAGGTGAGGTATGAGAAAGGGTGGGGGACACGAATTGGAAACGAGAGACGCAGCCTTGGGCCCTTGACTGATTGTGGTTCGTTGTGGTTGGCGCGCACTGCTGTGGCCTGGGACGAACCAACCCCGGACCGGGACCGAACCTGGCCAACGACATCTGCCTACCTACACCTTCAACCTCTCTCTTTCTCTCACTCTACTAATAAGGTGCTACACCACCACCACCACCACCACCACCACGTCCCTCTCCGCGCGCACATGAACTCCCCTTAGGTTCATCTGGTTATTGGTGGCGACGCATTCTCTACTCCTTCCACACCTACCCGTCGCGCCTGACCGACTCACACCGTCCGATAGTCGAACCTCACCCAAAAGCCGACCACCTCTCTCGATCTCTCACGGGGTCGTGCGACTTTCCCAAAACGTCGACTTTGGTAGCCTCTGCCGTCGCTCGTCGCCGGTCGCCCGGTTCCTCTCATCATCAAGGCCCAGAACCTCCACCTGCGGGACCACCAGTGACGTGAGGCGGAGCCGACAGAGCGAGACTACCGTCCCGAGCGCCCGACGACAACCACCTCACGTCCCGACATCGCGGTTCACCTCACGTGCCTGCTCCCTGACAGCTACTGATCAACCTTGCCCACGTAGCCATTGAAATACGTAGTAGATCTGGATCGTACATAATACTAGCCCATCATGTTGTGAGTTTGCCCGAATCTTGGTCCTTGCCTGCGGGCAAATCCAGCCAGCGCCATCCACCCCATCTATCCAACTTGCGCGAGGTCAAACATCACGCAGGCGCCAGACAACCATTCCCGGCCTCAATAAGGCACCCAACCCCATAAACCCTCCCCCATGACATTCCCATCCAGCACGACAGAGCAGCGGCTGACAATCGCCGCCTGCGCGACAACCACAGCGTCCTCCCCCCTCCCCCGCGATACCCCTCGCACTCGGGCGCCTACGGCGCAATCGGAGCCGGCATCGCCCCCATGATCGAGACCAATAACATACTCTCCAACCCCGAAGGCCCAGAGTACCAGTTCCTCGTCGGCGAGGGCACCTACGTCCTCAAGGAAGACCTCCACCTCGCCACGCCGCCCCCGCACCCCTCCGAGGCCCCCGTCGTCAACCCGAACCCGCTCGCCACGATCCCCCAGCCCGCTTCCGCCGGCACGAAACTCTCCCTCATATCCCTCGACGTCCGCGCCGCGCCCCCCTTCTTCTACAAGGGCGCCACCTCCGCCACCACGCTCTCGTCGCTCGGCGGCGACATCCAGGAGCACCCCAACGAGAGCCGCTACTCCACCGAGGCCGGGCTCAGCAGCGATGGCGGAGACGGCCGGGGCGGCAGCGCCTCCCTCAGCGACGGCGCGCCTCCGACCTCGTCGTTGACCATGGTCTCTGCGCCGGCTTTCGGGGACGGCAATACCGCGCTGGCGCCGGCCAACACAAAGGACGCGGCCAAGAAGAAGGTGGCCAAGCCCAAGAACAACATGACCAAGAGCAACTCGTCCTTCATTTCTAGGGTCATTGTCAACGAGAGCTTGGCCAAGAAGCTTCAAGAGCGGCCGACGGACGGCGTCTTTGCTTTTGCCAACATCAACCGAGCGTTCCAGTGGCTGGATCTATCATCACCGACAAAGGTCAGGCTCTCTGACATGCCAACTTGCTTGCGGACTAAAAACTGACTTGTTCAAGGCCGATTATCTTACCAAGATTTTGTTTACCAAAGCTCACTGCCTATGTCACGACGTCAATCCCATCACCAAGAACATTGCACATATTGATGTAATCATGGGCTTCTCGACGGGAGAAATCATCTGGTGGGAACCTGTGTCGCAACGGTATACTCGATTGAACAAGAATGTAAGTTTCAAAACGACACTGCTTGAACATAGAAACCCAGGTGGTGGGCTGACAATATCCAGGGCATCATCAACGGCACGCCCGTGTCAGAGATCCGGTGGATACCGGGCTCCGAGTCCCTCTTCCTGGCGGCGCACATGGACGGTTCGCTGGTGGTGTACGACAAGGACAAAGAAGACGCGCAATTCTCCCCCGAGGAGGAGCTGACGACAAATGGGTCGTCAACAAATGGAGAGAGCGAGTCTACCAACGGCGTCAACCACAACCTCAAGATTCAGATCAGCAAGTCGGTCCACTCAAAGAACCAAAAGACGAACCCCGTGGCATCTTGGAAGCTGTCGAATCAGCGTATCAACGCCTTCGCCTTTAGCCCAGACAACAGGCACCTGGCGGTGGTGTCGGAGGACGGCTCGCTCCGCATCATTGACTACTTGAAGGAAGAGTATGTTTGTTTTGTTGGGGCCTTGGGGTCATTTGACTGACATAATATAGGCTGTTGGATCTGTACAACTCGTACTATGGCGGCTTCATCTGCATTACTTGGTCTCCGGACGGCAAATACGTGCTGACGGGAGGCCAAGATGACCTCATATCCATATGGTCCGTCGTAGACTCGGCCATTGTCGCGCGTTGCCAAGGCCACCAGTCATGGGTGACATCGGTAGCATTTGACCCGTGGCGTTGCGACGATAGGAACTACCGATTCGGCAGCGTCGGCGAAGACTGCAGGTTGTGCTTGTGGGATTTCAACGTCGGCATGCTGCACCGGCCCAAGGCGGTACGTTTGACCACCAGAATCGCCGGAGCGGGAGGGGACGCCATAGACAAACGCTAACAAAGTCGTAATATAGGCTTCCGTTCATCACAGGGGCTCCGTGTCATCACGGTTTGCCAATCCGCTGCAGAGACAAGAGACGGCAAACACTTCAGCGAGCCGCATCCGGTCCGACTCTACCCTGTCTGGAGGCGCGGTGGACGAAGACGGCGGCAGCACCGTTCATCCCGTCGAGCCTCGCGCGAGGATTGCCATGCTGCCCCCTGTTTCTGTAAGTGGCCGCCGCAGCAGGCGCTTCGCCCTTCCCTCCTTGGCCGAACCTCGTTTTTGCTCACAATGTCGGCAATTAGTCCAAAGCAGTTGATACCCACCCCCTGTGCTGGCTGGAATTCACAGAGGAAGCCATCATCACAAGTTGCAAGAATGGTAAGTTGTGTACCCTGCGTACCCTGCGCCGGACATGGGTGAAGCTTTAACGTCACAGGAGGCTAACATGCAAAGGCCATATCCGAACGTGGAACAGACCGACGGACGCCCCCGTGCCCATGGAGGGTGCTTCTCAGCCATCTTAATCATATACGGCGTTTGGTGGATGATCATGAGTTGGCTATGTTTGTCTGTTGTTTCTTTGCAAATATTGGGAGCCGAGGTATAGAAATCAGCCAATGTATCACTCTCTGCGCGAGGGCTTTGTCCATATTTCCCAAAAGTAGTTCCCGCTCGATTTCAATCGAACCATATAACATTTGCACAAATCCATGAAAACGTTTCAAAAGGTCTTCTTTTTTGCCTTTTCGCGCATAATTATGGTGATGTGCGCGTCTATCACGAGGGTTTTGAGATAATTATGACGTGTGTGATCTGCATGTGATTCGAGGAACCCAAATGTGTCCAGCCAGGAGCTTCCACCACGAGGAGACCCCTCTTGAGACACGAATCTGCATTAGCAGCGAAATCAAAGATGCGGCTCCGTGGTGGACTCTGGGCTCTGTCGCGAGCGTCGATAGACCCTTGGCCCTAGTGTAGGTATTCCATTGGGGGGACCCTCTTACCAGCCACGATTGACTTATGTGTATCTACGACGTCCGTTTGTTGCCGATCTGTTGGTCGCCGCACGGCGTGCCACGCCTAGCCACATTGATGGAATGAGAACAAAACGGGTTGAGTGTACATGTATTAGTGGATAACGGGAACAAACGCAACCCAAGGTTTGCTCAGCCACCAACTATTGTAAGACCAGGGCCCAGTGGAAAGGGAGAGACGCGGGAGAGCGGGAGAGCGGGAGAGGAAACCCGGGCCAAAAAAAAGAGTATTGCAAGTTTCTGATTCACGCTCGACGAAAAGAAGCCGGGACGAAAAGTCGAACGGTTGCGCGCGCAGGCTTGCAGATGCAGGATGCGTCGGCTACGTCGTCCGTCCCGTTCCTGACCCGGGAAAGGTAGATAGCACATGCTTCTGGAACGGCGTCCATAAGTCCAAGGGCGAATCGAAATGGGTCCTTCTTCAATAAAGGCATGGATAGATGAGATTGACCATCTTATGGCTGCAGTGTAAAAAAAAAGCAGGGAAGGGAAATTCCCAAAGTCTCCACCATTGATTTGATATGCGATAGGTTCCTGGGAGTCTAAGACGTGTTATTAGAAAGGGTGTCGTGGTATCCGTATCCGTAACACGACAAAAACACCTCGTCCTGTATGCCTGTCCATCGAGAATCCCGCGGGGCCTTTTCACATGTTGTTGTTGATTAATCGCGGCCTCGACACGCGGCGCCATAAAAGCAGGGTAGATGCTGAGGCTCCTACTCGTCGCCCAACGAGACTTTGATGAGGCTTTTTGGGCGGTGCAGCCGCGAGGTGTTTTTCTCTGCAGTAGTATCGCCGCAACGTGTGTCTGAGATGCATGCAGGCGTATCGGGAGATCCACGTGTATGGATGCAGAGCAATGTTGGCAAAATTTCCCTCTGGTCGCCGCAACTTGCAAGCTTCGATTGTTGAAGCTTCGAACCTTCACGCCCCTCTTCGGTGACAAGGCGTTGGCGCAGATAACGGGTAGACGGCCCACACTGAGCGGTTTGTGTGCACCTGCATATCAAGGAACTTACCTTAGCGTGCCTAGGGAAGTCGGGAGCCAGGAAGCAAGGCTGAGGACGGGTCCCACAATCGTGGTTGAAAGAAAAGGTCCTAGAGGTCGAAACTGGTCTACCGTATACACTAAGGGTGCGGTATCAAGGTTTACATCACAGGAAGCCCAGCAATGCATTAGAGGTGCGGCGTAGCCCCTTCTTTTTTCACCGCTGCAAAGGGCCGAAGGTGAGAGATTTCGTAGGGTGGAGATGCGCAGGCGGCGGTAGTTGGCGAGATTTCGAGATGGGGCCAAGCTTCGTGACTCAACCTGGCTTGGCGCCCGAGATGGATCTTGCAAGCTCAACATTGTTGAAACGATGGGTCTGTTTGGTATTTTTACCTTCGCTAGCAACTCAGCGAGCCTCTCGTACACATCTTCTGCGATGTGCGGCAGTTTACCCTGACGGGAGAACGCATAACCGCTGCGGTTGAACATGTCCAGACGACCCGCTCAGTTCCGACGGTCCTCATTCGATTCTGTTGGCGGATATGAGCAGTGAACGATGCTCAGGCCATGATGTGCGCTGGGGCGAGACAGAACGGCCCAGACGAGACGAAGCCAGGGACCAAGAGACGTACGAAAGCGATGTCATGTTGATATCAGTGGGGCCCTAGGGTGATCTGACATCAGGTCCAGGAGCATGCCTGATGCTATCTTTGCACAAGCCCAGTCGATTGGGTGGGGCCCGTAACTGTGGATACCATCTGCGGCAGTCGGCGAGCTGAGCCGTTGGGACGCTATTTGGCCCTTATGAGGGATAAGAGTAGACGCAGAGGTCGCGCATCGTGGCTCTGTGAATTCTTTGGATCTTGACCTTGTATATTGGTCCCTCGCAAGATGCGGCCCCTCTGTGTTGTGTCTTAACTTGGCAGGACAACCACCCTTTGTACTCGTAGGCGGAGTCTTGGTGGGTAATGGCTTTCGCTCTCGTTTCTGCTAGTTTTCCGCCCTCAGGTGCAGCTTCACCGGACAATCTGACTGGGAAGTGTTGAGATGTCGAACAAATGCGTAAATCGACGTGGAATCCAAAGCTTTCCGGACTGCGAATGAGACGATGAAGGGGTGGACACCGCGTATGTGACCAGCAACTATCTACCTGGAGCTCTTTGTGCGGCAAAGTGACGAAATCAAGAAAGCTTCAATGTGGCGGCTGGTGGTGGCTGCAGCTCTTCGAGTCCGACCTCGACGGTCGCTGGTGACACAACACCGACACGAATGTCGGTAAGCATGTGCCCAGGCGTCACCAAGGAAGTCTAAACCAAATGATGAGTTAGAAGGAAAAACTGAATCGCAGATTCACAGGAAATTGCCGGGCGAGGTGCGATTGCGAGGTGGCTGCGCCGTTAACAAAGACCGAAACTCGCGTCCGTATCTTGGAGCTTTTGATTCGGCGTAGGTCCGGGTTCGGCGCGGCTTCGGACCGCTGCACGGTGACTTTGCGGCTTACCTAGTGCAATTTATCGTTATCTCGGAGTCATTCTTCCTAGTGCTGCGCTTATTGGATGCCAGCCACCGTGGGAAGGGGGGGGGATCGAAATCGTGTCGGAGAAAAGACAGGGTTGAAGGCGCCATTGTCAAAATTTCAGCGAGGAATCCACTCGAAATCGAGTCGGTGAGAGGTCCATTCTTTGAAAGCATGGCTCTCTCTTGTTGGTCCTTGCCTGAGGGGTTTGAAGCCCTCGCAAATGGAGAAGAGTCGCACTGCGGACGGTGCTGGCCGACTGATCGTATGGTAATGGATTGATATCTGTCTATGGTTCAAATGGTTACTCATGCAGGATTAAGTGGCAGCGGAAGCGCTGTAACCGCGTCCATCGACGGTTGATAGGCCGGTACTTGAGGCTCAGAGTCCTAGGCTAGGATCCAGAATTTCAGGAGTCACTCACTTTTCGTTTCTTCGCTTCGAGCTGAAACGGGCAAGGGAGCAATCCTGGTTCTAGAGCAATCAAGGCCTGGTGCTTATCGGTGGAGATTTCACCGAACCCTCAGAGCTCAGATGGGTATTCCCATGGCAGGGCTCGGTCCAGGTCGGGGCAGAGTGCTTCCGCCTCTCTCCTAGCGGCGATCTTCCAAGCAACGGACCAGAGTTTGGCAGGGGTTCAAGAACAACGAGGACCGTCGGCTCAGTGGACGGGAGTTCAATGGATGCTGGGAACGTGATGCCTGGGCCAGGTCGACAGGGCGTGTGATCTGGAAGGCCTAGAAAGTCTTTGTCTGCTGAGGATGCTGCAGGCGGTGCTGCATGCGGCAGAGCAACCCATTCAAACGGGCCCGACAGAGGAGCTGGACAATTTGACTTGCATCGGCAGCCTGCAGGCTTGCAGATGCCAATACGGAGGGGTCATGTCCCCAAGCGCGACCGTCGCTCGCCAGCAAGATGCGAGACACCCAAGTTGGTCGTGAGGTGCAGAATCGGAGAGCTACAGCCTATGGGATACGAAGTGCTGAGCAGCCGCGTTCCCCGTATGACTTGGGCCACTGAGTGCCCCGAGCACAACTGTTCCCCGTTTTGACAACATCGTGAGATTCTGGCCATCAGGTGCAAGTAGGTTCGGTGGGGTTAACTCAGATATGGCCACAGCGGTCGCCCTGTCTTTCTCATACCTGCGAGCTTCGATGTTGCACATGCTCGAAACAAGCAATGGCTGACCATGATCCAAGCCCTTGTCGCTCAGATGCGGGCACCAGCTACCCCGCCCTGCTCTAATGGGAGAGTCTTATGATGAATGGTGTTAATGACCAGTGACTGCATCTGGGAGACGATCGTTGTTGGAGGCTTCAACGTCAGCCAGCATGATTTTGCCCTGCCCATCATCGATAGCGGGTGTGGGGGTCGCCAATCTTACCCATACAAAGCGACAGGAGGCGTGGCCTGTTGCAGATGACGGGCAATGGTCTCGGTCGAGACTGGCAGCTGAACAGCATGAACGGAAGAGGACACCCATGTATCACGAATACGGAGTCCAGCGAACAAGTCTTGGCTCCTTGCGCGTCTTGCAGGCCTGCGAGATGATTGCCAAAGCCACGGTTGGTGACGATGATGTTCTCGAGGCGGTCTACTGGCGTATCGTTGCTAGCCTAGGCCGTATCTTAGTTTGCGTTGGCGACGAAGGACGGTCGAATTCGATATGAGATGTTGGATGCGAACCGACAGGCTACAGAAACGTGTGTCAGCCAGCATATACCAGGCAGTGGAGGCAGAGCCCAGTCAATGAGACAACTACCACGCAGACTGCAGATTTCCGTAACGAACGGAAAGAAGCCCGCTCCTGTTGGTGATGGATCAGGGCAGATGCCAGAACCCGACGGGAGGAGACGCTGGACCCAGGACTTGCAGACTGAACATCCCACGCCAGGGCAGGGCCAGGCCCACCATGTCGGCCAATCCAGTCAGTGTGCTGCCTCATCGTGCTCGTGCAAGTTTTCAAAAAAGGGCGCCCATTGTGGTACAATTATTGCCGCGGGCGTCTTGTCGGATTCCCACCGGGTGCCGTCACGTTTACAGGGAAGAAGGTGTGGCGGCAATCAAGGTGGCGGTGATAGTGGCAGGGGCAATGCCTCTTGAACAAGAAATGGCAGGCACGCCGCACCCCAAAAGAAGAAGGGACAGGTGAGAATGACAGGGAGTGAGGAAGGGGACCCACAGCTTCCACCTGGCTTCCATTCCTCTTCACCCGACGTCCATCGCACGATTCATGCAGGGCCAATCAGTGGCGTCGGTGTGGCAGTCTTTTTTCGGCAACCCGTCGCCTTATCCGCCAGATGAACGGCGGCCGGGCGGCAACACCGTCTTCTGTAGAGTTTTGGTTGTAGCTTTATCTCATCCATTGTATCCGTATGAGGCCCTTTGTCTATCCGGCGGCTTTCATGTTGTCCGCCGACTCCTACCCTTCGTCATAGTCAGTGGCAGTCACTTAGGCCCGCGAAATACTTCCCTTTGCAATATAGACCTCGGCACCGCCATGAAGGCGTTGTTGCAAAGACATGTTCATGGCGGGCGCGGACGGGGACACGGACGCCGCTCGTCCGAGCATCTTTCTGATGAAGCGAGGCGCATCGGAGACTTGCTTTCCCATGTGCCATGGGCAGATATTTTCCTGTACCTGTGAGGCATCGCATACACCTTAATTGCGGGCAGCAATAGGTGTACTTCGTGGGAAGGTCGTATGCAAATCAGGTGCACGCTGTAGCATCTCTAAGCCGGGCGCAATCCGAGCAACAGCAACCACCCGTAGATCTGAAAGTGCAAGTGCAGGCGCAGGCGCAGGCGCTCGAACCATGTGTTTCAATCTGGCTCGCTTTCCCCCTCTTTCTGCCTTCCTCCGTCGCCAGTTTGGTTGTCAACTTCAGAGTGTTGCATTCTAGTTGATTCCCTGTTCTTATGAACACATGACACTGCCTTGGATGACAACATGAGCGGTCTAAAGTGCAAGCCAGGCTCCCGATGAGGCAGAATACCGCGACTTGGCGATGATACGTTTACATGATGAGTTCCAGATGAGATGTTCCAGTACTTCCTCACCATAGCCTGCATCGCTCATGGGGGCTGCCAAGCCAGCCAGCCAATCCACACATCAAGTCAGCAAATCTAGCCCATCCCAGCTCTGAACAGTGCTGAGCCGTCCACGAGCGGGCGTGGAAAGGTAAAATGAGGGGAGATAACGACAATGTGTAATGATGAGAGTCAGACAACATGGAAGCTCAGGCTCAAACTTAGACTCATCAGCCTCAGCATCGGCATCGGCATCAGTGTCAGTAGCCGTAGCACGTATCTCTGCCAAAACGCGCCATCGATTCACCGTCGCTCGAGATGGCCTCAAATAGGTCACTTCTAGTTTGGATGGCTGGTGATACCTGCCCATCAGCATCAGAGTCAGGCACGCCGCACGGAAACACTGCGAGAGCACGCATAGATGCCGCGTGCTCTCGTCATGACTTTTCACGCTAGAGTCTAGATGGTTCAGATGCTTGGTTTGACCGAGAGACTGACCATGATTCACCCACACCCCTCCTCCTCCTCCTCTGAGGCCATTGCCGCAAAAAGCCAATGCCGCAAAAAAGAAGAGGAAATTCATCCCACTTCTCATGGACTCATCCACCAGCGACAGGGCACCATCGCCGCCGAACCCATGTCTTGGTTCCCGACACCACGCGCGGCACGAAGCAGCAAACATGGGACGATAGGCACAGACCATAGCACAGATGCACACCCGGTCTCTACATCATCTCTCAGATGGGTGTGTGTGTGTGTGTGTGGTAAGTAAGTCGCCGACTTTTCATCTGACAGCAAAAGCCCTTCCGCCAATCGGTGTCGAGTCGGGGTTCTCTGCCGCAGGAAAAGGGTACCTTATTTGGGTACCTCAGGTACGGTAAAGACTGAGGTGACTGAAGGAGGCGCCCAGGGTCAGCGAGCACGTACCATTGACCATCCGTACCTTACCTCATTCTCGCCTTTCACCTGGGTCTGGCGCATCGGCCCAGCCCTGCACCTCGTTTCTTCGCCATGCCCCCCCCGCCCGCTCCGTCTTGGGCCGTCCTCCTTGCCCGGTGGCTGCCGCTGACCCTACCCATCCTCCTACAAGCCAGAAAATCGACAGAATCCCTACTTCCAGCGCAGTACGTACTCGTACCACCGGCTTGCGCCCCTTTCCTCTGATCCCGTCTCTTCTCCTTATCCTTTCTCCGTCCACAAGGTTCATGGGGACCCTGAACAAGGAACTCTCCTCATCGCACACCTCCGGGCTCACACCTCACCTCTCAATCTTTTGCTGCCGACCAAGGATGCCCCACCAATCCCACTAAGAGCGAGCAGGGGCGTGGCCGTCATGGGCGTGGCGGCGTGGGCCTTCGATTTTCGGCGTCCACTTCCCACGCTATGAAAATGGACGTGGGTGGGCTGCCCGTTTGTGAGGTGAAAGCGCGAGCTTTTTGCTTGCGCTTGGTCTTTTGGTCGCTTGCCCACGCCCGCCTTTGATCTGACGAATGTACCTCGTACCCAGGAAGGACGCTCCGTCGATAAATACAAGCCCATCTCCAGACCTCCCATTCTTCGATGTTTAGGCTGTTTCTTCTTGTCCAGGCATACCGCTTGGTTCATGTCACACCCAACCTTTGAAGATGCCGTCATTCAATCCATTCTCGACCGTTACGGGCAAGCACGCCGCTTCGCTTTTCGAGATCAGGTATGCGCTCTTGCCCCACGTTCCCAAGTTTCGCCATTTCTCTCCTCTCCGCGTTCTCTTTTCCCACCGTGACTCTTTGTTCGTCTCGTGTTTGAGGAGCCTCCCGCTGACATCTGACACTATACAGACTAGATAATGATTTTATTGTATTTCGCGGAGGAGAGGACGAGTCTGCCGGTCAGATCCTCAAGGGCGTCGTGGTTCTCTGTTTGCCCACGCCGCTGAAGATCGAAGATGTCCACCTGCGACTGACTGGCACCCACCGCTTAACGTATGAGTGCCTCCTTATTTCGGTTTCGATTTCGTGCAGATCAGTCAACTGACTTGCGCTTTCAATAGGTGGGATTACTCCAAGATCGCCGCTTCTGGCGTCTCCAGCCAAAAAGTCGACAAAACAACCACCCTACTCCAACACCGCTGGGCTCCGTTTGTTGGCGGCACTGGCGGCAAGAACACCATCTTGCCGGCCGGCAATTATGAGTGGCCCTTTGAGTACACCCTGCCTGGCAACACCGCCGAGAGCGTCGAAGGCATCCCCGAAGCGAGCATCACCTACAAGCTCAAGGCTACCGTCGCCCGCGGCAAGCTCGCCTACGATCTGCATGCCTATAAGGCGCTACGCATTATTCGCACTCTTGAACCCGCCGCACTCGAGTTCCTCCACGCTATGAGCGTCGAGAACATCTGGCCGAACAAAGTCGATTACTCCATCATCATTCCGCAAAAGGCTGTCGTCTTCGGTGCCACCGTACCATTACAGATGAGATTTACACCCCTTCTGAAGGGCCTCGAAATGGGGGAGATCTCAGTCAAGATGTTGGAAATCCGAGAGTGCACGCTACAGGGGCCCACGGGCAACGTTTTCAAGGAACACAGGACGGAAAGAGAAGTCTCCAATTGGAAGTTTGACGTCGAACGCGATGAGCACTGGCACGATACGATCGAGGACACTGGCCAGGAGGGGTGGATGGTTGAGAAGAAGCTGAACCTTCCCAAGAGACTGCGCCAATGTGTTCAGGATCTCAACCACAACGGTATTAAGGTGCGACACAAGCTCAAGCTTGTTGTTGCCCTCAAGAACCCCGACGGTCATATTTCAGAGGTGAGTCGTTGCAACTCTGCTTATTGACGAATCCGCAAAACTGACAAACCATAGCTCCGAGCCACTCTTCCCATTTCCATCTTCATTTCTCCAAACATGCCCCTTGACGAGCATGGAGTTCTCGTTGACCAGGCCCCTGGCGCGCCCGCCACGGCCGAAGTCACCCGCATTGCACCACCTGGCTACGGCGAGCATGTTCTCGACCAACTCTACGAAGACGTCGACATGAGCGGTTTCCAGACCCCAGCTATCCAGTCTGGCTTCAGCAGTCCTTTCTACGCCCAATCTCGCGCCGGCTCATCAGAGAACCTCGCTTCCCTCGCCATGATGAACGGCCACGGCGTCGCTCCAGCCGCACTCTCACACCGCCTCCAGAACGTCTCTCTCGACCCCACGAACCGCAACACTTCTTTCAACTCCTTGAACGCCATCACGGAGGACGTTGCAGTCCCGACATCCGTTCCTACCGGAGAAAATTCTCAATCACACTCGAGAGCTTTGACCCGCCACAACAGCGCCGAAGAACACCTCAATTCGCACTCCTCAGGACGCAACTCGCCCGAGCACCTCGACTTCTCTGACATGGCTACCTTGAGCAAGGTGCCTAGTTATACTACGGCCGTCAAGACTCCTCTTCGCCGGGGCCCGAGTAGCGATGCGCTTCCAGATTACTTCTCTGCAATGAGCGCTCCGAACACGCCGCCGGCGAGCGAAGTTCCTGTTGCAGATCCGCTTGGCATGATTCCCGAGCACACTGGTGCTGGCAGTGAGCCCACCACCCCGGGCGGCTCGCACCGCTCATGGCATCGCCCCCAGAGCATGAGCAACCTGCTTCAGGCAGTGCAGGGCGGTGGTGAAGACCGTCGACTTCACCTCATTCAAGGACGGGAGAGAGTGTACTAGGTTCTTTTAAGGAGTCGCGACTCATTTACCCCTTTCGTTTGATTATTTTTATGGCTATAGAGGGCGGCAAGCACTATTTCGGGCATGGCATCGGCGTTGAGGATCGGAAAGGGACGTTATCCCTTGGGATGGGTCATTTGAGAGGTTTTACAGGATATAGATTTGCGCCTTGGAGGCATCAGGACTCAACGGCAGCTCGGACATACAAAGTATACGGATTGATATACTAGTTTATGGGATCTACTACTAGGGCGACACTGGGAAAGGCAAATAAGGCTGTACGATATACCCAACGCGTGGAGCGCGGCATGTCGATTGCTAGATATCACAGATGACAAAAAAAAAGTCAATAATCGATTTCCAATATCTTGTGCAGTCCTAGTTTAGAGTACGAGCCAGTCAAATGTTTATGCCGAACACATCTTGGCAGTATTGGTACCTGGACGTTCGTCGCTTAGACTGGATTCAACACACGAACGCCTTTCGCTCGTCATGCCGAGTGGGTGGCGGCGGCTTCGGCGTTGCGATGGGGTTCCACTCCTCCGGTACGGCGGCTCTGGTCGGCCGATGTCGGACGCCCCGACAAGAGCGGATTTGAAATGGAGGAGTTACAGCCTACCTCTCAATCTGACCTATCAACCTACTTAGCCTAAACCGATATGCCGAGTGGTCACCGGGTGTCACGTTGTTCGTATATGGTGTGCGGTTTTCGGTATTTCCTGGCCTTTGGGTTTGACTAGTCATTTTGGGTGACGAAAACCTAAAAAGGTGGTTGTGGCCCGGTCTGACCGGGTGGGACAAACACTAGATGGCATCCATCCTCAGAAGGGGCTGAACGAGAGGGGATGATTCGAATCGTTGCATTATGTCGAGGGAGGGCCGTCTTTGATCGTGATGTCGTCTTTCCAAAAACACGTCCGGCGTCTATCCAGCTAGCTGCAGCTAGCTGGCGCGCTTCACTGCTTTACATACCATATCTAGGGGATTGCAGAACCATAAGTCGCCTTTCGTGGCTTGTATGACATTTTTGGCATCTAGTGTGCTCTGGATCTGTCGTTTAATTGTAAAGGGAGCTTCAAGGGCAGTATTCTGAACCGTAGGTAGATGCGATGGCGACGAGTTGTCGTATGATAGTAGTGTCCATGACAGTTGGAGGAATGAGAACATGAAGTAATCGAAAGCCGCGCAGCGAGCGAAGCTTAGCACGATGGATTCTTCAGCTGCCAGTGAGCTACACATTATCCTTTGCAATCAGGATGGACTGCGAGCTTCCATAAGGATTTTCGCATCAAATGGCGTGACGTATCGGCACGTTTTATGGGAAACCTTCTCAGACACAGCCGTTTTCTGCAACGTCATGTAGCATTTGCCATACTGTGGCTCTTGGCTCTTTTGAAGCATCACGAGTCCGGCACGTGGTGAGTTTTTCAGTTGAACGTCCAGTATTAGGATCAAAGCAGAGTAGACACTACGTAAGAGGCTGGTAACACGGCAGGAGGAATGGACTCCGAAGACATTCTCTGGAATCTGGACCCCGACGTACTCAGATGGCTGAACCAATCATTGCCATGGTTCGGGCCTTTGACGTCTGCCCAATGCCAACCTGTCGGGTGCCAGGTTGGAGCCCTGTTTTTCTGTCATCGCAGCCGTCACCTGCGGCAGCAAACGTTGCCGGACGGACAAAAAGCTTATTGAACCTAGAAAGGGATATATCCTGATGGTTAACAGTCGAGGATGCTGCCAAGTCAACATCTCTGTTAGATCTTGTATGTTTTTATGGGCGTATCTGCTAACGTGGGCCAAATGCATGAGACAGAGGTATCGTCTCATCTCAATTAGCGGCATCGTCCGTTGGGAAACTAAGGGACTTATTGACGTCATGAAGCCCCCCAAATCAATCATGGGCCTCCGGCTTAGCGCCGTTCAGCGCGAGGTAGCCGACCGACGATGTGACGATGCAAGACGGAGAAGAGCGAGAGGCACCCCTAGACCAGCTGAGAAGGGGATGTCAGCGAGGCAAGCTGGCCAGGTAGGATTGACAAAGTGAATCAGTGGCACCCAGCCGTGCCAGCTCAACAACTCAGTTGTCGGCAAGAGCCAAAGAGTGACCTGCTTCCAGGATCAGATTTGCGGTCCGTCACGGGCTGCGTCCCTTGGGGAAAAAAGGAAGAGGAAAAAAAAAGAGAGAGATCGTCACAGGGGGTGTTCCAGACCAACCCCACTCTGGACAGGCCATTTGGAGGGTCGTGCTGTGCGTACAAGCACTCTCGGTGCAGGAGCCAGGGGCGCTAGGACCAGGAAGATTGCGCTGGCGCTTGGTGGAGAACGTCATTCGACTTGTCTTGGTGTAGGAGCTTGGGCGGTTTAATTACCAGCTGTCACTGGCGGGGGGCTCGAGGGGGCGGGACACATGTAATGTCCGGGCTGGCGATATAACCTCATTTCCACTGCCCTTTCGTTTCAATCGCTTCCATCTTTCAACCGAACAAACGGCTGGAATCAGGCTTGGACGAACGTTCCAATTATAACACACGAACACCTTCGACACACATCCGCATATCGCGACCCTAGATTCACGAACACCTCGTCGAGCACAACTCGATTTTGCGCATCGCGACCATGGCCGACACCAAGGACCTCCCCCAGAGGTCGGGGACCATTATGACCAACAACTCTGTCCTTAGCGACGATGCTGTCCCCGATGTTGACCCTACCAGCGTAAGTGAATCACATTGTCGGCGTCAAAGAGAAGAGGCGTAGCATTGACGATTTAACCCCGCCCTGCGCCCAACAAACACTTCTGAGCTACCTCATTCTACTACCCTACGCACTGAATAGTGACTAACAACCTAAATGAAGACCGCTGGCCTTCTCGCAGAGCGACTCCAAGCTTGGAAGCACGCCGTGGGATATCTTGAGGACTACATGGAGGTCGTCGAGAAGATCCACAAAGCTCAGTCCAAGGAATACGAGAAGGCTCTCAAGGCAATTTCCCATCCCTTGAAGGAGGGCCACCACTTCGACCAGAGTCTTGGTGGTATTGCAGGCTACTTTGAAAACATGCGCTCCAACACTCAGGCGATTATCAACACCAACCTTGAGACGGAGAAAAGCATCAAGGGGTCCGTCCTCCCAGTCCTCGAACGCCTGCACAAGGAGATCAAGCACAAGGGCAAGGAGCTGGCCCATGGTGCCCAGAAGGGTGCCAAGGAGGTTGAAAAGGCCCGCAACACCACCCAGAAGCACATTGAGCTTCTTGGTCAGCAGACTGCCTCCTTCGAGTCTGCCGGCGGGAAGATGCACGGAACCGACGACCCTTATGTTGTCCACCGAGGTGTCTTGCATAGACTGCACAAGCAGGTCCTCGAGGAGAACAACAACCGCAACGACCTGATTGCTGTTCAAAACAACTTTCAGGCTTTCGAGGCACACGTTATCGAAGTTGTCCAGCAAGCCATGGAGGCCTTTATCCAGCTCACTGGCGGCCAGGCTGAGAAGACTCGCGCTCTCTACTCCGACATGCTGGGTGCGATCCAGAGAGTGCCGGCTGATCTCGAGTGGAAAGGCTTTGTCAGCCGCAGCGGTGATCGCCTGGTCAACCCCAATGACCCTCCACGTTCCGTTGAGTCCATCAACTTCCCCAACATGGACCACACCGCCGTCAAGCCTCTCATTGAGGGCTCTTTGGAGCGCAAGTCGCGTAACAAGCTTTCCTGGGGCTACTCTACCGGTTACTACGTTGTCACTCCAGCCAAGTTCTTGCACGAGTTCAAGGACTCTGACAATGCTCGTGCTGATCCCAAGCCAGAGCTTTCCATCTACCTGCCAGACGCTGTCATTGGTCTTCCCAACGGAAACAAGTTCAACGTAAAGGGCAAGGACAAGAGTAAATCCATCAGCTCCAAGCTCACTGGATCGTCGGAGCTGGCTTTCCAGGCGCATACGCCCGATGATGCGCAAAAGTGGTTTGAGATTATCAAAAACGTTGCGGGAGCTACCGGACCTGCGGAGCCTAATTCCACACCCACCTCGCCCGTCGTTGCCCAGGACGAGAAAATGCCGACCATTGCTCCAGCCGCGACCACGCATTCCGGACACTCGGTACAAGAGGCCGGTGTTACCGGTCACTCCCCGACCGCGAGCCCAGAGATCCTGAGCCCGGTCGACGGCCCATCCTCCAGCGCCGCTGCTGCACCTGTGGTTGCTCCAGCTGCAAAGGCGCCTGTTGACGAGAAGAAGGTCTAAGGATTCGCATGACACCCTCAACTTTCGCGAAGCCTCCACTCGCAGGCCTAGCCTGATATCCAGAGCAGAATCCCTCCGACCGCCCTGTTTGTCCAAGAAGAAAAAAAGTGAGGCGACTTCTAAGGCGACTTCTGAGGCGACCTACCGATTTGTGCACCTCTGGTTGCCTTGTTGTCTAGCCTTGGGAGGCGGAGGAACGCAGATGACTTCGACCTCACCACACCACACCACTCACTACACCTGATTGGTTACATGACTTCTGCGCAACGTCACAGCCTTCCATCACCTTTGATTTCCTGCCGCCTTTATCTGCACACGTGTTTTGAGGGATACCATTCTGATTTATGGTTATATAATATAGCAAGCCCTAATCAATCAACGAACGCTTCTGATCATTGAATTTTGTCCAATTTCGAGATGGTTTCTAAGCAAATTCATAGAGTTTGAATTCCTCGGTGTTAACCACAATGACAGAAATCCGTACCAAGAGCCGACCAGCAGGATATCTGCCTCGGCGCAGGCTGTGCCTCACCACCCTCCCACACTCCGAGACAAGGCGCCCCTACTACCATCTATGCCGCGTGGGCGTCTGCATCTCATCGCGGAGCCCTATTTATAAGTGCAGAACACTCCCCCGTCTTTGTTGACACCAGCGACATGTTTGATCCAGAATCTGGCGCACGCCACGTTGATGTCGTCTGCCGAGGAATGCGGGCAGCGTATTGAGTCAATGGCGCATCTGAAGAAAAAGCGCTCACTACAGTCCAGCCACCGACCTGTCAGAAACCAAAACTCTTTGCACTTTCGCGCAAGGGGGGGATCTGCGGAGTGTAGGCAAAAGTCGCACACCTTCGCTGAACTTCGGTGAAGGTTGCTCGTGGAATGGTGTGGCACAAGACGAGACACCCCTTACGTGCGGGCCTAGCCTTCTCCCCCTCCATTCCCTACTCCCTTGGAGCTGCCCGCCGATTTGAGAAAGGCAGACTTTTCGCCCCGTCCCGTCATCATGATCTCCACGGCTTGTACATGTTATCGGCCACAGAATGCGTTGTCTTCCTTGCCAGGGGGGATGAATACTCGCCGACGGGCACACTGCACCTTTGACGCATCCACAAGGTGCAAAAGTCCTAGGAACCGGAAGATTTGTCTATTTTCTTCAAGGCAGAGACGAGTGAGAGGAACAAGACTTCTGGTGCATACTCCGTCAGCCCTGGAAACCAAACCGACTGATGTGTTGCACTGCGATTATAGTATCCTACGTAGGCGGTACTGACAGCCTTGCCTATCGTGACCACTCTATATACAGCTTGTACAGCTGTCTTCCCGGGAGAACCCATAACCAGTTTGATAAAAACCAACCTTTAATCAGTATCCGTCCTATCATCGTTCAATGAAGCTCACCACTTGGCCTCTCATCCTCATCACGGTCTCTCCAGCCCTGATCTCCCTCCTCCAATGACTCCGTGGTAGCGCGCCCTTTCTAGCATAAGAACTCCCATCCCGCTCCTCCTCCTCGCCAGTCGCGATTGACGAACGACAATGACGAAAGCTTGGAAAGAGCACAAGGACGTTATCGCAAGGCTCTACATCAAGGAGAATCGCACCCTGGAAGAGGTCCGGGATATTATGCAACGTGAATACAACTTCAAGGCTTCGTCAGTCTCCACCAGTTTCCTTTTTCTCCTCTTCTTTCACACGTCTGGACGCATCTTGGACCTTTCTTTGGATCCCACCCAAACCCCCTTTGGCGAAGCAATACACGGGAGGGCCTTTGAGTTTGATACGATGACCATCTCGCCTTCCCTTCTTGGTTGTCGAGACCTTTTCCCAATGGTTTTACCCATCTGGGGATGGGGAAGATGCCCGCCCACTGCCTTATCCAACGCACCATCCAGGCACATCCAAAAGAAAGAACATATCAGATGCAACAACAGCTAACACATCTAATCGGCCTCCCAGGACAAGATCGTACCGCCAGCACTTTGACCAGTGGGACTTGTCAAAGTACAACTGCAAGAAGCGTACAGCCCGCCGTCAGAGCCGTGACTACCAGCAGTACCCCGGACTGCAGCAGCAGTATACCCCCACCACAGGAGCTGCCGCCGCCGCCGTGGTCGTCGTCCAGGAGAGTTATCCAATGAGTCCGCAGAGCTACAGCAGCAGAAGCAGCGGTAGCGGCAGCGACAGCATGAGCCCAGAGTCCGAAATGGACAGTGGCAGTGGCAGTGGCAGGGTTGACGATGTGGATGTCAGCCAGTCTTATGGGGGCCATCACTACACGTACGCGGGCCAGAGCCAGAGCCAGAGCCAGAGCCAGAGCCAGAGCCAGAACCAGAACCAAACCGTCGTGCATCAACAGTACACCCACCAGCACCAACATCAGCAGCTGGAGCAGCACCACCGGCAGCGTCCGTCATGGGACAACCAGGTGCCACGGAGCATGAGCTCGCCGTGGGACCAAGCTGCCCTCCCCAGCCCTCCTGCGGATCTGGGTGGTGGTGACTCGTTCTTTCAGATGTCCGGGACAGCGGAGGCCTTGTCCGCTGCGCAGGCCTCGCATACTCCTCGTCCGCAGACGTACTCGACGGCGGTGATTCATCCCGAGCAGTACCACCACCAGCACCAGCAGCACCAGCAACAGCACCAGCAGCAGCACCAGCACTACCATAGGCAGCAACAGGGTGCAGCTCCTCGGGTACTGCCGAGGCGGATGTTGGCTCCGGCACCTGCTCCGCAGCGTCCGGTGAGACCGGAGCGACGGGAGTCCCTTCCGTATCATGACGCTATACACTGCGGATTTCGTCGGTCAGGACTGTAAGATGAAGAAGCTACCTACTTGCCCCAGCCCTGTGTTTTGTTTGTTGCCCCCCCTCCCCCCCCCCGCCTTTTCCTTCTCTTTTTGGTTCTTGTTTTCGACTTGGATTGTTTTTGAATGCTTTGTGAATATCCCTTTCTGTCCGTACGAGAAAACGAAAAAACAGAGGAAACTGGTGGATTGGCTTTTTCGTTTACCTAGGCTAAAGTACCTTACACAACATTATCACGCAAAAAAGATTTCGCGCGCGGGAATAGGGGGGGGAAGATTCCGAAAGCTGGTCTTGGTGGAAATGGGTCGAATTTGCGGTTTTGATGGATCACAGGACACAAAATCTTGACAAAACACCTTTTTCTTTCCCCTTGGCCCCCTTTCCATTTTCTCTTGATTTTATTTTGCTTTTGGAATTAGTGCGCCTGGGCAATCGATGTAGTAGAATATTGTAGTATTGTATTCCCCTTGCCTGCCGTCTTGATGCTCTACTCGCTCGTTCATACTATGTGACGGAAAATAGAAATGAAACAAGAAGACGTGAATAAGCCTCATCATCTATCCAACGATGGCATACAAGATGGCATACAAGCCGTTCAGATATTACTTTTCTTTTGGACAGCAAAAGACTTTTTGCTGAATAAATCCAACTCATCACAATCATCCTTATTTACATGAAATCGTCCTCGCTAAATGGCTCGCTGCTTTGGTTGGACTTGAGATTCATCTTGGCGGCGCCCTCTGCCAAACCGTACGGGTCGTGGATATGCTGCTTTCCGCCGCCTTCTTGCGCCTCTCCGTCGCCGGCGGGGGCCGAGTTGGAGCGAACCTGGACCTTGACCTCGCCCTGAATGCCGTCCACACGGATAGTGGAGACGGTGGTGCCACCGGGAGGTGGGCGCAGGTTGGGCGCGGGGGCGAGGTTGACGAGCTCGCGGAAGAAGTTGTTGGCGGCCTCGCAGCCGTCGAGGAGCCACTTTAGGCAGATCGTGACGCGCTCCTTTGCGAAGGGGTTGTGGTCGTCGTAGGCGCAGCAGTTGAGCAGGGGCACGATGCCGTTGTGGTTCACCATCTGGGTCTGCACGTCCGGGTTGCCCGGGGTCGAGTGGCCCGGCGGTGGCTGCAGGAGGGTGGCGAGGATGGTGAAGATCTGGCCCTTGATGCCGGACCAGGGGTACTTGTGAGCCGGGTCGGAGAGGGAGGGCGGAGGAGGGGAAGGCGGCAGGGAGTCGCTCGTCGAGTAAGGGCGTTCGATGATGGGGGTCGTAGTGGCGGCCTGCTGCGAGGACTGCGATTGCTGGTCCGAGGAGGGCGCGGAGGGTCGGCTGCGGGAGGGGACGGCGTCGACGAGGGGCTTCTTGGGGACGCCGGCCTCGAGGCCATTGAGGAGAGTGATGAGGTCGTAGACGGCCTCCCACTCGATGAGCTTCTTCCTGGACTCGGCGATCTCGGAGGCGGTCGTCAGGAAGTCGAGGTACTGGGCCAGGCCGTCCTTGGCGCGCTCCATATCCCAGGTGTCGACGGGGAACTCGGCCGGGTCGACGTTGTCCTCGCGGATCTGGGCTTGGAGGTGCATGAGGGCGACGCATTCGGGTACGATGCGGCTGCGGAAGAAGCTGAAGAAGAACATGACGAGCTTGACATCGCGCTCCTGGTCCTTCTTGTCCTGCGGGGGGTTGCTTATGCGGCTGCGGAAGATATGGTTGACGAGGCGCAGGAGCACGGTTTGCGCGGGGGAGATGATGTCCTTGGGTATGCGGAGGGAGTTCCAGGCGTAGGGGACCAGGGCCGAGTGGTGGAGGGCCTCGATGAGCTGCGAGGTGATTTGGAAGATGAGCGACTGCTCGTCCTTTTCCCAGACGGCGATGAAGACGAGCATCTCACGGATGAGGGACTTGCCGCAGTCGAGGGCGAGGAACATGCGGCAACGTGTCTTTTGGAGGTTCTCGCCCGCGCGGGTGAGACCGGTGCCGGCGGAGTCGAGGATGCAGGATTTGACAATCATATGGAGGGCCTCAATCTGTTTTGGGTCGAGTATGTTGGGGATCTCGGTCAGGAGGCCTGTCAGGGGGCCCTCGCCGTACGACTCGTCGTCGTCAATATCCTCGTCGTCCATCATGTCGTCGTAGCCCTCGGCGTACTCTTCGGCGGAGCCCTCTTCGGGTCCGAGGTCCTGTTCGGACTCGTCGACCTCGACGACCTCGTGCTCTTCCGTGCGTATGACAGGCGTGTAGCGGTTGAGGAGGTTGCTCTTGCAGTGTTCCGTTCGCGTCTTGGCGAACTCTACGTTGGGCATGGCTACCGTCCAGCCGTCATAGTTCACGTCGCGCGCACGTATCCACCAGGTGTCAATCTCTCGAGACACGCGGCAGTAGGCACGGTCCTGCTCGAACTTGTCCTCGATGTCGGGGTCCCACTTCGGGTTCACCTTCTCGCCCTCCTCGTAGTTGTCGGCGCGAACCTTGACCTGACCCTCGGGGAACCAATTCCACGCCAGCGGCGCGATGGGTGCGAGAACGCCCGGGGGGTTGTGGGACTTGTTCTGGGAGTAGTCTGTGAGCAGTTTACGGGCTGTCTCGCACATTCTCGAGTTGCGCTCCAGCCAGTGCTGGATCTCCGTTTTGGCAATGTCGACGCGGAACCCGGAACCGTCGCCCATGCCCTCTTGCGGGTCATCGAGCTGCGCGTCCTCGTCAAATAGTACGTCGTACCAGAATGACATCTTGTTGCGGTCATTTTTGGCGGTCCAGTTGTGGGCTTGTTGAAGGGATGTGACCAGGAGCTTTTTGTCTGTGAAGCGTGAGCGGCGGTCTCATCTGGTGAACCTTGAGGACTTACACAAATCGGTGATCTCATTCAGCTTAGCCCTTGACGTCTCGTCCAAGATCTCACCATCGTAACCTTTGCTGGTGACATTGACACAGAGAATGATGGTCTGATAAACCATCTGGTCAAAGTGAACGGCGGCGCAAATATCCTGGGGCACCTCTGGTTCCGATGTTACCAGCAGGTTTCTCGCGATGTGCATGAGCTTGTTCAAGATGGAGAGGTCGTCCTTGAGACTGTGGTGGTTTTTGACGATGAGAGCAGTGCTCTCCTGAGGGGTGACGCCCTTCTCGGGATCGTTGAGGCTCGACAGCGGGCCCACCGAGCGTGTGGTGAGACTGGGGATGGCGGCGCCAAAGATCTTGGTCAACCAAATCCATATCTCGACGTTCCTTGACAGTGTTTCTCTGGTTCTTGTTAGGAAAATGAGAAGGTACGAAACCAAAAAAAGATACACGGTGAGGGCGCCTACCTAACATGCTTGAAGGTGTGAGTCTTCTCGAGCGTTTTGGCGATCATGGATGAGACCCGAGCGGCGGTCTGAGGGCCCATGGGTGGGATAGTATAGTGACCCTCTAGACATATGAGGGCGGCAGAGAAGCAGCGCTCCTCGATGGTCTCATAGCCTGGCGTACCATCTTCGAGGTCGAGGTCCGGCAGAGACGGCGGCGGTGTGTCGGCCGCCATCGTGTTGTAGTTTGATGAGTGATGAAGGGCAACTGTGACTTTGATGATCGGGTGCGCAAACTTGAAGGACAAAGGTAAAGACCGGTGAGGCTATGCGCCTGGACTGAAGGGGTATCTGCTAGTAATGAGTGGGAAAAAGGCCGTGGGTGAAAAACACTGAAAATGTATGTACCTGTTAGAATATTCTCATGAAGAGTTCGGAGATGGAGTCCCTTCAAGGTGGCGGCGCCAGGATGTTGGACTGTCACTGTGGAAAATTTCCGCCGTCCGCACCGAAAAGTATCTCTGCACTACAAATTGGTAAGCAGATACACACAGACCGACTGCCATTTTGAGATATTCTCATACCAAGTATGGGTGCTCTTGTGATCATGAATTACATACACCATCACCTCGCATTCGATCTAATATGATAATAATGCAGAGGCTATATTCTAGAACAAGTCATGGAATCAATGACCTCTTGACTTGATAGCAGAGATAATCGTATCCTGTGTAAAACATCCCATACTATGAGTCGGAATACTGCAGGTGTTCTGGGTCGAGAGCCCTGTGAAATTCCCCATATGGTATCGGGGTACCTTGGACCCCTCCGTCAGAACCCCCTAAATCGGCCAATGGCAAGGGTGTAAACACCATAGACCCCTCTATCGGCCGTGTCCAACTTGGCCCCCGACGTCCGCCCCTCGGCGGGGTAATTTCGCTGCTGTGACTGCTGTTCGACGCGAATTTGGGCCACTTGTGCGACGAGCCACGGCTTGACTCACTCGGAATACCATCATCGTCCCACGACCTTTCCGTACCTGCTCCGACGCCGTGAAGCTTTCACAACCTCGCTTCCCCGAATACCATTGTATATCTATCTCGATTTAAGTATCAAAAACTTTGTACCGTACTCAAGATGGCGGAAGGCACGAAGGCGCAGGAGAGGTTCGCCCTCATCCAGGAGAACTTGGCCGAGATCATGAACCCCGAAATCATCGAGAAGATCTTGGCCGAGGGACGCAACCCGAAGATCTACTGGGGTAAGTAACACTTCAATTACACTGATGATGCTCCTAGTCGTCGCATTGGCTCACTATTGTCTTCCTGCAGGAACCGCGACAACGGGCAGACCGCACTGCGGCTACTTTGTCCCGGCGATCAAGCTGGCACAGTTCCTCGCCGCCGGCTGCGAAATGACTGTCCTCCTCGCCGATATCCACGGCTTCCTCGACAACCTCAAGGCCCCTATCGAGCTCGTCGAGCAGCGCGCCAAGTTCTACAAGTTCGCCATCACAAACATCCTCAAAGCTGTCGGCGTCTCCACGGAGAAGCTCAAGTTCGTCCTTGGCAGCTCCTACCAGAAGAGCCCCGAGTACATCATGGATGTCTACAAGATGAGCTCGCTCATTAGCGAGAGGGATGCGAAGAAGGCTGGCGCCGAAGTCGTGAAGCAGTCTGACGTGAGGATACCTTAGGTTTGAGTGCTTGGACTGGGGCTGACATGGTGACAGAACGCCCCCATGAGTGGTCTGCTGTATCCGGTGCTTCAGGTCTGCGACGAGGAGCACCTTGGCGTTGATGCTCAGTTCGGAGGTATCTTTCTATTCCCATGGCTCGAACACGTTCTCTGACTGACCTTCTGCAGGCATGGATCAAAGAAAGTTGTTCGCTGCCGCCACCGAATGGCTACCCAAGGTTGGATACCAAGTGCGCGCGCATTTGCTGAACCCCATGGTTCCGGGGTTGAATGGCGGAAAGATGAGCTCAAGTGACCCTGGTAAGATTGTTGCCGCCAAGCTTCTAGATCAGATACTAAGCTAAGTTTTACAGACAGCAAGATCGATCTTCTCGATGCCCCTGAGGTTGTGCAGAAGAAGCTTCGCAAGGCCGAGTGCGTGCCCAAGGTTGCCGAGGGCAATGGTGTTCTGTCCTTCGTCGAGTATGTCCTGCTCCCGGCCGCGGCGCTGAAGGGCAAGAAGGAGTTCCGCGTTGAGCGCGAGCGCGATGGTCTCGAGACCCTGGTCTACACCGGCATCACACAAATGCACGAGGACTACAAGAACGACGTGGTTAGTAGCGTAAAGGAAGAGAAGCGATATTCGAAACAAGCTGACATTGCACGCAGTTGACGCCCCAGCTGCTGAAGCCCGCCGTGACGAAGGCCCTGAACGAGCTTCTGGCACCCATCCAGGAGGCGTTCCAGGTCTCCAAGGAGTGGAAGGAGGTTACGGAGAAGGCCTATCCCCCGGTCGAGGACGATAAGAAGAAGAAGAAGAAGCAGCCCAAAGACAAGGGCTCTCGCTACCCCGGCGGCGGCAAGGGTCCCGCACAGGACGGAGCTGCCAAGGAGACGGAGCTTCCTGTGCGCCCGGCCGAGGGCCAGTGATTTTGTTTCTGGCATAAGAAAGCGTTTTTTATCTGTACGTGCTACTATGGGTTGGAGTTCGGATGAAGACCGCCAAAAAAAGAAAGTCTAGAGAGAGCTAGATACCTCAGATGAAAAAAAGCATTTGAAAGAGAGCCGTCCCCTGACCTTAAGCTCCTGCGGCCCGTCATGCGCAGCTTTATGTCCTTATTTTCTCAAACAAAAGTACTGGTCCAGATCGTCGAGGGGCCCCAAGGTCCTGATTCCTTAACTAGACCATGAAGGTTTGGTTCTAAATCAAGGTTCCGATCATTCGACCCTTGGTCGGTCCATTTCTTCTCACCTTTTGTTTTTACTTATTGGCCATTAATCAAGCTGTGCATTTTGCCCCTAGCCTTTTGCTCGTCCCTGGGCGAACGCGACCGGGATCCCGCACCAATAGCCCGGCGATGAAATGACCGGGACTGTGTTGTACCTTGGAGCGTGATCGACACGTGGTGAGGACGGTGAGAAGATGTGGTGGGGATTCCAGGAGGCGGGATGCCCGGGACGACGCCATGGCGGCCCCGGAGCACTGAAGAAACACAGCACTCGAGGATGCTGGATGGCGGGGTAATTTCGGCGGGGTCGAAAAAAGATGTCAGACTCCGACGCCTACCAAATCTACTCTAGCTTCTGCACCCATCTACACCTCTAGACATTTTCATTTCTGTAGTTTTGTTTATATCTTTCTGCTTTGACTGAGATACCCCCTATTTCCCTGAGCAAACCGATAGAAACGACACAATGGCCGACCTCCCCACCACTTTCGACCGTGAGCTTTATCCGCTTCCCCCATCCCTGCTCGGCCCAGTGCGAGCGAAATGCGCAAGATCATGAACGTCACAGCTGACATCCGGCCTCTACCCCTCCAGGTCCCGTCCACATCGCTGTCATCGGCGGCACCGGCCTCGGAAAGCTCGAAGGGTACACGCCCGTCGCCTCCCTGACCCCGACGACGCCCTGGGGCAAGCCCTCGTCGCCTATCAGCATCCTCGAGCACAACGGCGTGCCCATCGCCTTCCTCGCCCGCCACGGCCTGCACCACCAGTTCGCGCCCCACGAGGTTCCCGCCCGCGCAAACATCGCCGCCCTGCGCTCCATCGGCGTCCGCTGCGTCATCGCCTTCTCCGCCGTTGGCTCCCTGCGCGAGGAGATCAAGCCCATGGACTTTGTCGTCCCGGATCAGGTCATTGACCGCACCAAGGGCGTGCGGCCTTTTACCTTTTTCGAGGGCGGTGTTGTGGGCCACGTTGGCTTCGCGGACCCATTTGATCAGGGGCTTGCTGAGGTCGTCAAGAGATGCGCGGCGCAATTGCAGGGCGAGGGCGTCGTCTTACACGAGAAGGGAACCATTATCTGCATGGGCGAGTTACTCCTCCTCCTCCTCCTCCTCCTCCTCCTCTGCCAACTCTCCTAGAAGACTGTAGAGTAGAAGACAATGCTAACAAAACCGAACTCCAGAGGGCCCTCAATTTTCGAGCCGCGCCGAGTCGCACATGTACCGCTCCTGGGGCGGCAGCGTCATCAACATGTCGGCCCTGCCCGAGGCCAAGCTTGCCCGCGAGGCGGAGATGGCCTACCAAATGATCTGCATGGCGACCGACTACGACTGCTGGCACTCGTTCGAGGACGTCGACGTCGCCATGGTCATGAAGTACATGGCCGCCAACAGCGAGAACGCCAAGCGTCTCGTCGGTGGCGTTCTCGACGAGCTGTCCAAGCAGGAGAGCGGCGACCTCGTCCTCGCTAAGCAGTGGGAGGGTGCCTCCCAGGGTGCCGTCAAGTTCATGACCAAGACCGAGGGTCGCAGCCCCGAGGCGATGAAGAACGTCGAGTTCTTGTTCCCTGGTTTCTGGAACTAGGGTCGTATATTTCTTCAGAAATTGTGCTTTTTTTTCGCCTAGTTAATTCGGAGAGGGTTTCAGTACCAGGCATGAAGATCGATCGGTATACGTGCAGGAATATGAGCGTGAGTATATGTAGAAGTAACAGTGAAAATGGCGGGGATAGACTTTTGCCTGGGCATCAACTGTTCAGGACGCTAGGGAATGATGGTCGCTGGGATACAATCCTGTGCAAAATGAAAAGTACGATACCAATGACGTCGACGCTGTGGCCATTGAATTTGGTCTCATGCAATCTCCTCTGTGCTACCACTGTCCTCTCACTTGGTCCAACGCCTCGAAACGCCGGTTCTAAAAACCTCAAGCAAAATGAGTCTACCCTACAAACCATCGTGTACCAAATCACATCAAAAGGTATAATGCCCGGACGCCCTTCTCCGCCGCCGCGATGTGCCAAGGCCGTATATCCGTCCCTTTATCTACAATACCCCTCGCGCGAGCTAGGGTTCCAAGACCCCTGAAGTAGGTAAGCATCTCCCGCATGAGAGGCTCGTACATGCGCGGGTTGTTATCCGCATGCACAATGTTGACCTCCAAAACGACAGGCGGGTCTTCGAGCTTCGTCCCTCCGCGTTTGACGAGGTAGCCGCTGATGAGGGCGGGGTTCAGCTCCCCCAAAGTGGAGGAGTTGCTCAGTCGATGTGCTAGCACAGCACCCCATGTTTGGTCTGTAACGTCGAGGAGAATAGCATCTCCCTCGGCCGGGTCAGCATTGCCATCGCCAGGTGTTCCACCTGGAGTCGCCGCGCTTGTTGGGTTTTCTTTCATGGGCGTCACCGGAGTGCCACTCTGCTCTGGTGACACTATTGACGCTTGAGGAGTGGACACGGGCGTCGTGTAGAAGGCCGAGGACGTTGTTGCTGGGACCTTGATGGCCGGCGGAACTAGCTGCATGGACGGGTTTGTATCGACCGAAATCAAGGTCAAGCTGACTGTTGCCACCGACTCTGTTTGAGCAAGACCCTGCCAGAACCCAACCTCTTGCGCATCCATGAAACCGCACTTGGAGATAATGACCCGCCAGTGGACTTTCCATTTGGAAATCAAGTCATGAGTGGTCTCCCATATAACGTGGCAGACTTCATTGAGCGATGTAGACAACGCCTTGCCCCTGCGACCAAGGTTGTAAGATGCAGTCATCTGTTGGCATCCCCGGTTGTCAGTCCAAGCCGCGGTTATCCACCTCTCGTCGATGCTTTGAGCGTAAGCGATATGAATGCAAGTGTTTTCATGCATGAGCGACGACGAAGACGCATTAGAAAGTTTGAAGTCGATGCCTCTAGGTAGTGACTGCTCAAGCATTATGGCCGGTGATGGCATCGGTCCGCCAAACAGCGTGCAGCGGTCATACGTTTCTATCGCCAGTTTGATCGCATCGCTAGGGGTCGGCTCCACTATGCCCGTTGAAGAAGTCAAAAAGTCCAGAGGCACGAGTTGCAAGACCAGTTCGTTGACCGGGGTCTGTCGCTTCTCCGTCAAAGACCTCCTGTGCATCTCGAAAAGTTGTTGGAAGGCAGTGCAGGCCTCGACGATAGACCCGGGATGGTCTGGAGGATATACAAAGTATACCACAAAGTTCTTTTCCGAAGCGTTTGCCGAAATGAGCCCCTGGTTGAGTGCCTCCATGCGGTCACCCAAGCCGGCTACGATGTGGGGACTAACATTTCCCGGAGAAGTAGCGATCTTGTCTGCTTCGAAGGGCACCAGACCGTCAGTGACATTAGAACTGGTCGCAAGGCGTTCGAAGGAGCCCAGCTTGAGGAGCTCGTAGACATTCCGCATACGGTCCAGAAAGGCGGCGGCAACATCTGACATTCCATCCCAATGGGGGAAGACACAAACAACGTTGACATCCTTTGTACCTTGAGCAGGACCCAAACCCAAACTTTCCCAGAACTGAACACTCGCCGGCAAAACCGATAGTCTAGCTTCTGCACGCCGGAGTTCCATGTGGGGAGCTGGGATCTGAAAGAGGTTATTCGGCTTCGGCGGTTCTGCATTATCCCGTGGGTTGACCGGCCTCGGATGGAGCCTGTTGGGTGGCCCAAGCAAAGGAACATCGGGGATCTCGACGACACTTCTGAAGTTGCATGTGTTGAACTCCCCCAGACAGGCGGGAATAACCTCGCGCAAAGCTTGCAGAGCGGTCCGGCCCAGCGAGGATAATTGGCGCCGCGTTTCCGGTATGATTGCCGTGTTCAACGTATTCGCATGTGCATCGCGTATTCTCAGGTTGCCAGTCACGGCCTGCTCAGTGACGATCTGAGCGGTGGTGACTGTATCCTCGTCTGGGAGCGAAAGATGAATAGGTAGTGACTCTGCATCTTCAAAATATCTCGTTATCAGTATTTCTGAGGCTTCGGCCTTGGCTAGCTTTGGAAGGTCCAAAGCTAACGTCGGATCGGAATCCTCAACAGACTCAATGTCTCTCAAGGAAGTGACGTGAGACGCGACATCGTCATCCAAATTCAGTCTTCGAATACTTGATTTAAAGGGTGATGTCGGCTCATCTTCTGACGTGCTCGAGTCGTCTTGGTCTGATACTAGGCTGATGTCATCGGCGTCAGATGCTAGGTCATCTCCTTTATCGGGGCTTGTGATGAGTGAACTATTCTCAAGGTTGCCCGTGATAGTTCGGATCAGTGCATTCGTGTGCTCTGGTTGTTTCAGTGTTTTCCTCCCTTTCCCATGTCGTCGTAGATAGTCGGTTGTAGGTGGCCCCTGATGAGGAGACTGTTTGTTGGATTCTTGAGGCAGGCCGTGGTGTGTCGGCTTGCAATCGAATCGGCCCCCTTGCTCATACTTCTTATTCACAAGAGGCAAAATCGGGTCGAAGTCCACGCTGTCGAAAATGCTGCCTTTCCGTGCAGGGGTTCGATGGGGAGTAGAGTGGACATCTGCAAGAGAAGCCCGAACTCTTTTATAGACAGTGTCCGGATCGAAAGGACTCGACTCTCTCTTGAGACCGCCAGCCCTATCTGCGTTCGATCGCTGCTTTCCCTCTTCCATCAGTGTGCTCCGTGCATGTTTCAGTTCCGGCTTGGCGAATATTGGGGGGCTTGGTTCGGGCTTAGTGTCCTCCACCGCAGGTATCACCTGCTTTGCCGGCTCAGGCATGGAGACTGGGAGGACAGCAGGCATCGATGGTACATCGGACATGCCCAAATCAGGCAGGCCGGATAGGTCGAGGTTATCATCGCCCCCTTCGTCGAAAAAGTTGAAATCGGCGTCAGTAATGTCGGCATCTCCAAATATGTCCGGGCCCATGTCGCCAAATAAATTATCGTTGTCTCCTCCAAGAAAAGCGTCAGTTCGATTTTTCCCATTCTCATTGGAATGTTCATTCGTGTGCTCGTTTGTATGCTCGTTCGAATGCCAGGCGTCACTGTAGGAATCGTGGTGCTGAGTGCTATTCATCGTCGTTGGGTCGTGTGCGGTAGCATCGGTCATAGTAGTATCTATGTCGACAACTGCCATAGTGATTCCAGGGGCACCTGGGCTAGAGGTCGTTCCGTCCATCGAGGGTGTGATACCCAGCGGATTCTGAACTCCGTCCGGCGGTGTCGGATACATCGCACCCGCAGCTGCAGCATTGCTTGCTCGTCTTAGCCCTAGTGGTGAATTTCCGTTTGGTTGCTGTGTCGGGGCCGCTGCCGATGCTTCTTGTTTTGCCGCAGCTTCCCTCTCTTTCTTCCTCTTGGCAACTCTGTCGTCTCTATCACCGCCTAGTTGAAACCAGGTTCTGGCGTCATTAAGGAAATCAGAAGTTTCGTCTTGGGCTAGCAGTACAGAATCTCCCAAGCCGTTACTTCGCGCAAGCATGACAGACTTCTTGCGAAAACAAAGGACTGCCGGCCATGATATCGTAGCCACAGCGGATGGTAATGGCGTCAACTTCCCTTCCATCTTAGTATCGCCAGGTTTTCGGCGGAGCATCTGCAATGCGATCCAAGGACAAGATTGTAGCAACGCAGGAGACAGCCCACGGGATTGAAGGATTTTGACGCAGGTGTCTCTCCATTGTGAAGATCTAGCGTCCGCGCTCCTCCAAAATTGGGCATCCGGCGTCTGTCCCAAGCCAAGTTCGGGATACGACAAGCCTCCACCCACAAATCCTTGGTAATTTGCTAGAACGCCGAACGGGGCGGCCAGTATCTGAGAGCCTAGTGCAAGTTGGCTTGGACTAGATGGTTCGTTCACAGACAGAAGACCCTCACAACAGGACAAACATAAACTCATGACAAGTGCGCCCGTTGTGGTGAGATAGATCCGGAATGTTCCAACAACTGCGGACTCTGTGTCCTGAGCTCTCTCGGTCTGACCATCCCGGGTGACTTTGGAAGGTAGTAGAACGGTTCGATGGTTCAAGGGGATTGCCGACACGCGGTTGCAAAATGATGCCGACGTTGTCGACAGAACAGCCGTAATGAATTGCTCGTATGCTTCCTTTATGGGAACAGAGCCTGCGCCTTTGGAGTCGAGTGCACCGGCGGACGGGGGTTTGGAATCGGGGTCGGAAGAGCTTGGTGGTCCGGAGTTGCCCATCTGCGGGTTCCGTAGCGATAGGTCCAGAGCCGAATTGCTTGACGACGAGCTCGTTGGTGTATTCGCGGCTTGCTGGCCTTGGGCGCGACCTTTAAAGAGACTGATTGGTTCAAAGGAACCTTCGTCAACCATCAGCAATGTGGCGCCCGCGACACTGACATTGCTGTCCAAAACCCCATGGGTGTTGTCGGCAGACTCCGCATCTTTGCTTGGAACGTGGAAATACCACAAAACCCGTCGGTTTGCATCGTAGTATACAATGCGGCCAAGGGTCCTCAATTCGGACTCGACATCGGCGGCGGCTGAAGGAAAGCTCGACGCCTGTTCAGGAGAGGGTTCGTAAACTCGGTAAATGATGGTAGAGATGTTATTCTGGCAGCGGTCCGTCAGTAATCGCAATCTACGCATTCCAGCAAACAATACGAACATTCAATAGAGTATTAGTATCGTATTCGCTCGTGTCCATATCGACGGTCGAGTCTCGCGACGGCGGGACGTGTTCCGTGTCGCAACATCAACTCTCAGTCGCTGAAGCTCCCAGGGACCGCAGGAGCCGGTTCAAAGCTGGAGGCTTGTAGTCATAAAAGAAATGTTTCGTTACGGCATCGGTTGGAATTCGTTATGTGACTGGGAGAGATTTGAGTACGGAAATTTGGTTGAATTCGCGAGTTCATCGACTCCATCTCCATAGGTCGAAGGCGCGACCAAGGGACCGGCTTCTCGGCAGTAACCGAGACCACGACAGTAACGGGATTATCAAGCGTTTTTGGAATGAGGAAACTTGTCGATTCTTTGTACGATAATGGACACCTGAGTGTCGTTTGGGCTCGATAGTTGTCGGACTCGTCGTCAAAGGTTGTTTTGTCTACTTTGACCTTGTTCAGGTTGGTTAGATCGGTAAAGCGCCAGAAGTTGAACACTGTCTTTGGCAAGCAGAGCAGATGCACGCGGCTGAATGCACTAATAGCGTCCTGTTCAACGCCAGCGGGGGGTGGGTCAACCAATTAAATCAGCTCAAGTCACTGAGCAGCTAACGCAATGTAGTGGGGCAGTCTGGAAGCCAGAATGGAATTAGCTAATCGTCCATAGCCTCACCGAGGTGAGGCCCCCCACTACCTAGATACCTAGGTAAGGTAGCCAGTGACTCTTATCTAATCGGAACTTTGGGCAAGAAAAAAAAAGTCCACTCGGCCGCAATTCCTCTGCTCCTAGTCGCAACGTCGCGAACCTATGGAAGCACCCGCCCGTATAATTTTTACCAGCGGACTCCGACAAACACGATGAAGTTGACGAACCCAGGAACTGTTCCGGTTTACACCGTCTCCGGTGCATCGACTGCCAGGCCTTTGCCAGATTGGCTGGCAAGACGAAGAAAGCGATCGCTGAAGAACGATCCCGAGTACCAGAGCCGAGTCGAGCTTCTCCAAGATTTCGAATTCGAGGAGGCCAGTACCTGCATACGCGTCAGTGAAGATGGCGATTGGGCCGTCAGTGCAGGAACATACAAACCTCAGATTCATGTTCACAACCTCCCGCAACTGTCTCTCTCATTCGCGCGTCACACAAATTCTCTGACTGAGAAGTTGACAATCCTCTCATCCGACTACTCGAAGACTCTGCTCCTTCAGGATGACCGACGACTCGAGTTCCACACCCCAATGGGTTGCCACTACACGATCCGCATACCACGTTACGGCAGAGACTTACTCTACGATCGGCAGTCAACGGAAGCACTTGTACCAGCCGTAGGAGTGGACAAGGACGGCTTGGGTGAAGTCTTCCGCTTGAATCTGGAGATCGGGAGATTCATGAAATCCTTCCAGATCGATGTCGGCGGCGATGAGGAGGGGGCTGGACTTCAAGGAGGTATCGAAGCCGGAAGTGTCAACGCAGCAGCGTTAGCCGAGAACTCCCATGGTCTTGCCGCATTTGGAACCTCTATCGGTACGGTGGAATTCTGGGACCCAAGATCGAAGTCAAGAGTAGCGCGTCTGGGCTGTCAAGAGGGCGGCATCACTGCCTTGGACTTCAGCACTTCAGGGCTGTCTATTGCCACTGGTTCCGAGACGGGCATGGTTCAGCTGTTCGATCTCCGTCGCCCAGTTCCTCTCTTGACCAAGGACCAGGGATACGGCTTCCCGATCAAGAAGCTGATTCACATGACGACGGCTTCCCAAGAAAAGAAGATTTTGTCTGCTGATAAGAGGATCATCAAGATCTGGGACGAGACCGACGGCACACCATGGACTTCAGTCGAGCCCATCGTCGACCTGAACGATGTGTAAGTTTCGAGACAGCAATCCTGCTTTGAATTTCCACTGATCAGTAACTAGCGCTTGGTGCAAAGACACCGGCATGCTTCTGACTGCCAACGAGGGCAAGTCTCAACACTCCTTTTTTATTCCCAGCCTCGGGCCGGCACCAAGATGGTGCTCTTTCCTCGACAACATGGTCGAAGAGATGGCAGAGGAGGTTCGCACAGAGACATACGACAACTATAAGTTCTTGACGCTGCCCGAACTCAAGCAGTTGAGCATGGAGCATCTCATTGGAAAGACAAATCTACTCCGTCCGTACATGCACGGTTACTTCGTTGCGTCGAAACTCTACGAACAGGCCCGTCTTATCGCCAACCCATACGTTTGGGAGGAAGAGAGGACGAAACGCATCAAGGAGAAGGTCGAGAAGGAGCGTGCCAGCAGAATCAGAGGCAACAAGAAGGTCAAGGTCAACCAGAAGCTCGCCGACAAACTCCTCAAGAAGCAGGAGAACAGAGAGGTTGTCGACGAAAAGGCCGGCCTGCTCGGCGACGATCGTTTCGCCAAGATGTTCGAAGACGATGCCTTCGCCGTCGACGAGTCCACCTATGAGTTCCGCGCTCTTAATCCCAGCACCAAGGTCGCCGCGAAAGATACTCACGAGGTTGGTGTCAGTTCTGCTGCCAGGCCTGTTGTGGACCAGGGTCCCAAGGGTCTGGGTAAGAAGGCTACCCAGGAATACCAAATGAAGATCTCGTCTTCCAACCAGAAGGGCGGACAGGAGCGGGACACAGCTCTGGGCGCCAGGGTGCAAAAGTCTGGCCGCATCAGCAAAACGCACCGTGGGAATGCCTACGGCGAGAAGGCAGTCACCTTCGTTCCGCAAGGGAAGAAGAAAAACGGCGGCCAACCGGACACTCATGACGACTCCCGGCCGCGCGATCACAAGAACAACGCAAGAAGAAGTGCCAGCTCAAACACATTCCGAAGACTTTAGAAATAAGCGCTACGTATTCTCAAGGGGCATAATAATGGTACAAGAAAGAGGACTCTCAACGCTCCGCAGGTCCAAGTTCATCAATCATTCAGTCTCAACCGCCTCGGCAAATGAACCATTATGCCAGCACCAAGCCAGTTGGCGGTCGTTAATCTCAAAGTCTCACTCTCTTCTAACCCTTCCCTACTTCCGGCCCCACCTCATCAACTTGCGCTTCGACTCTGCCTCTTTGAGGCCCTTTTCAAGATCTTCTGGGCGGAGTCTAGGCGTAGGCGGAACGTCATCGGCAAGCCTCGCGCGCCCACGGTGGCTGCGTGGCGGAGATGAGGACTCCTTGACTGATCTGGGAAACTCGGTCCTCCGCGGGGTGAGAGCGGTGACGACCTTTCTAGCGGACCTGCGCATGGTCTCTCTGATCTTCCATTCACGCTTCTTGGCAACGTAGAACAGAACGGCCATGCCAACTGTACGAGTAAGGGCGGGTTAGCGAAAAGGTGTTGCAAGGAGTTGGTGTTGTTTTTAACATACTTCCGAGGGCACCGACAACAGAGACGACGACGATGATGGCTATCATGGCTTCGCGGGATAGGTTGACAGCCCCAGGGCTGTCACCAGACGCCCCTGCCTCAGTGTCGACACCATTCCCAGATGAACTGCCATCACCAGGAGAGTCCGGGTAATAGGTTTCGGTCGCCAGGGGAAAGAAGTTGGAGGTTGTGGTCGCCATCTTCGTGTAGGTTGAGTTGACTTTCACGGAGGGCAATGATGATGACTGTGGCTTTGGAGGATTGAAAAGTCTAGAGGCACAGCCAAGCCGGTGGGAAGACAACCGAACGAAAAAAAAGACGGCGTGGGAATCGTATGAGTAAGGTACTAGTAGAATAAAGAAGCTGAACAAAATCGAAAGGATACCCGGCGCCACGAATGTGGCCCAACTCACTATTTACGTTGTTCAAGCGCCCAAGCATATTTCCCACATGGAGCCCAGTGCCAATCGTTTTACCCTCCCCGTCCCCCTTCCTCTACAAGCAGCCATACAGAGGAATCAACCACTTACAGCAATGTGACGAAGGCAACGAAGCGAAGGGCCTCCCCTCGTGCAAGTGCATAGCTTTCACACGGCACTTGCGAGCACGTCGCCGGGGGGACCCACGTCTGGTGCGCAGGAACCGTGTCGAGGTACCTTGTTGACCGTGGGGACCCAAGACGCAAGAGAACTTCGTCTGGGCCCACGATGGTCGAAATAGGCTCGCGGCGCTTCCATTGGCGTTGAGCAGCCTCGAAGCGCCGGCACACGGCGCTTTCACATCGGGGCTGGGATGTGATGGCCAATCAGCGGGACGGGCCTGGGATGGGCTGCTCGGACAAATTTTGGAGGCGCAGGGGGTGGGACTGAGTCCCATCACAATCCTATACTGTTGTATATCTTTCCACCTGCATTTTACATCTGCACTGCATGTCTCCGTATACGCGGCCGACTTAATCAATCGGACGATTTTTGAAAGAGGCTGACTGTCACCGGCAGGAGATGCGATATCGACGACCGTAATTGTGTGATGGGGAAGGGTCCTCGCGTTTCCGTCGACTTGACGATCCTGCGGTGTGATGACGAGCATCTGGAGCTGTTCTGAATGGCTCTCATCCGGAGAGACTCTTTCCTGTGGCTGCTCTATCTGTGATGGCACCTGCACGTCCCGTCACTGTCACCTTTTTCTCCTTGCTGAAAAGAGAGAAAATTCGACCAAAGCGCGGAAGAGCCGAGTGGTACAGCCATCTTTGTCTTCCTCGATCAAGCGCGTATCACTTCGGTTCCGTCGATGATGCCTTTGAGGTGTCACTTACCGCCTGCTCCCCCTTCCCGCTTAATTCATTTCTTCAGTGGGCTTTTGGCATTGCTTGGCTTTTCCTTGGGAAGTTCTATATTTGGGCAGCGGGCTTGGCCTGGTTTTTCCGACGCTGCGCATCTCTCCTCGTCGATGGGTTTCGTCGCTGGAGCTGGCGAGGCCAGTTAGCAAGTCGAATTAGAGGAAGGTCTTACGGCTGGAGAGTAAGCGGTCTTCTCTCGCGAAGTTCAACGCAAAGAGAAGCCGCTGCCAATGGTCGTTCCAGACTCTAGCATTATTGACATTGAAAATTCAACCCTGTCGGCAAGAAATTCTCCTGAAATTGGCAAGTGCCGAGGGGGGATTCTTCGTGAGACAGATGATGTTCTTCGTTTGCTTCTTGTAACAAGGTCATGTCGCCATTCACCTCGCTGCAAAAGTGCTGGTAGATTGATCCCAAGACTGAAGAAAAGAAAGGATTGCGACGGGAAGAGGGGGCGATGAAATAAGGTAGCTGACTCTAGTGATCACCTTGGCGAGTAATCCTCATCAAATAGGCTCACTTCTCCTTCCATGGCCAGTACTCGGCATTTGGTTTCGCATGCCAGTTGGGCATGTTTTCCACTTCCACCAACGTACATTGCGTATGTTGAAACCATATCCGTAAGAGAATGATGTGGCAAAGGGTTCTCCACGTATGCAAATTGTTTCAAGGAATTGTAGGACGTGGGTGGCTGCTTGGACATCCAGCTCTAGGAATAGTGCTGAAGGGAAAGAGCCGAGTCCCTATGAAACTTTCGAGCTGCGCTGAACAACAGGGACTGACACAAAGCTGGATGTCCTGATGGGGATTGAAAGACTGTCATCAAGTTAAGGTACCATCCTGGATGATAAGGAAATATGCATTGAAAGGGAAGGCAGAGTCAAATGAAGGCAGGTAGTCAGCGCATTGCCCTGAGAGCATCTTTCCTTCCGCCCGGTGGAAGAGGAAAGCCATTACCATGTCCTTCTGTCCATCACTTTCCTGATCTCAACTCACGAAAGCTCTTTCTGCAGCTCAACCTGAGAAGCTGGAAGCCCACGCCTTGCGATTTCCCAAGAACCTTCAAGATCTTTACCGCTGCAGGCAATCCGAGAGATGCTTCCCGGCTTGGGGGCTTCCATCCCAACAGGTCACGGTGTGTTGATCCTCTTCAATCTCCTACAACCCCAATTTGTTGGACGAAAGCCATTGGCTTTGTTTCTTGACTCTGCTTGTCCTCTCCTTTGCCGTCTCGTTTCTTTGTCCGGATTGACTCTCTGTTGAACTTTGCTACATTGTATCAGAGACTCTAGGTGTAGACCACAGCTTGGTGCAGCAGTAACACCCCGGCCCCTGGCCACGTTTATACCATGGTCGATACATCCAGCCCTGACTCTCTTTCAACAGACGGAAGCACGCACCGATACACTGAACACAGAGCCAAGTCCCATGCAGATGGATCTAGCCCGGAACATTCTCCTGAGCGGGACTCTCAGGTCCAAGACTCACCTTCCAGTGCGGAATCGCAGCCTTCGTTGCTCAGCCAGCAGAGAGAGTCACAGCCAAACATCAACCACGTTGTACAAGATGATGAGAATGGACAGTGCCACATATCTCAGACACACGGGCACGGGCACAAGTTTCCACGCCATTCAGAAGAAGACCTGGAGCTTTCTGGGTCGGCAAATTCATTTGTCTTCGCACCACAGCCCAAGTTCAAGCCGAATCAGTTCTGTGGACACCAGAAGCATCGCTCAATCGACTTCAGTGCTCTCAGTGAACGACAAGATGCGGTACCTAGAGGGGACACAGATTCCGGCACTGTTCAACCAACCCAGCCCCGGAAACGACCAGCTTTGATAGACAGTCATAGTCCTCACTACCACGGCGTTGACGTCCAGACAAACAATGTAATGGCCGCTGGCTCTGGGATTGACCAAACTCGAACAGTTATTCGGGCACAGCGCTTGAAGACTGCAGAAGCCAACCCGCAGCAATTGAGTAACCACGTTCAGCTACTAGTCCCAAATCTCTCGGATCAGATGACTTCCACCCCTGGGATTCATCTAGCTGATCCAGCTGACAATCAGACTCCAGGACACCCAGCCGTTGGGGTAGAGCAAAAACACAAGGGTTCTGCCAAAAAGGACCTCAGTATTCGACCCTTCGCTGACGCCGATGCCATTCTTCCCTACGACCAACGAGAGACTTTGCAACCTGCACTTGAACGCGTGACGGCTACGAAGAAGAGTGATCTTTCAAGGCCTAGCTCTCGGAGAGAAGATGAAGGCGGACAGCAGCAACGTGTGGATTCAGGTCGAATGGAAGGTCTCACAAATGACATAGAACCCCACCTGTCCGAAGCTAGCAAAACTATCAAAGACAATCGTATGCTACCTCTTCAGGTGTCTCGAATTCAGAGGAGGCACAATGGAGCAGTTGGGTTCCGCTCGTCTACCCCAGTTGGCGACCTGGAAATGCCTCAGAAACAAACTCCCAGTTCTGCTGGCAAGTCTCATCGGCAACATTCTTCTCCCCGACGAGAGCAGCCAAATCGACGCATCAGGCGCGAGAAAAATTCTGGAGATGTTCCACAACGTACAACATCGCGTCTTTCAAATACCTCCCGGCGTCGGAGGCACTCTCCCAATCAACCACAACCAACAGAGCCTAGTTACGAAATGGCCGCTCCAAGCTTAGAAACCTGCGGTCGGCGCCAGCAGGTTGCATCCGAGAGTCATTACGAAGCACTTGAAAGTATGTCAGCTCACTACAATAAGGTTCTTAATTACTCAAAAGAAGTTGAACACAAGTTAAACAGTCGTATCATGGGCCAGAAGCGGGAGATCGAAGAGCTGGAGACTCGCTTAGGGCAGTATCACACGCGGCACCAGAAAGATCAAAACCGCCGCATACAGTTTAAGTCTGAGTTTTCTCTATTACGAAAGCAGAAGGATGAGATTTCTCGAGATCTAGATCAACGCGATGGTCGAACGCAAGAGCTGGAACAGGAAGTCGCCAATCTGCAAGCTGAGAGAGAATTACAAGACGCCGAGGCAGCCAAATTAAACAATGAGCTGGAAGCCACACATTTTAAGCTCGACAAATTGCAAGAGAGAAGCCGCGGATACAAGGATCACCTCAACAAGGCCATTGCAGAACATCAGCAACTCTGGCAGCAATCCAGAGAGATCGCTCAAAAAACCATCGATAACATGAGAACGGAGCATCACGAGGTGGAAGAGAAGTTCAATTCGATCATGGCAGAAAAAACAGCTGCCCAAGACAAGCTGAACGGCATTTCCAAAGACAGACAAGTACTTCTCCAGGGGGAGGTGGCTACGGGTAAGCAGATCCGATCCGAAGATCGAAGATATTGGTCCTAACACTAAGAAGCGGCATCCAAAATCAAAGACTTGACGTCGGCCCTGAACAATCTTGAAAGAGATTTCGATTTCGAGGCTCAAAGAGCCAGAGAGTTGGAGGTTAAGCTTCTTGAGGGGAGAGACCTAGAAGGTCTGTTGCTCCTGGTCGACGGAAAGGTGGCTCGAATCTCCGAGAAGATGGACGACGTGCAAGTAAACTCAGCCCAAAAAGCCGCCATTCCGGCCGAGGTTACACAAAGGTATCTTCTTAAATCGTCATTGTTCCATCTGGATGTGGCTGATTGCTATAGGCTGAACGAAATTGCGGACCATGTGCAATCTGCCCCTCGGGTGAACATTGAAGATGAGGTTCGGCAAGCTCTGAAAACCTTCCAAGAGGATATGATGCCACGGTAGGTTTCCGCTGGTGCATCATGATATCTCAATTGACATGAACCCAGATTTCTTGAAGAGTTGAAAATTATGGTGACTGGCCAGTCCATCGAGGAGAAACTTCAAGGTCTCCAGAAGATCTTCCAGAATCAGTCACTGTCGATCCAGGCGGAGCGGAAAGACCAGCAAGAGCGATTGCTGATGCAGCTCTCAGAGAGGAAAGAGGAAAGCAAAAAACTCGCCCAGATTCTCCAGTCAAAGGATGCGGAAGTCGCAAATATGACAAACGCTGTTTCTGAGCTCAGTCGGAAGTTACAAGAAGCGAGAAACTCCGCAGAGTCGGCATCAACTAAGGCGACAACCACGGAGGCAGAGCTTCAAGCGTTACAGCAAAATCTGTCTAGTAAGGACTGCCAGGTCACAGAAGCCCAGGCTGAGCTTCAACTTCAGCGTGAGGGTCATGAAATAAAGGTCCGAGAGCTTCAGGAGAAACTCCGAATTGTCGAGGAAGACGTCGATCGACAACGCCAACTTGCCGAAGAGTCCGGGAAAAATCTCGCAAAAAATTCGAAGGATGATCACACGACAATGGAAACTCGGCTGAGAAGTTCAGGAAAATCTTTGCACCAGGCTCAACAGCAGTTATCCATGGTCGAGGCGGAGGTTGAACGTCTCAGGGCCTTGGAAAGTGTCTCCAAAGCGTCAAAACTCGAAAAGGAATTGGAAAATGCTCGTCAAAGAGTCACCAATCTCACACTTAAGCTCCGCGAGACGCAGGTTCCGGCTGCTACTACCAACATTGCTGATCAGGTAGCTGAACAGCTTGCCTACCTTCAAACACTGAAGGGAGAAGTCAAACAGCTCAGGTCAAATGGCAACGCATACGCGGCGGTCAGCAAAGACCTCGCACAAATTCTCAGCAGACAAGATGCCACAGGAAGCGACGATATCCTGGTCCCTGACAGTCTGGTGGTACCGGAATCGGAGTTTCCCTTGTTGCCGCCACAAGATGTATACGATCCGCTGAATGACTTTCAGCCGAGCTCCTCTGACATCCCACTGATGCAAATAAGCAAGCGGACGGTTTTCCGGAGTCCTGTCGAAGAATTGGAAGACGAAACGCCCGCGCCATCGATTGAACAGGAGAAGTACCAGCGAACGGAGGTAACCACTCAGGGGTCCCGCTTAAAGTCGATTCTTCGTCCACAGAGGACGCCCACTACAAGAACATCAAAGGCAAGGAACGACGCTATGGTAGCACGCCACGCCGGACACTCTTCGTACAATCGACCTGTTCAAAGTGCTCTCAAATCCAGCCAGGAGGCTGTCTTGGATGTCAAGGACAACTTTGTGGGTAACCGCAAAGCAAACCTCACTGATCTGATTGGCCGTAACGAATGGGAGAGACTGGAAGGACCAACGAGCTTTGCCGAGCAGCGAGGAATCAAAAGAACTAGCAAATCTCAGTCGTGGTCTCGAGGCCCGAAACGGTCGAAACCATGCTTCACTGAGAACGAAGACAACGTTGAAACCTCACAATTTACGGGAAGCAATATGGGAGACCGCCGTCAAAATGAGTCGTCAGAGCACAGCAAGAAAGATGGCAAGAAGGCGCTCCAGGATGATGACCAGATTTCATACCACTTCCTCCCAAGCGCTTCCAAACCGAACGAGAGCGCAGAACGCGGAGGAAAGTGACAGAGCGCTAAGCTCTGACAGCAGCTGTCGCGCTGTGATTCTTACCTCTGAGTTGCTCCGGGACACGAATTGTGCTCGAACAAGGTTTGCAGCTTCTCGATTATCAAAATGGGGATGCGGTTTCTTGGACGTGTGCGACAGATTGGTGTGTGGTGGAATCATGCGGAGGATTCATGCATTTATGCAAGGTTTGTTATTTCTTTGTAGAATATACAACTAGGTCATGGCCATCGAAGCCTTTGCTTTCGTTCCACCTCAGGCGCATATTCCGACGTGTCAATGCCTTGCCCCTGACGATAGGTCTGGGGGGCTGCAAGTTGATGATGTACAGTTCATCCATGTGGTCTTCGAGCCCCAAGTGTATGCCGCCGTGAACGCCGTTTATGGTTATATCAGTGTTGTTACATATGGTGTTGGTCAATCGAGAACACGCGAGTTCATTTTCCCTTCTTCTTCTGCTCCAAGAACAGCACCTTTCGCCGAACTGTGGTCTCGTTAGCCCCGTCATTAACATCTCCATCTCATGGCGTGTGTAGGATGGCGCTCGTCGATTGAGAAGGGCGCCATAATTATTGACTTGAGAAAAGTGAAGGTTTCATACTGATTGGGTCGTATTTCAGCAAACTCATGGGTGTTGCGGTTCGGAGACGCTTGACGGTGTAGAAGTAACCAGTCGCGGCCATGGACAAGAGCCGGACGATCATGACGCGAGACTTCGCTATTGAACGGGGTTGGTTAGCTGGGTGATCGATCCAATTGGGGAGAGGCTGTTGGATTAAGAAGAGCTAAGAGGGATTCGCATACCTTTTTTGGCCATCTTGGGGGAGTTTGCGCCGCACGCGTTGGATAGCTGAGGCTTGGACACGATCTGGGACCACGGGGGACGGGATAGCTTCGCAGTATGGAGACTGGAATTTTGCGGTGGAGAGAGGTCTGTCGGCGGGAAAAGGGCCGTTCACCGAGGTGCCGGCTTCGGTAAGGCTTCGGTGTGAGGATTGCGCCCCGTAGGTAGTACAACCTGATACAAGTGGCACCAGCTGGCAGGGTATGAAATGCTCACATGGCGATGTGTAAGACAGTTTCACTCATGTAAGCCCAGTGATACGAATTGGAAAAGGCCCGAGGGGCCAAGCAAAGAGGGGTTCAGGGGATATCGTCGATTGGGGGATAGTGGCATCTTGCGACGTGAGAAGTATAGAATCGTAGTTCAGGTTATGCCAGTCTACAGCGGTCAAGCTGCGCGGTCAGAAGTCTACGAGATGGTAATCCGAGCAACGGAGCTGTTGGTTGGTGGATCTTTCCTGGTCTTATTCGGTCAATAGCTCTGGTCCCCCCCGTTAGACCCAGCAGCGTTTTTAGAGCTTGCAGGGACCTGGCATGAAGCGTCACCGCCATCGATGCTTTTCCCGTGTTCGGATGGTGATGGCCTACGACATTCTGGGGTTGGTTGCTGGAGCTGGGTGGAAATTTTGTGCCAATTTTTGTTGCGCGCCCTTCCCTGCACGCGGCCCATTTGGACTCGAGCCCGCAGTCAAGGTAGTCTATCGCGAATAGCCCCGACCCCCGAGTGGTCGCCCGCCGGCCAGGCTTTGAAGGGGTGGGCGTGGTTATCTCGCAGGTCGGGTCGCTTTTCTCAACAGATGGGCAGGGCCGTGGCCGGGGAGCAGCAGCAGGATGATGAGGAGGGAGGGTGGGCACAATTGGCGGGAGCAGACAATGGGCGGATGGGCAAATAAAGAGGAACGGATGTCCTGTTCTTGTCTTGCCTGCTTCCATGGAGGGGGTAATTCAGGAAGGCGTGCACTTTTGTCGTCTTTCTTGCCTTCCTTCCTTTTCGCATCTCAGCTGTATCGTGTATGTAGGTCCTTGGCGATCCAGCAGAACACCTCAGACCGCCGAGAGCAGACGACGTTTCGTCCTGGTTTTCTCTCTTGGACACTTTTCGAGTCTTACATTTCCATCTACGGAGCGTAGTAAACGACAGAGCGAATACACCGAAGTTGGAAACGGCGAACCTCTCCACGAATCACCAAATTCAACAAACCGACCCGTCCGGGGCGCATTTTAAATTCCGACAAGCACGATAAATTCGACGATGGCGGCGAAGAGAGTGGCTTGCACCGCGGCCAGGTCGCTGGGAGCACCGAGGAGGCACGCCGCCGCGAGCCAAGCGCGATTGATGAGCGGCGGAAGCAACGGCAGTCAAAGAACAAATGGTACGTCGCAATGCTGAACCATTCTATTTCCACTGTTGAGAGCGGTGTGTTTGCTTCAAGTCGTTGTTTGTTGCCCAGCCCTGGCCCCAAACCGAGTGCTATTTCTATTATCCATGAAAGCTGGGGGTTGGCGCAGCTCGAAGCTATCTAAGCTCACCTGCCCGACACCGCTCAAACGGGACAGCTACAGCTCCCTCCCAGCTGCGTTTTCTCCCCCCACCTGTTTTCCTTTTCTTTGCCGTCCCTCACCGAACAAACAGACAAGGCATTTGATCATTTTCTCAAGCCCGTTCGAGTGCCCATGAATCCCACGTGGACCCCCGCACTTTCCATTCTTCTTTTGCAGGAGGATGAGGAACCATTAGTTTTCCCCAAGACGCCGAAATTCGGAAATACCCTGGCGGAAGAATCCGCAGAAGCTCTAGCCTCTAGGCGCGCCGACCGCCTTACCCCTTGTCTGTCCATCACCGGTTTCGGACACAGGCCTTTGAAGCAAATCCGCGCCAAACACGGCCGGGTCTGATCCACGTCTTCGCCTGCGACTCACCAGCGAGTGCTCGGCTGGTGTCCCGCTCTGGAAGGGGGGCAAACACAGCCCGTCATGGAAGCCATCCCGCCGCAACACAGAAACGATGCCACGCAGGGTCATGTCTCGTGCCCTCGAGGTCACAGTACCAGCCTAAGTAGGCTGCGTCTGTCAGAGTTATTGAATAAGAGCATCTGTATCGGACAATGAGGAGAAGAGTATGCGCCGATTTCTTGTCAACTTTGCCGTCTCTTCTTCCCTCTGTCCGTTGAATCCGTCTGTTAAACATCGCGCACTGTTGTAGCGGTCCCCCCCGCGTCCAAAACTGGTTGCCCACTGCTCTTCGTTGACGAAGAGCTGAATAAATAGCGGTTGAGTTGGCTGCGTACGTTTTCAGATTTTCTTGAGACTCACTCTCCTACTCTTCCTCTAACCATTCCCAACTTTTGCATTTTTTTGCTCGGCTCTTTCCGGTGTTATCGACCCGAGCAAAGGTGTTTTTCTACTTTGATCTCCACTGTTGCGCGGCAGAAGCCCTTTGACTAACTTTTATATGACTCTTGCACAGATACCCCGCGGTCCCCTAAGATCTTGCTCTCCAATACCCCGCCATCTCAAAGGCAACTTTTCTTCAGCAGCAGCAACAGCCGTTTGTCACCCCACCATCGAACCATGTCTACCACACCGAGTCGTCGGCTTAATGTGCACAACATCAACCAGCATGTTGTTGCTGCCGAGTACGCCGTTCGCGGCGAGCTGGCCGTAAAGTCGGAGGAATACCGGGCAAAGCTGGCCAAGGGTGACAAGGACCTCCCCTTTGAAGCCGTCATCTCGGCCAACATCGGCAATCCTCAGCAACTCGACCAGAAGCCGATTACCTTCTTCCGACAGGTCGTCAGTCTCCTCGAGAACCCCCTGCTTCTTGAGCACGAGGATGTCTTGCAGAACCAGCTTGGGTACAAGAGCGATGCTATCGCTCGCGCCAAATTTCTTTTGAGCCAGGTCGGCTCCGTTGGCGCCTATAGTGCCAGCGCTGGTGTCCCCGCTATCAAGGAGAGCATTGCCAATTTCATTGAGCGTAAGTTGTTATCACTGTTGAACTTGCGCCGAGTGTGACAACTGACAAAGATCTCTGCAGGCCGAGACGGATTCCCCGCCGATCCCGCCCACATTTACCTCTCTGGCGGTGCCTCTTCCGGAGTCAACACGCTTCTGCACATAATTGCTCAGAATGCTCAAAGCGGTGTTCTTGTGCCCATTCCTCAGTACCCACTCTACACTGCAACCCTGTCGGTCCTCAACGCCACTTGCGTTCCTTACTACCTCGACGAGGCCTCAGGCTGGGGCACCGATCTGAACACCATCAAGGCTGCCTACGAGAAGGCCACCTCCGAAGGCACCGATGTGCGCGCTATTGTTATCATCAACCCCGGTAATCCTACCGGCGCCTCCCTGTCCGAGGATGACATCCGCGCCGTCTACGACTACGCGGCGGAGAAACAGCTCGTGGTGATGGCCGATGAAGTCTACCAGACCAACGTCTTTGTTGGCAAGTTCCACTCCTTCAAGAGCGTTCTGCGCAAGCTGCAAAAGGAAACCCCCGGCAAGTACGACGGCGTTGAACTCGCCTCTCTGCACTCCATCTCCAAGGGTATGGTCGGCGAGTGCGGTCACCGCGGCGGCTACTTCGAGCTCGTCAACTTCGACTCCGAGGTTGAGGCCAACATTTACAAGTTCGTCTCCATCACCCTCTGCGCCCCCGTCATCGGCCAGTGCATCGTCGAGCTCATGGTCAACCCCCCCAAGGAGGGCGAGCCGAGCTACGAGCTGTACAAGAAGGAGTACGACGGTATTTTCAACGGCCTCAAGGAGCGCGCCACTGCTCTCCACAAGGCCTTTGACCAGATGGAGGGCGTCGAGTGCGGCGCGCCGCAGGGTTCCATGTACCTCTTCCCCACCATCAAGCTTCCCGCAAAGGCCATCGAGGCCGCCAAGAAGGAGGGCCGCACGGCCGACGAGTTCTACTGCATGCGCATGCTCGAGGCCACCGGTGTCTGCGTCGTTGCCGGCAGCGGATTCGGTCAGAAGGAGGGCACCCTGCACTTCCGCACCACTTTCCTCGCGCCCGGCACTGACTGGGTTGGCCGCATCATCAACTTCCACAAGGAGTTTATTGAGAAGTACCGGTAAAGAAGCTGTTGGTGTAGTTTCGATCTTTGTGTGTACGGGGATCGCAGAGGTGCAAGGAGGCCAGCCGCTTTTGATGGCGTAAGCTTGCGTAGTAGCAAGCACGGCTGGGATAGGTGTGAAGCGAAGAAATTTGGGCGTTGTTTCTTCCGGAAGCACATATCCAGTGTGGATCAAAGCAAATACCAAACCGGAAAATTAGCACGCACGAGGCGCAAAGTAGATATCTTCTTGTTGTTTAGCAAGTCTCTGGGATTTGGCATATTGACGACGCTTTTTGAGCATAGCTTGCGAGAATAGAACGATTCCGCTCCCATGAGTACTCAATTCTGCTGCGCGATTATCACTTTGATAGTTCACGGAGTCAGGCACACACATAGCCATACCACGTGGGCCAAGGTCAAGCCAAGATTTCTCATATTGGCTTGTCTAATCCGTAGGTATCATACAAAGAGTTATTGTAGTAGCACACATTTGCTTGCCCCAACCCCGGTTTCTATTCGCCGCCTGCCGTTTCTACCTCGCGCCTTTTGTAGTCCCGAGCCCGACGTTCTCAGCCTGGCCAAGGGACACACGATTGTAAAAACATGTGGTAAAAGCTCCCCGTCATTTCCCCGTCACCTTGCTCTTTGGCTGATTATGCCCGCTCGCTTCCTCTCAAACGCACGGCTTGACCATACTTCTGAAGCTTGGTGATGAGCTGATCGCCCTGGCGTACGACGTCCTGGTACTGCTTGTTCTTGTCGTCGGGACGGTTGGTCTCGATGACGCCCTTGCCGCTGACACGATCGATTGTGCAGGGAATACGGCCGGCTGCAATGAACTTGGCGAGGTCACTGGAGAACGAATTAGTTGTCTGGTCCGGCCAACGCGGCTGAAGGCAGGAATGGAATCATACCGGTCCAGGAAGTCAACGGTGACACCAAAGTCGGTCGCCATTGTCTCCAGGCCAACCACGCGGTAGCTCTGGAGAAGCTGCTGATAAGCGCGCAGGCGCATCTCACGGATGAACCAGTTCTTGTGCTCGTGAAGGTAGCGGTCCTGGGTCAGGAAAGATTCCTCGACCTGGGCGAGAGCCTGGAAGAAGTACTTGTACTGGCCGTTGTACAGGCTGGAGACGAGCTGGGCCAGAGGCGAGAAGTCAATGGCCATCTCAGCCTCGGGCTGATCGGTGCTTGTGCCGAGAGTCGTCAGGTTCACGGCGGTCTTGGCAGCGGCGGGCGGTGCGTCGTGCATGGCGTCGTCGGCACCAGGGCCGGCGCTGAGAGCACCGGACAGAGCCAGGAGCTTGTCCTCTCCATCACCCAGAATGGCCTTGATCTCAGGGGCGTCGACAACTTTACTCTTGAAGTCGACACGCTTCAGGGAAACGGATCCGGCGAGAACGGAGTAGACGACGAGGGAGGAGTAGGTGCAAAGTTCGTAGCTGGTGAAGGTGGACAAGCTGTCGAGCAGCAGCGGGGCGGCCAAGTTGTATGACCGGACGGTCAGGAGGTAGATACCCTCATATGCCTTGAGACGGTTGCGACGGTCCCAGTCACCACCGGACTCGACCAGGGTCTTTGCGCGCTCGACGTGCTTCTTGACAAGAAGCTTGTCGCCGTAGAAGAGACCCATTCGGATTATTGCGAGAACCAAATCGATCTTGGTGCCCAAAATGCCGGTCTTCTCGAACACGTCTTCGTATGCGGCGATCGCCCGGTCCTACCAGGGAGGTCAGTATTTCATTCATGTGTTGATAGTCTTCCCAAACGCACCTTGTCACCGACTCTGGCCCAGAACTCTGCCCGCTTGCCCCGCGCGGCCTGAATCTCCGTCTCGCCAGCCTTCTCGACGGCCTCGTCCTCTTCCTTTTGGAACTCCTCCAGCTCCTTGTCGTTGTCGGCCTTCAGCTCTTGGTATCTGCCCTCGTCCCAGGGCAGGTTGACGGCGGTGGGGGTGGTTTTGGTGGCAATCATGCCTGCCAGACTCGACTTCCGACTCAACGGCTTGCCGGGAATCTGACTGCCACCCTCACCAACTTGGTTCAGGATGCCCTCGAGAGGGTGTGCGAGGTAACGGTAGAGCGGTGCCATCTTGTGCTCGGTGATGGCATCGTTGAGAGCTTTTGCGGCAGATTGTTGAGATGGCCGGGAGGCGTAGGCATTTGTGAGGGCGAAGACATGCTGGGCGAGGGGGAGGAGAGGGTACTTTGCGTACTGGGGATCTGAGCCCATCTTGGCGGTTGATTTATACGAAGGCGTCTGGGAAGGGTCGTTGTCGATTACGAGGGGAGGGGAAATAAAAGAGATTGAGACTGCGCGATGGGTTACTGTGTGAGCAAGAGAGTGATGTCGTTGTATGGTGGTGTTTGGAGCTTGAGCTTTGGAAAGGCCCCCTGCAACCCGCAAGCGTCCGGCCAAACTCTGGCGTGATTGGTCTGCTGCTGGGGGTGAGCTTAGTCAAGCCGGCAAGGCTGCAGTGTGACACGTACGGGACCTGCCTACCACCCAGTGCACCAAGAGACAACCACCCATACTCCGCATACCTACCCTGCCTTCCAAAGATGATCAACTGGCTTCTGCAAAATTGAACCGTGGTATTTTAATCCATCGAATACACAGCCATTTAATATGGAAGACATCAAGTCACATTCTCATAAGGAAAAAAATTCATCTAAATCCAGAATCAGAAAGAACCTGGAGCACTGAGGCCTAACCCCACGCCTGCCGTATTGTTAGCAATATCTGTAGGTGGGTAGGTGGGCTTTACCTTCTCTTTCAGCAGGTGCCTTGGCACAGACCCCATACATGCTTGCGACGTTCAGCATCTTCTTTTCCTCTCACGCGATTCGAAGGACTTTCCAACCATCTCTCATCCATCCTGCCATACCTTATCCAAGTCTTCCAAACAAACAATACACTAAAGTCTCCACTAGAGACGAGATTCTTTGACCTTTCAGAGCATTGTCACCTCTGACTCGGTGACAATGGCTGGTTACGACGACGACGATTCGTACGAGCGACAGTCTCATTCATACGACGCGAAGAAACGCAAGAGATCACAATCGCCCTCAAGAAAAGGCGATTCCTCGCGAAGAGGCGACAAGCGCGAGGATGGAACCGATGAACTTCCCCAGCCCTATAACGCGAAGGAGCTCCAGCCCGCTAAGCGCCGAGCCCTCTCTCCCTCCGAACAACCTCGCAAGCAGAAGCGACCGGGTGCCCGAGCTCGGATCTCTGAGTCCGAAAGAGAAGCTATCCGCCAGAGAGCACTCGAAAGAGAGAAGGAATTGGAAGCTGCGGCCCAAGCTGCTGCTGAGCGCCAGCGCGGTACCAACAACGATGTTGTTACGCAGCACTACAACAGTGTACCAGAGCGCGGCAGGGACTGGAGACGAACAGACAGCAAGATCAAGGGCCTGCGCGCATTCAACAATTGGATAAAGAGTTGCATCATCCAGAAGTTTTCGCCAGATGAAGATTACACCCCAGGCCCTCAGGAGCCGGGCGCAAAGGAGTTGCTCGTGCTCGACATTGGTTGTGGAAAGGGAGGCGATCTTGGCAAATGGCAGCAAGCACCGCAATCAGTCGAGCTCTACGTTGGTCTCGATCCAGCAGATATCAGCATTGACCAGGCTCGGGAGCGTTACCGCCAGATGGGTAGCCGAGGGGGCGGTGGCAGAGGTGGAAGAGGAGGATATAGACGACCACCTCCACGACTTTTCGAGGCCCGCTTCCAGGTCAAGGATTGCTACGGCGAACAAATTGAGGATATCGAAATCATCAGACAAGTCGGATTCGACACCAGCCCTCTCAGCCGACGAGGTTTCGACGTCGTGAGCATGATGTTCTGTATGCACTATGCATTCGAGACGGAGCAAAAGGCTCGGACCATGCTGCGCAACGTAGCAGGCTCATTGAAGAAGGGAGGTCGATTGATTGGATGCATTCCCAACTCTGACGTCCTTGGTGATCACGTTCGGAAGTTCAATGAACGGCAGGAAGAGAAAAAGAAGAAGGCCGCAGAGGAACCTCCGCAAGAAGCAGAAGAGGGCGAGTTGGAAGATGGCGAAGCAGACCAGTCGGCGGAATGGGGCAATTCTATCTACCGAGTTCGATTCCCGGGCAAGACACCTGCAGACGGTGTCTTCCGGCCCGCATTCGGTTGGAAGTACAACTTCTTCCTCGACGAAGCTGTCGAAGAGGTTCCCGAGTACGTTGTGCCGTGGGAAGTTCTCAGAGCCCTCGCCGAAGATTACAACCTCGAGTTGCAGTATCACAAGACCTTCATGGAGATTTGGGAAGCGGAGAAAGACGACGAGACCTTGGGTCCTTTGAGCGAGAGAATGGGGGTTCGGGAACGCGGTGGTGGACGGCTCCTCGTTTCGCAAGAAGAGTTGGAGGCGGCGAGCTTTTACACTGCTTTCTGCTTCTACAAGGTCTAAGTAGAGGGAGCGTCATGGAGGCATGAAAGTCAGATCTAGCTGGAAATCTCAGGAGACTCCAAGAAACTTGGGCACACTATGAATTTGCAAGTTCATCATGATCGTGGATGGGACCTATCAGATTCTTTGAAGCATGGTTTTTGTAATGGCGAGTGCACCTATTCCTCCCTGTGCGTCTAGTATACATTTCTTGCGAGCCTTCGCGGTCTGTTCTTCCCCTGACGATTCCACTAAACAGACACTGTAGCCAAAGTCCAGCCTTTGCTTAGCTGGACTGGAGAATCATCTTCCTTTCATCAGTTAGGTGTGATGCTTCAGGGTCCTCTATCAAGCTGAGGAAACGGCGGTAACTTTTCCCTGCATACATCCACAATCGTCGGCAAATAACTCGTTCCGAGAGAGGATGTACTGAAAACAGCGAAGCTTCAAGATGTGAGCAAGGGGTTCTACAACAAGTCTTGGCAGAGCCAGCGTGGTGGTCTGGTTCGATGGCCAGCCTGGACCGCGCTGCTTGGGCGCGGCCTCGGGTGAGTCATCGAAACCCAGCTCAGAGTCCGAGATTGTGCGCTAAACCTCGGGAGCTGTTGCGTGCATGTATCCCCTCAGGATCGTGAAGCTGTATGCCGGAAAAAAACCTGAGTGCATTGAGATTCGCATCAATCCACGACGATTGTGTGGGTGTGAAGGTGAGGAGGAGGATCGACGTTGAGACGATGGGATTTCCTTGTTGACCGAGGTAATCGATGTGTGTATAGCATTTTGACTTATCGTTGGCTCTGCTGCGGTCTCTATCTTCTCCCTGGTCTACAAGACGACTATGTGGGAAGAGATGATGAATTGTGGCAAGTTTGACCGACGGAAAGATGGATGAGGAACCTGCTTTCACCAAACAGAGAAATAGTTTTTCAACGAGACTGTGTATGAAAATGGAAAAGAGAAACGAGCTACCTTGCCGTCCTAGACATGAAATGAGGCTTAACTTCAACCGCGGTACTACGATTGCAGTCCAGGGAAAGCAACAACCTGACTGGCTAAATCACAGCCAAGGCTCTGATCTTGAGCCGAGTCTAAGGTAGATTTGTGACCGCAAGCTCGATAGTGTGCCGGACCTGCAGTTGCTTCCACGATGGTCTTCCACTGGAGCACATACTGGCTTGCCGACACCAAAATTAGCAATTGAAATTATCCTGCTCTAAGCGATCAAGCAGGTAACATATGAGATGAGGCAGATCAATAGAAATGTATCGATCGCATGAATCAGACCACATCCGAAGATGTCCTCGGTCGAGACGGGTAGCAAGACCTAGGGCTTAAAATTGCTTCCTCGGCACATTAAGGCTACTCGTCTGCAAGGTTCAAAGAGCATTTAATCGCTTCGATCGTCGACGCATACTTGTCGTCGCATGCAGGCAGGACGGCTTGTCAACATTCTTTCAAGTGGACCGTAAGCTTGTTGGAGGCTAATAGTTCCATTACTACTGGGGTTGTTGCAGCATGATTTCCTCACGAAATCGGAAGACTCAAGTGTCCAAGCGAATGAGATAATTATGTAGAATATCAGGGGCATAATCAACGCAGACAACAGTTAAACCAAAGAGTGAGAGGAGGGTAAGATGGATTCTACCCTCAGAAAGGAAGAGATCCTATCAATGTGCTTCGAAAAAAGAAGGTCCAGAGTACCAACCAACAAATCACTGTGACGGTCTGTCGTACATCGCGGCCTTGCGTGTGTCCATGCTTCCTTCGACCTCGACAAAAAAAACCCCAACGCAAAAGCAATATAGGCCATGAATCGTATGCATGGCCAGAAACCTTTAACGAGGTCTTCCGCTTCAATGTTGCTGATACAATTCTTAGATGTGTCAGCTTTAAATAGTCGCGGAACGTATTGACAGCCCGTCTGGACGGGCATATCAGCCCTCACTGCCACAGTGAGGGTCCTGATAAACATTCGAGTTTGCAGTTTCCTCCAAAGGTACCTGCCCCATAAAGTGCGGTAGTTGGAGCTCGTGTAGTCTGGATGGAACGTCAGAAGTTGGCCAAGTATAGAACTCATTAGGCGTCCACGCCGCCATGTTGGATGTCTCTCTATACCCGAAGGGCGTTTGGCCTTGAGTTGTTGTTGCCATTGTCTCAAAGGCGTTACTTGTCGATGAGTCCAATAGATTCAAGTGTCCTAGAAGCGGTGGTCCAGAAGACGGGTACGTCAGACGTGTCGAGAACTCAGACGCGTTGTCCTCACTGGATGTGGGATGGAATGAAGAGTTTCCACCAAAGTCTTCTATGCCGGATCCAGGGGCCGCGTCGCCGAGTTGACTGCCTTGCTCTTGAAAAAAAAACGAACTCGGGTCACAGACGTTTTGGTTCCAAAAATCGTTAATCGATGGTATATAGGCGGACGATATAGAAGTCTCTGGCGTAGACTGCAGTGGCTCACCACTTGCTGAAGGAAAAGACGTGAGGTTACTCTGTTGGTGGTTTGTGAGGGAATTTGTCTGCCGATTGTAACTGTGGAGCGGAAGTTCAAACGATCCTCTTGCACAGCTAAGATCTCTTGAGTGAGCTAGAGACCCTTCTGTAATTCTTAGCTTTTGCTCAAATTCATCAGGGTATGGACACTCACCATAGTTGGTCACAGACAATGCTGATTCGACAGCTATCAACGGTCGTTGTCGATTGACGATGTGCTGAAGGGCGTTGTGAATCTCCGTCGACAAACCATCATCCGTCACAAGCCTCTCAAATGGCTTACTGCCGACTAGTATTTCACTACCCCAATGTTGCAATACATTGTCTGGGACGATACCAAAGTTGTAGTCGCCGAGCTTGATGTCCAAACCTGGAACCTCGGCATGAACCCGGACAAATTCTTCTATCTCGATGTAGCCAGCGGGAGTCCACGCTGCATACGGCTTTCCTGGCTGCCCTGGAATTCTCCTTAGATTGAGCTTCTGTGCCGTCGAAGAGGCGAGAAGGGTTCCCGGGCAAAAGGAATCATATGCTGTCTTGAGAAGTGTTCCTCCGGAAGTGACCCCTTGAGGTCTGATCTCGAAGCTGAATTTATCAAAGTTGTCGGCAGTTGAAGGGTCGGTGTTTCTCAGATTGGTGCTGGTTGTAGACTCGAGTCGAGTTTCCTGTACAAGCGAGGCCTGGGCTGAAGACCTTCCGCCGTTGGCTTGACTCGGTCCAGTCGAAATTGGGTGTCCCGCTGACCTGCAATCAATATTTCCTGTTCGGTGTTTGGGGTGGGGTAGGCCCAGTGTAGATTCTTGGCTTGGGCGTGATCTCTTACGGTTCGTTGGTGGGTTTGGTGGGTTGAGGTTGTAGATGCTTGGGATAACGGCGGTACGTTTGAAGAGTGTTCGTGGTAGAATCGGAGGAGATTCAGCTCTGGTAAGAGGGCGTCGTCTTCCTTGAAACAGCTTATCAGAAGCTCCAGATTTCAAAAGGTTTCCGCGCATAGCTCCTATTTGGAAAGGGGCTGCTCGGAAGGATGGTAGAGCAGACACAGCTTCATACTGTTGAACGAGACCACAGGAAGCCTTTCGGTCAGTTCGGGGAAATAAGTTGCACACTTCGAGTGTATCCTGAAGAAAGCAGCCACACAGAGGAGTCCTATAATCCAGTTGAGGAGGGGTTGCAACCCGTGTGAAACTGCAAAGGATGGGATATGAAGAAAGCCTAAGATTGCAAGGCAAAGGTGGGCAAAGCCGAAGGGGCAAAGCCGAAGAGTGAATGGAAGTGCGCCCAGATATATCAGGCTGAGCTATCAAGTGTCAAGCTATAGTCATGACCGAGATCTAGATGGGGGAAGCTTGGGTCTAAGAAGAGAAAGCCAGCCGAGAGGTGCGCCAGCATTCGACTCAAGCAGGTTTGCGGCCAACACATCAAACCTTCTTTCAATCTATAGGGACTGGTGAAATTCGAAATTTGGCTACAATTCCAATCGAGAATTACATACAACACGGGGCCATACTGGTGCTTGAGGACGCTGAGTGGGTGGCCGCGCCCCCCCCCCCCCCCCCCCCCCCCCCCCTGGGCCGAGGGGCGGATGACAACAATCTGCAGACGTACCCACCCGACATCAAAAAAACCCGACGCCCCCGCACGCGGGGGGGGGGGCCGCGGGGGGGGGCCCCCCCCCCCCCCCCCCCCCCCCCCCGATGTGGAGATACCCAGTCAGCGAGCGCTTTGAGCGGGCAGTTGGGTAGAACAACACTGACAGTCTTGAAAGCCCAGTCCGCAGCAGACCAGACTTCTGACACCAATGCAATATCAAGGTACAACATCAGATACTCGAATCAGGATGGGGCTGATCACCGGTCTCTGAGAAGAAGGAGGTTCGCCCCGGGAAGGCGCGATAGGGAGGGGAGGCAGTCCTGCTTAAGCTTGTGAATTGTAGGTGCCTATCTTGAGAGAATCTCAGTCAGGCAGTCATGAAGGCAGCCTCACTAGGGTGCCTCACTTCTTATGACTTTTGCAAGATTTGGCTTGAACAGGAGAGCTGAAGACTGCATGTAGCGGTGAAAACTGCAACTTCGGAGGCGTTCTCCCCTCTCACAATCAAGATGTCTCTCATTGCTCAGGAAAAGTACTCAACATACATAGTACTCCACCCACACTCGTTCTTTCAGGATAAACCTGTGTGTTGGCACGCCTCATTATTGACGCCGAGCGAAGCTCAAGCAGGCTCTACTTCAACCCCTGTCTGACGGATTACCGCCCAAAACCCCTCCTGCTCTCACATCATGGGAGAGCTGATGCAGGAGTAATTGGGCGCGAACAAGTGCCACTGGCCGCCATTGTAAATTTGTCTGCCATAATCTGCAGATTGATACAATTCCAATTAGTGATTGTAAGTTCATTGCCCTGAAATCTTGCTCTTCATTGGTGAGTCTAATCACAATTTCTAGCCGGTGAGAGCTGGATTTTGACGGCGAAGCAGCGACTTCAGTCTCAAACACGTAAGATTTATCCTTGTTTCTTATCAGACCGCCTTACTTCAAAACAGGGATTTCGTCTAGAACTTTTCAACTACTATTGTCTACCAGAGAAGAGCATCCCAAGAGAGCTATAAGGGGCACATCTACAAATTCAGGATCTACACTCTCCCAGACACCCCATTAGGCTGCTCTTGAGTGCCTCCGATGCACTGGAGCAAATGTCTGGTTTATTCAATCTGTCAACTCCGTATCCACATATGAAGACGACGGTCTGTTCAAGACTCGCCTTCCACCAATCGCACGCGCGAAGACTCCAATACGGGTAACGCACCACCAGCATGACCACAGGTACAGTTCCTCTAGCTTTGACGAAAGGAACTATACCAAAAGTACCACAAGTTCAACAGCGTCACGCTCAAAGATCCACTTCCCCGTCGATCGGTCGAAAACCTAGTCGGCCGTCTAGGACGAACATCCATATTCCTAGATACAACACGCGTCAGACCTCACGACAACAGAGACACACAAAATTATCACGGAAGAAGCCATCGGTGTCCTCTGTGAGTTTGAGTTACAAAGAGACTGTGTTTTCAGAGGAAGTCAAGGGCGACGATGGCTGCTTGCGGACAAGTGAGACTGTTCCGTCTTCCTACTCTGACCATGGAGCATGTTCCGAGGATGATGGACAGCACGCCTGCGAGAGCGACGCGCTTTGCGACCAACAAATGCAAGCTCGCAGAGAAATCCCCCCCGGAGAACATATCCTTCATCAGGATGTCGACATGAGAGGGGTTCATACTAGTGTCATTCCTACTCAACTCAGCCAGCATCAGGAACGGTCTCAATTTTCAACACCTTTACTGAGTTCGAGTACAACACCCACAAAAACTGAAGACGCTGAGTGGGAGAAGATTTCGGCCTTCGAAGCATTCAAAAAGGACCCAGCACACCAGTACTGGACATGGGATGCAGATGCACAGCAGTGGTGCCATATAGATGAACAAGGGCTCGTCTTTTCATGCCCTAGCACGCTGGATTAGCTTCACAGTCCCTATCAATTACAGCAACATCATGATGTATCATACTGTTGAGTCAGATGCGTTAACCGGTGACTACAATACTTTGATGAGGTGGATTGCATAGGCGGGTGATTTGGGTCGACTCAATGATAGAGGATATGCAAGGGATAGACTCCCGATGGCTAGTGTAATTTCCGTCCTTTCCCACTGCAATTTTTCAGCACTTTTCACCACAGAGGAAGACATGCATGATCTATCTGGACGTCACGGCACCCTAATGTCGCTTGAAGGCCTTTCGATGTGGAGCCAATGATTGAAGCTCGAGATCCTTGAGGGGCAAATACGCTGGTACATCTCCTTTGCGGCTTCACAAACCCTCTAGTCTCAATACATCAAATTTTTCTGATTTGGCAAACACCGAGTGCAATATATTAAGTACCTGAGTCGCTGTGGTTTCTCTAAACCTGCAAAGTTTGCCGCCTGTTCTTTTTGTAACCCTGACGAAAATACATAGTTGTGCCCACAATCCCAAGAGAATACGGGCATTCATTGCCAGATGTGAGATTCGGGAGAGTCCATGTCGCCTTTGGCGTGTACCTTGTCGCGAAGTGCTTCGTGACCGTCGTGTGACAAGCGCGCCAATCCCCCATGTCCTTGAGCCTCTCTTGAGCACCGAGACAACTCGTCCAATTCAAAAGATGTGGGCGCAGATGATAGACGAGCTTTCATGGGAGTATCAGGCGAGCCGGCGGCCTCGATCCGGCTCGGGGATCGGGATAGCGCCGATGCCGGACTGGGTGGGCACAGCCGGTTGGCGTCGCCCGGCCCCACATAGTACAGATTAGATGAACTATGATCCAACGGTGATCCTTCATCGCGTCCAATCTCAGGATAGGTCGTTGCGGAATTCTTGTCCACTTCGATGCCTTTTATTATTCGGGGCAATGGCTGGCTCACATTGATGAGCCGACGCAGGTCGCGTGCTTCGATGATAGCCGCCTGCGCTTTGCTACGAAGTCCCTCGCCAATGAAAATGCCAACCTTCTGCCACTGAATCATGACATCGAGAACGGCAACGTTGACGGTGAAACGAGGGTTCCCAGGTTCAGTTCCTCGGATGAGCATAGCGACAAAATGCGTGGGTGCAAATAAGCCGAAAGGTGTCCAATAAGATACTGCCTGGTGCGATGTAGCTAGGGGCTTGCGCCGTAGACCCATGCTGATCACAGCTGTAGAAGTGATGTATGAGTGCTCTAGAAGGGTAAAAATAGCGAAGATGGGTTTGAAGTTGTTTTCGTCGCCTGCAACTGCCACTTCCACAGTCATGGGCTGTTCAGACTCAGTAATGCCATGGGGTGGTCGTTCGAAAGATTCAACAACCTCGTCTTGACTTCTGCCTGTTTCGTCATTGATGGAAGAATGACTCTCAATCGCTGACGACGATTCAGAAGCCCCCGCTGGTTCTATTGATACCGTCTGTTTGGTCTCTCGATTGCCGTATTCAGGAGAGGCTGATGGGTTGGAATGACAGGTTTCAATGGGTATGAATTGTAACGGCATGGTGGATTTCGGCTGGTTGTGGGGGGTGGATTGCCCAAACAGGGTGGCTTTCGTGGTAAGAATATGCGCCGCAGAAATTCAGTAATACATCTGTTCGGTATAATGAGGCAGGATAGCGAAATATGCCTTTTCTTCGTCACCGAGAATGAATCGTAGTCCCGGATGACTTTGCTATGGTGGTGACCTAATCTGATGCGAATATCTAGTTGGAAACTTCAGTGACAATCATTAAAATATGAAACACACGGCCGGAAGAATATTCGAAGCAAAAGACGAGGGAAGTAGTGTCTAAAGCAGAGGGCGGCGGCGCAAAATGCACCGTTGGAAGAACAGCGGCGGTACACTCAGGGAGGGCAGAGACGATCAGGCTTCGCCCAAACATAACGAGGCTTAGATATAGTATAAGAATAATCTACCACATGACGAACTGTTAGAGAAGGCGATGGTCCGCAAAAGAGGCAACCCGTTGCTTGCTGCCCGACGGTACCATAGACCACCTCCGTCCTCCTTCATAGCTTGCAGACAAACATATGCGCTTGCAATTCCTTGGCAACTACTGGGGCTTTCACTCAAATAAGCTTTTTGAAAATTCATCATGCGTTTGATCTAGAGCCGCAGAAGCTTAGAGTACGGTGCCACAAGCTACGGACAGGCATCACCCGCTGGAGAATTCCAAAACCACACAGCAGACCCAGCGACTTTTGTACATGACTTACCATAAGATCAAGGATCAACCTGGGCTACTCTGGATATGCGGAATGGAAATTACAATACGCTCTGGTATCATTGTCAGTACGAGGGATAATATGCAGGCTGGTGGTTAAATCGAGGCGGACGGGCATCGCGGACCCTTGGGGATGGGGTGCTTGACTGAAAGCCTTGATTGAAAATGAGACGATAGCCACTGGTTCAACAATGCCCAATTAGCTTCTGCATGATGCTTCGTAAGGCGGACCATGGGCTGATTGACACGATTCACTGGGATGCCCGCAGTCAAGTACGAAAACGATAGGTTGCTTTCGAAAACGTACTTATTCATTGCCAAGCTCGAACGCCCCGAAATTTGCAGCATGTCGCTCGCTCATGCGCGTTTCTTCCATCCATCATTTACTGCGTGCTTCTCAACCCATGAATCCCGACAAGGCCCGCCAAGCTAATCTAAAATGTGAACTCCCATGAATTCTGCTGCGCGTGGTACTTATTTCCTACCGATGTGGTCCTTGTCGCAAATTCATTCTTCTAGACTCCTGCTGTGACTAGTCGCCTTGCTTGAGGCTTGCGCTTAGGTGGCTGCGATTCTTAGACCAAGTGGTGGTGTTTGTGATGTATACAGAATCGCACAACATGACCGACTCTGTTGCAATTTTCTATCTATATATTAACTTGTTAATACCCAACGATGCGTCGACGCTTCTCTTTATATTTGGTGGTGTGTCGCGTCCGTCCTTGCAGACATCCATCCACAAGTAGGCATTCATTACCCTTCGTTGACGTAGCACCTCGAATACTTAATCTGTAAGCAATGAATACCCAAATGATCAAAGAGGCTTCTGTTGATTGTGTTTTAGATGATTTTGCGGCAATATCCTTTGAGTCGATCAATCTTACGCCCCAAGCTCACGACCAAATGAATTGCAATGAGACTCGCCAATCGAGCAGAAAAAAGGGGCTTTCTGAGTCAAAATCAGACCCAAGTCTACTATGTAGCAGCAGATCTTCAAGAGGAAATTCATCACAAAGTGATGGTTTGTCTAGTTTAGAGTCACGCGTGACCATAGATTCTCTGATCACCAGCACACCATCAGAGAGCTCACCTCCAGGGCGGGCCCACCAATCAGCGCGGTGCCGCTCTCTTTATGGAGCGCACAAATCGAATGACGAAGGAGGAAGGCAAAGCGAGCAGAAGGTTGATCCCGCGCCGTCCGGACACGATCTAGTGTCTCGGGGATTCTCAGGCAAAGGTCCCAGCCAGAGAGACTTTGAGGCAGACCCAGCACATGGGTACTGGAGCTGGAGCTCACAGTCAGAGAGCTGGTATCATGTAGATGAGTCAACAGGTGCGGTTCTCTGGGTGCCACATCAACTAGATTAACCGCGATGCATTTTCTTACTTTGAGTGTCTATTTCGATTTTATCATGGGATTGCTTGTAATGACAGCAGATATAGAGCTATATGAATTATGGATCGGGAGAGTTTCGTCGTTTGAGGAATGGAGAAGTAATTAGATACAAATTGAAAGCATGTACTCGTTCACCTCTACAGGTCAGAGAAGACCTATGCAACAGACAGTAAACCCCAGACTCCGTAGGGAGTGAGAGAAGAAGTAGGCTCCATTGATTTCCAATGCTTAACTAAGCAAGTAATGATTGAGATTCAATTGTCAGCGGTACCACGATTGGTACAGTGGCGTTCTTAACATTGAAATCTCCCCTCAGGACCGATTAAATATCACAACCAGAAGGTTTAGCAAAATTTTATAGGCGCAAAGAAGTGGATCATCAATCTCACCACCGAGGAATCCGGGAAACCGTATCAGCCGGCAGTGAGCCCCGAGCCTGACTGATCACATTTGTCGAGTAAGGCAAACTCGAACCCTTATCCAGAGATAAGAGTTGTCCTCGATGAAGGATTTAGGGATTGTACAGTTTTCATGTGACATGTTGTGAGACCGATATGAACGCCTCTTTGATCTCTAATGGGCAGCCAGCAGAACGTTCAGGACAAGGCTAGCCTGGTAGGAAGGCCTTCCTCCAATATCTGCCAGCTAGCTTACTTCAACGAGCTCGTATTGCAAGAGCTCAGCCAAATTAGGTAAGTCCTTGATGCTTTATATGCAGGAATGAAGTCGCTCTGTGGCACCCCTCCTGACTCAGCAAACAACTCCAGAAACAACGTTTCAACCCGCATAGACAAGCTTTCCCCAGATCGTCCCAAGGGCCACTGAAACAAGTGCCCCTGCTTCTTACCCGTCGGCAAGCGGCAAGCGTCTATCCTTACTGACATCATGGCTCTGGTACCCACCAGTTGCTCTGTGTCTTCGAATGTGTTTGTGGAGAGCCCCAGCTCATCCCACAATAACATGAATAGGTAGGAACGATTCCCGAAGAGCACGGATTTGATCAGAGCCGGTCGGTCCAGTCCGCATATGGACTTGCATCCTGCCGCTAACCCAGTCTGTGCCATCACCTCATCACATTATTGATTTCTCAATTTGAATTACGCAGGAAGCCATAGTGTCATAGGACGGAGTGTTCTTTTCGTTTTCTCAAAGCCCATGATGGACGTTTATGCTGTGAGACAAATCAATGAGAAGAAGTATCTTCCTCCGCCTCCTTGGTCCAAACGCTAAGACCTGTTAAAACGAGGTTTGGTCGTTATCATTAGAGACGTCGTCGGAAAAAACAGGATGGAAAGGGACCATCCGGAGTATCATGATTAAGCAACAGACCTTTTGACGTCTGGTCTCCTCCACCATCGCCTTCGTATCTGCTGCATCAGGTATGCAATCTGAATTGGCCATGCTTTAAACTGCAAGCATTTGGGTATTCGGCGTTATACTTGGTTGCGTTCAAGCAGTTGGAAAAGCTTTAGTCACGCATTTTCACGTAGTTGCTAGGGAAGATGCCGTGTCTCGTTCCAATCATGCCAGTCCTGGTAAGAATGTCATGTCAGCTTTGTTCCTGTGAAAAAAAGAAAGATCCTTTTACATACCACCAGTCGGTCTCGCTCTCAGTCTTCTTCAGCACCGTGATAACATCCCCCTTTTTGAATCCCAGATCACCAGGCTGGTCGGCATCAAACGTGAAGAGCGCAACAGCCTCGTTCTTCTTGAGCATGGCCGCCTTACCAGCGAAATTCGGCTTCGGAGCAGCAGGCCTGCCAGGAGGACCAGTCTTTTGGTCGTTGAGCCCGAAGTTGGGCGATGGGTTGTCTCTATAGACGTAGTCGTCATTGCCTCTTGAGGCAAATGTGTTGGAACGTGACACTCCGGTGTTGGAACGCGAGACTCCACCAAAACCACCACCAGCAGGTCTATCGTAGACATCGTCCTGCCACGTGCTGGATCTCTTGGGTCCGCCAAATTCGCTCGCGCCACTGTCTCCGCCACCGAAGACACTACTACGGTTATTGTTACCAAACTCTCGGCTGTTGTTGCCGTTCCAATCGTCCTGGCCCTGGTCGTGAACGGGGATATCGTTGTACATGGAGTCGTTAGCCTGGCCAGTGCGGCCGGCATTGAAGGCACGGGAGTTGAGGATGTTCATCAAGGGCGCAGCCTGGGGCGGGGGGCGGACGCTGCCGGTCAAGATCTGAGCGGCGGTGTAGCGGGTGCCGTAAAGCTTCTCGTTGGCGTCACGGCGCTCGATAATAACGGAACCTTCCAGCGAAACACCAGCGAACAGTCCCTTAGTCTTGGAGTAGGAGAAGATACCAGCAATGCTCTTCAGCGAAGCGGCACCAGCAGCCTCGGCGTTGCGGCCCACGGGACCGGCGGCAATGGAGACGTTTCCACCGAGCGTCAGCGAACCAGCCTGCGCAAACGTCTTTACGGCGCTCGCATCGTTGAGAATAAAGACGAAGTCGGTCAATTCGAAACCAATCTGTCCACCGAATCCCGCACCTGCTGTACCGATGGCGCTTGGCGCACTCCATGATCCATCGGGAAGTCGTGAGACGACAAGACCGCTGCCAAAGCGACCGGAGCCAAGGAAACCGGCCTTGAGGACAGTGAGAATCGCAAGACCCTAATTACAAGGACTGTCTGTCAGTATCGTGTCGGCTAAAGGGGGGGTGAAGGGGGGTTTGTGAGTGGTTGGGAAGCCTCTGGGTGTAGAATGCGCCTAGGCAGGCGGGGGATGGCAGATCGAGGGGTGGGAAATATGGCTCACCTTTGCGTTGGCGAGTACGGAGGGAGGAATGATCTTGTCGGGACTGAAGGCTTGCCGAGGATCGATAAAAGAGGTCAGGATCTTGCCGCACTTTTTGCATTCCGCTGTCATGGACTGGTCAGCTCATCTGCAGCGACTGAACAGGATGACGGGTGCGGCGCTGCTGCGGGATCACCGGCACAAGGAAAAACAAGTGGACTTACACGCCATAGACGACGGGAGCGGGTTGTGGAGGCCCATGCTGACGGTGTATTGAGGGGTCGAGGGCGAGGAATTACGAATGAGTCGGACTTTGCTTCCTCGAGAATCGGTCGGGGAGGAGGAAGAGGAGGAAGTAGAGAAGGAGAGGTCGAGGGTTGGAGGTGAGAAGACGGAAAGAAGAAAGAGAGACACATAAAGGTGGAAGCGTGTGCCTGGGAGATTGGGATGCGATTAGGTAGGTCAGGTAGGTACCGTTTCTTGAGGATCCTTCCTCGTCCACGGTTCCCGCAGCAGCTGGGTGCACCCACACCTCCACGAAATTAACGATTTAGTGGGGTTGCGCGGCGATAGGTGACAAGTAGAGGCGCTGAGAGGCCTGCGCCTCTTCGTCTCCTCGTCGGTTGATGTGTGAGCACTGAGCTTGCTTTGCCTTTCTTCTGACAACGATCTCCTTCGGCACGTCTTAATAAAACTGGTTAGCGCCAGAGAGTGTCCCAGGAAGAAGGTGAATGGGCATCGATTATTTTCTTCTTGCTTCTTTCTAAGCTTTCATGGCTTGTTCAGCCAAACTCTCGTATCGGACGACGCAGGTTCATCAACCAAACGAAGCGCAATTACTCCTCAACAATCCACTCAAGCGCGTGATCTCAGCTGGCGGGAGCTTCCGATCAGTGATATTTCATGATGGGGCCAGGTGACATCCCCTTTACCATCTGCTGGGCTGGGATAGCTGGAGCAAATAAATAACGGACCAAGGACCGGGGGAGCTTGGTGTAAACTGGGCTCTGGTGAGGCGTAACCCGGACGGATTGAGGGAATCCGCGGGGTACTCTGGCTGTTCGGGTTCGGGGACAATGTGGCGCAGGCCACTGACGCGCAACCCCCCACCGGCAAGGATGGCGTCCAGCGCCTCGGCCGCGCAGTGACCACCTGCTGACAATGTCACTTTTATTTTCATTGGAAGGAAAGCGGTTTAGAAGGAAAGGACTGGCTGGGCTGGGACGGGACCGGCCCACCCGGCTCCAGTTCCATCCGAGCAGTTCCAGCCTCGCCTTTGTGAAGAAAGACGCATCGGCCCCCGAAACCTCCGTCGTCATTGGTTTCGCCGCCAGAATCAACCCCATCTATATCCTCATCAGCAAAACTCACGAACTACGAGCTACGAAACATAAACCACCGCGCGCTGCTTTATGATAATTTTCCTAGTCCAACGAAGCAGATATCACCTGGGAGACTGCCCTTCATAACGATAAAGAGAAAAAGCATTACCGCGCCGAATCATAATTCACTCCCAACGACTGCAATCACACACCTGCGAAGCTCGGCGATCTCGCACGCGCGGCCACTCGACATAAGCCTCAGCGGGGAGAAACGAAACAAGGGAATCACTTGCAGTGCTTGGGTTTTCGGGTTTGCGTCGCCATCACCGGTTCTCGTCAATCCCCCATCGAAGAAAAATAATCGCCCCTATTTCCCCAAGAACCAAAAGAATCCTGCAAAAATGTCAGAAGCCTACGAGCGCGAACGCCAAAACAACGCCCGTCTGGACGAGCTCTCGGCAAAGGTTTCCGCCCTCAGAGGTGTTACCGTCGACATTTACGACAATGCGCGCGCCCACGAAGTCATTGACAGCACGGTATGTTTCCTCGTCATCTTCTTCTATTTGGCTCCCCTTTACTCTTCTCCTCCCCTTTTTCAACGTTCCGTTGGTAGAACTCTTTGGTATAATATGATGAGGAACATTGGTCCGTGTTTCGGAGGCAGCCTCAAGACCTGCTATTTGACGACAGAACCAGCACTTTGTTGCAACTCTGACCCCCCTGACATCCTGCCCAAATGCTATCCACAGATACCGCAGCAGTTTGCCTGAGGATAGTTCACTGACAAGACATCGTGGCCATCTAGTCCGAGACCTTCTCCTCCATGTCGACCCAGCTCAAAGGCTCCGCCGGCCGGTTAACCCGCATGGCTGCCTCCGGAAATAAGGTCGCCATCCTCAAGCTGTCGGGCATCATCATTGGCATCTTTATTGTTCTCTACTATATCGCCAAGTTATTCTTGTGAGAAGACGATTTCAAAACGGGCTTGGTCTCGCTACAGGCAGGCGAAGTGCATAAAATCAGACGAGGCATGGGAGAAGCAAACGACGAGACGAGGAGATCTACGATGGATGGACAATCACGTCGACTTCAAGTATGGAGTCCCGAATGTTCTCGGATTCAAATAACGGAGTAAAAGGGGAGGTCCAACCCGACAACAGGCCTCAGCATCAACATGAAGGGAAGCAAACATAACGGGAGTATTCTGATATAAGGTATCACGGGCGTGGATGTTCAAATACCCTGCGCATGGATTCGGAGTTTGGGGGGTAGCACGGCGGCGACTGACTGACTGATTGTATCAACACTTCCCAGGAGCAACTAAGCAAGGCGCGCACAATTAATTGTTTCATGTTTCAAAAACTTGGTTTCTTCTTTTGCTTCAAAGTTTCTGGTTAATTCTCCATCTATGACGCTTTTGCAATCGAATTACACTTGCCATGAGACTCGTTCACCCTCTCTACCCCCAGCTTGTCGTCACGTTTTCATCGAGTGTCTATGTGCCCAACGTAATTGATGGGCCGGCTGATATGGGTTGCAGAACCACGTCCAACCTCCTCGGGACCTATGCTCCCTTTGGTGTGCTCGCAATTTACTGCCAAACATTTGAGAAGAGGTCCTCACTGCCGCCTCCAACAGGCTTTGCTGAACCGGAGCCAGCCGCCGGCTCGGTGCTGCTTGTCCATCCACCAAACTCCTCGTCCGCCGCAACCTTGGGTGCGGCGCTGAAGCCGCCGGACGCTCCGGGAACAATCGGTGTATTAGCGAATGACCCAGTGGACAAACCGGAGGAGCCCCATCCGCCAAAGTCACCTGCGCCTCCGAGCGCAGGCTTCGGCGCTTCCGCAGGCTTGGGCGCGGCTGGCGCCGCAGCCGTCGTGTTCGTGTCGGGCGTGCTCCAGGCGTTGGAGCCCCAGACGTCAGAGCCTGACCAGTTTCCTGAGCTGATTGTGCTGGGGGCGGCGGCGGCAGGGGTGGGTGCGGGAGAAGGTGCCTTGGGTTGAGAGAGGTTGAAAACTGAGCTGGACGCGGGAGCGGGAGAGGGTTTGCTGGGGGCAGCGGCGGGTTGAGAGGGAGCGGACAGGTCGAACAGGTCTCCCATGGAAGACGTCGGCTGAGCGGGTTTAGGCTGAGCTGCGGCCGGCGCCGGGGAGCTGGACCAGCCAAATCCACCGAAGCCGCTGTTGGACGGCTGCTTCTGGTGCGCAGCGGGCGCGGGTGCCGCCGCGGGCTTGGAGTCGAAGAAGCTTCCGCCGGTGAGACCGCCAAAAGCACTTGATGATGATGCGGGCGGTGGTGATCTGCTGCTGCTGACAGGGCTGGACAGACTTGCGAATGGGTCTGCCTGGACCGGCTTGGGGCTGCTGGTGTTGGAGAAGCTGAGGCTGCTGAAGGCGTCGTTCATGCCGCCAAAGGACTGCTGCTGCTGATGCCCAAAGGTAGGCGAGGGCATACCGCCGAATGCGCCGCTTTGGGCCTGGGGCGCTTGTTGCTGCTGGTGGGGTTGCGGTCGCGGGGCGGAGGCGTAAAGGGACAAGATGGATTGTTTGAGGTCTGGTCTTGAGGTTCCTCCCATTCCACCGGTGTTGCTGGTGCTGGCGGGACGAGGGGGAGCAGCGGGCTCGCCGAAGAAGTCCAAGCCCAAGAGGGAATCCTTGGTGCTCGTGGCCTTGGGGGGAGCGGGATCGGATTTCGGGGGCACCTTACCGGGCTGTGGTCCGGCTGTGCTTGCTCTGGGGATGGGATCATCGCCACCGATAAGATCGATTTGCGGCTGCGGGGCAGCGACATTTCTTGGGGGCGCCGCCGACTTCCCGACCGAACTCTTGCGGACTGATTCTCTGCGCTCGACATTCTGCTTCTCCTTGACTAGGCTCAAGGGCACATCGTCATCGCCGTCTACGTCAAGGCTGGCGGGGTCTGGAATGGGGCCGTCCATCGTCCATCTCTTGAGCTCGTATTTGGTGCGGATAAAGTTCTCAATCTTCGATTCGGAGGGGACGTGGCCGGGTGCCAGCTTAGCCTCCCAATATTTGTTCGCGCGCGCATTGCCCCAGCTAAGGATGCTTCGAAGTTGTTCATCTGTCCAGGAATCGAGATCAACAGACTTGACTCTGCTGATGTGCGTACCCATGCCGCGGTGAATGCCCGAACACCGGATGCAGATAAAGACGCCCAGGTTCCAACTGGCCCATCGCGGGTCTACATTTATGACACAGTCAGCCCTAGACCCAGGGTAGATCGAAACGATCAATTGCCTCAGACGTACGCTTGTTCTTTTTGCAGTCGGAGCATACTTTATTGCACTCCAATTTCAAGAGACTCTTGATGGTCTGCTGGTTTTGGGCCGCTCTCTCGGCGGCGGGATTAGGCGGTCTTCTAGACATGGTGGCCTTTGCTTGATATGTAACAGACGGACGGACGACTAGATAGCCTGCAGCGGGAAAGAAGTTGCGATTCGGAGGGCGACTAATTTATTGTGTCGTGGCGGCAGGTGTAATCGTAGAAAGGGGCAAGCAGCGCAAGATCGCAGCAGAGTTGACAAGCTGGACCTTGAACGTCGTGGGCCTGTGATTAATATTATGAAATGCCCACTGACTCCACGCTGCGCTGATACCGGCCAGGTAAGGGGCAACTGGGGTCGAGACCCGTAGAATTCGTCCCTGCCTAAGGCAGTGATGACGGCAGTGGAGGTGGGGTCCTCGCCGTGGAGTGCGGTGACATGCTCTGGCAGTTGCCTCCGGTCGGTTGACAGGTGCCCGTACAATGGCAAGTTGGTTGCGTCTAAGTCGTGCTATAATTGATTCAAAGCATCCTCCACGGCCCGGATCCTGCCATTGGTCATCGTTGACATTCACCTTTCTTTGCGAGTTCCTTTCATTTATTTATAGATATAGCCAGTGTAACTACTCGTTCTCACACTGAAAGAAAAGGTTTATGTACGTAGCGAGGTATTGGCCTACAGCATTCTTGCGCTAGGGCCGCGTCAAGAGAGTTTGGAACAGAGCAAGATAATGCGCGGAAGAACTAAAATATTAGACAAGATGTCTGACAATAAGGTAGACTCGCACACCGATAGCGCTCTGCTGATTTTCGATGGTTTACACGCCGAAGACCTCCAATATGCCGGAATCAAGTAGATCTCCGGCTACCCGCCTTAGGCAGCCGAGTAACAAACGCTGCCGCGCTCGCTATTGAGTAGCTGCCTGCATATAGAATGACCAAAAGTGTAACTGTGATGGCTGTTGAAGCGATTCGGTCTTTGCCGGACTAGTTATTGTACATATATACACTCATTTGGTGTGGTTTAATGCAAGATCAGTACTTGGAACTCTGGCGTGGGAGAATCGACTATAGACAAATCTAGCGAAGGCCTTGCCCACGACCTTTAATCTCCTGGCCTGCGAAATCTCATGTCAGTGTTCTGTCAGTATACGGCAGCTTGTCCAGTTGTGGTTGTCTTAATTGTTAGCCTGTAATGTCGACTATTTCCCATGAAAGGAGTGCAGCAGAGACTATCCTGGTCACAGAAATTTGTCTCAGAAAGGCATCACTCCAGCATCATGTAGACAATCTCCAGAGCCTCCGTGTTTCCCTGTCATCTCTCGCGAGAGTGCGATGATCCTATTGGCACCTTGATGTAATTGACCATCCAACGGCAAGAGCGCCAGCAGATCTCTCCTCGGACCTGCAACAGCACCAAAGATCGCCCCCCTTGCGTCGTGTGGGTTGCAGTCCGCCTGGATGCTCAGCGCTCCTCCAATTGAGCATACGTCGGCAGCGCTTGCCTCAGCCAGCATGGATGGCTGCAAACGTGCCGCGGAGCAATATACGTCGGAGCATGTAAGCCGCCCAGTAAAAGTTGCGGGGGCGGGACGCCGGTGCATTAGCTGAACGTGGGGGAAGTGAGGGGTCGCGCGTTCTCGAATCGACCTTGCACCTTAATCCGTCGCATCTTGAGGCCTCTCCAATAGCTTCTCCCTTCGTCATAGGTAGGACGTCTCTCGTGTCCGCGTCTGTTCATCCTCCGGCGTCATATCCCGCATCGGACGTCCAGCTTAGCACATGCCATTAGCTGAGCCAATGTGTCCTGCTCATGGAGGGGCGCGACACCGCTTCCCGTCTATTTCGGAGTGTGTCCCTGGAGATCCGGCCCAAACATGCAGCCTTCTATCCGTCGTGGCAACTTTGACATCGGACGTAGCCAGCAGTGCGGGGGATATTTAGTACTTAACCTTAGCCGGCTGCCGTGTTTGTGAATTTGTTTGGCGTGTTCGAAATTCCTCGATCCGACCTCAGCCTTTCTGATAAGTCGGTCATTGCCCTTCTTCCCATCGAATTCGCGACCAGTTGAACTATTCTTTACCCAATATTATTCGTCAGTCATGGTTCCCTCTGCAATCGAGAAGATCACATCGACTGTGTCGTCCTTTTCTTCTGACAGACTCCGGATCCTTGTCCCTGAAAAGGTCTCTTCAGATGGTCTCGCCCTATTGAAAGACAAATATGATGTTGACAACCGCGCCGGTTTGTCTCCAGAGGAGCTCATTGATGCGATCCCCAACTACCACGCATTGATTGTGCGATCTGAGACAAAAGTGAACGCGAATGTGCTTGCTGCCGGCAGAAAGCTCCGCGTGGTCGCACGAGCCGGCGTAGGCGTGGACAACATTGATGTCGACGCAGCGACAAATCATGGTATCATTGTCGTCAATTCGCCTTCCGGTAACATCGTTGCCGCTGCCGAGCACACCATTGCCCTCCTCCTCGCCACGGCCCGCAATGTTGGCCGCGCAGATACCACAATGAAGGATGGAAAGTGGGAGAGAGGCAAACTAGTCGGAGTTGAGGTTGGCAGCAAGACCCTTGGTATCATCGGCCTCGGCAAGGTGGGAATGAAGGTTGCCCGAATGGCCATCGGCCTCGGAATGAAAGTGAAAGCGGTCGATCCATACGCCAGCGCTGAGATTGCTGGTCAGGCCAACGTCGAATTGGTACCTGACCTCAAGGGTCTTCTGCCCGTTGTAGACTTCTTGAGTATCCACACCCCGCTGATGGCGAGCACACTTGACTTGCTCAAAGAGGAGGAGTTCCAGCAAATGAAGAAGACAGCCAGGGTCCTGAACGTTGCGAGAGGGGGCGTGTATAACGAAGCTGCACTCCTTCGTGCTTTGGACGAGGGATGGATCGCCGGAGCTGGTCTCGACGTCTTCACGGCAGAGCCACCCGTGGCCGAGTCGACAGCCTCTCAGCTGACCCGGCACCCCAAGGTGGTTGCCACCCCGCACCTGGGGGCATCCACTGTCGAGGCTCAAGAGAATGTTTCAATGGATGTCTGTACACAGGTGGCCGAAATCCTCCGCGGTGGATTGCCGACGGCAGCTGTCAATGCACCATTGATTATGCCGGAGGAATATCGCAAGTTGCAACCGTTTGTACGTCTTATCGAGACGATGGGCGGGCTATACACGCAGCACTTTGTTGGTAGTAGAGGTGGTATGGTTGGTGGCCGAAAGTTCGAGCTCATCTATCAGGGCGACCTGGCAGGCATCTCCAACACACGACCGTTGTATGCCGCGCTGGTGAAGGGACTCGTCTCATCCATCAGCGACTCGGGCGGACGAGACGTGAACATTGTGAATGCCAGCCTGACTGCCAAGGAGAAAGGCATCATCATCAGCGAGACGCACAGTGGGGAGGTGAAGAATGCAGTGTATGCCAGCTTGGTGACGCTCCGGTCACATGGTGAGGATGGCGAGCAGGTCATCGAGGGGTACGTGTCGGGGCAGAGCATCTACATCTCGAAGCTGGACCGATTCAGCGCAACCTTCCAGCCGCATGGAACGATGTTGGTTCTGCACAACTATGACGAGCCGGGCAAGATTGGTGGCGTCGGAATGGTGCTGGGTCGGCACGGTATCAATATCACCTTCATGCAGGTGGCCAGCTTGGACGGGGAGGAAAGGAAGGCGGAAGGAGGCAACGAGGCGCTGATGATATTGGGTGTCAAGGGGGAGATAAGCGGTAACGTGGTGGATGATTTGCAGCGAGAAGAGGGTATCTTGAACGTGAGCTTGGTGCGGTTGTGAGGAGGGGTGGTTTGTTTCCCGGTCGAACTGTAGATGATGAATATAAAGTCGAGTGGATTCCACTCTGCATGGGCTATTTGTCGTTGACTCTACGGATGCAAGACGTGGACAGGAGCGAAGGTGGTCACTAGACCCCCACGAGTTCGTGGAGCTTGGCAGCATTTGTGATCTTATTGGCGAGTTGCGGAGCTCAATGGGGAGGCGGCATGAGGGAAATAGGTAAGGTAATTGAGGTGGGGACAACTTATTGCTATTGCAACACTAGCGGGTGGGCATTTTAGTGCCTAACCAGATCATTGACAACCTGGAATATTAAGGTTTGCCAATTTTGTCACGAGAGGCACGAGATCTCTTGCCGTATTTTCACACTCGCAGCAAGATACCGACGCGTTGCAAGAGCTAGGGTACCGGCAGAAAAAAAAAGGACCCATTTGCTCATACTATCGCAACTCTTGCGACAATCTGTCTGCACATCTGAAGTTTAATGCAAACCTCCGCAGTAACTGCACACAACATCTGACTTGGGGAAATTCTCGAAAGCGGGTCAATGTCACGTCAAGGTCTGTGAGAAAGCGACGAAGGCACGTGTTACGCGGCACGCCCTCGCCAACTTGAAGTTCCATTGCCGACCTTGAGATCCTATCTCGGCACTAGCAATTCAGAGTGTACAAATTGTCGAGCAGAAGGACCGACTGACGTGTTTCGGTGTCGAGTTTTGCTAGATCCTGACACGGTAACATTCGTGGTGTTCCTCAAGCTACCTTATTTCTGCACAATGTGAGCTTTGGCTGGTGTCAGATGGTATTGGGCAGCAAGCTTGTATTGTCAAACGGAAAAACTGAGGCGAGGTACATGGTCCTGTGCTCGCAGTGGTTCGTGCCCAGACGCAAGGTAACCTCGATAGGAGGAGACAAGGAACAGGCTAGGGAACTAGTCCAATTGCACCCATCAGAGTTTTTGGACATGTGCGGATGGATAGGCAGGCCTTGACATTGGGGTCGACCCTGACATGGAGCTTTCAACTTAGAGGGAGCTCTCAGGTGGTCATTTGCGACTTCACTCAGCTCCATCTACGAGGAGAGCATATCCCTTCGAGGACACTCATGGACACTCATAGGCACTCATACAGTCAGTCTCATTACGCCTTATATGATTTACCCCGGATTTTGCACGATCCCGGCTCATGGAATGACTCGACCAAAGTATCGCGGCAAAAAAGGCAAAAGGCGGGGCGGGTGAGACTGAGGTTGTGAGGGAAAATGCGCAACACAGACTTTTGCCCATTCCGAATAGCCGAATTCAAGGACCTCCAGACAATTTGCATGCCAGTGCGGACGTTCTTGAGGTCTCTGCGGCAATGATGCATCGATGATTCTCCTAGTGCTCGCATCGTAACGACCCGCCCCTCGACCGTTGATGACGCCAAGCTTGTGCGCCACCGGAGCAACTGATTGGCTGGTCTGAGTAGCACACCAACGAGACAGAGAGAAAGAAGCAAAGCTTCCGGCCACAGGTGCCCCTCGGCCCTCCACACCGTGGAGGTACATCTCACCTCCCGGCACACTCATGTTTTCTCCGACTTCATCAGCTCTTGCTCCAAGTCTCCATCTGTGCGTTTTTCCATTAATTTTTCACCTTCGCAACTCTCGTCCCTCAAACATTCCTACACTCTATACAGCTCCATCACAGAACGCCTCGCATCTCGAACAAAGTGCTACAAAACCCATCTGCAAGACGCCGTCACTCGAACCATCGCTACCCACACCAGCATCCACTCGTCTTCCGATCTTGGCTCGTTTGGTGGAGCTCGCCCGCTCGCCTTGTGCACTTCCGTACGCACAGGCTACATAAAGTAGCTGCAGGTAAACAGAGTGGAGTGCAGCCACCTTACCACCCTGACTTTGCCCCGTTTCTCGCCCGTCTCCCGCGTCCGCAGCATAAAATGTGCTCTTGACTTCGCTGCTTTTCCACGCGCTCCACGACACTCTCACGACATCCGATTTCTCAATTGACGAGCCGAGTATTATGGCCACAAGGGGAGTCGTCCCGACACGACGGGGCAACAATGCCGGAGGCTTCGGCGTCTTCCGCACCGCCGTTCTCGGTCTTACCAAAGCCTTGACGCTGGGCGTTTCCTCTGTCGCCGCTGCGCCCATTCACGCGAGAGGCCATCACGACGAAGAGCCTGAGGCCGGCGAAGCTTTTTGGCCCCTCATGGGCGCCTCCATTGCTCTGGTTTTGCTGGGGGGTGCATTTGCAGGTCTGACCATCGCGTAAGTCACCGTGATGCCCTCATCTACCATCGAGTCGTGTTTGTTTGCTAACCTTGGCACGTAGCCTGATGGGACAGGACAGCATCTACCTCCAGGTTGTCGCCGGCGACCCCGATGAATCGCAATCCAAAAACGCCAAACGCGTCTACGATCTTTTAAAGAAGGGCAAGCATTGGGTTTTGGTCACTTTGCTTCTCTCCAACGTCATTGTCAATGAATCGCTACCCGTTGTTTTGGATCGCTGTCTTGGTGGAGGTGTTGAGGCCGTCGTTGGCAGTACTGTCCTCATTGGTACGTTGAAGCAGATCTTGAGGATCGGGAGACCTTTACTCACATACTGGCAGTCATTTTCGGCGAAGTCGTACCTCAATCCGTCTGCGTTCGATACGGTCTCCAAATCGGTGGCTACATGTCCAAGCCTGTGCTTTTGCTCATGTGGCTTATGGCGCCCGTGGCTTGGCCTACTGCGAAGCTTCTCGACTGGGCTCTGGGCGAGGACCACGGCACCGTTTACAAGAAGAGTGGCCTCAAGACTCTGGTCACTCTGCATAAGTCCCTCGGCGAGGTTGGCGAACGCTTGAACCAGGACGAGGTTACCATCATCAGTGCTGTTTTGGACCTGAAGGACAAACCCGTCGAAAATGTCATGACCCCCATGGACGACGTTTTCGTCATGGCCGAGGATACAGTTTTGGACGAGAAGACTATGGACCAGATTCTGTCCGAGGGCTACTCCCGTATTCCCATCCATGCCACTGGAAAGCCAACCGACTTCGTGGGAATGCTTCTTGTCAAGATTCTCATCACGTACGACCCTGAAGATTGTCTGCAGGTCAAGGATTTCCCCTTGGCGACGCTTCCCGAGACCCGTCCTGAGACGAGCTGCTTGGACATTGTCAACTTCTTCCAGGAGGGCAAGTCGCATATGGTCCTGGTATCCGAGTACCCCGGTGCCGACTACGGCGCCATTGGTGTTGTCACGCTTGAAGATGTCATTGAGGAGCTTATCGGAGAGTAAGTTTTTTAACAATTGCATCGGAGAATATCTACTGACCCACAACAGGGAAATTATTGATGAATCTGACGTCTACATTGACGTTCACAAGGCTATCCGTCGCATGACTCCCGCCCCCAAGGCCCGAATCACTAAGAGGACAGGCCAGCCGTCCCCTCGACCGATTCCCGAGAACGGTGATCTCATCGAATTTGGAGACGAGCCCCAACCCCCTTACGAACGCAACGGTTCCATCAGTGCGCTCAGCGATGCTCCGGAAATCCTATCGAGCAGCGCTCCTAGAACCACATTCCTTATGAGGAGAAGCTCGGCCGGACCTGACGGGCGTATGACGTCGTCTGCTGTTCCTGTGAAAGCCACCTTCGACGAGGCTAAGCAACACCTTAAACATCTCGGACCCTCCAATCGCGCGTCGAACCCCAAGAACACCAAGTCTACAACGGTCAAAATCAAGCCTGTCCAGACCGGCGCACCATTGTCGCAGATTCATAGCCCTTCGCCGAACCTTCGCCCTGCCTCTGTTGCCGGAGACATTAGCGAGGAGAGATTGGAGCATGATACGGACGAGCACACCCCGCTTATGCGTCCCAAGCTGACCGGAAAGGGTGGCGTCCATGCTATTCGTAAGAGCTATGGCGGGGCGGGCATGAGTGAGACTCAGGGTAGGCTCTCGAGTGCCGCTCACGATGCCGAGGACACCAAGGGCCCTGACGGAGTGAACTTGCCCCCCACCGTTCCCGAAAACGGCAGTCCCAAGGTCACTCGGAGTGCGAGCCCCGGAGCAGCACGAACGGACTTGACAATCATCGTCTCACCTGGTCGGGCAAGCAGCGCGACGAGTGTCACTGAAGTTATCGATGAAGGATCCTCCACCCCCAAACGCCGACCTCTTGTTCGAAGCGGTAGTATTAGCGAGAACGTGGTCGAGACTAGCAGTGGAGTGCGGAAGATCATTATCCAGGCCGCCAGCTCCGATTCTGATGAAGTCGGATCCAGGGGATCTAAGGGCTCTTCCGGACACCGCTCGCGGGCCACTATTCAGAGCAACAAGCAGTCTTCAAGTCATGATTCAGATGGCGAGGAGCACGAGAATGGCGATGGTGCATCCAGCACGGCTCAGAGCACCAGTAACAGCCAACAAGCAAGCAAGAAGAAGAACAGGAGGAAGAAGAGGAAAAACAAGTCGTAGAATGGATTGTCGTAGGTTTGCGTAGGCGTGCTGTCCCTGTATGATATCACATAGTAATTTGAGCAGTTGCGATTCACCGTAACCGTTTATCCACCGTTGTTCTTAAGTCAAGTTCCTAAACTACGAAATCTTCTGACGGCATGATGAGGAAGTCGACTTGTTGTATGTTTTATGTTCTATGTCTCTGTATTTATTTATCCTATATTCCACCACCCCTAACATCTTTTTCCGCCATCTCAATCATACCAAATAGCATTCATTCCGAATCCAGGTTCGGGGATACGCAATCTCGCAACACGGCCCAAGAACTCGTCCTGCCACCGGTAGATCTCGATCCAGCCCTCTTGGTCGTCCGTGAGGGCGAGCCACTCATCGCTCCAGTCGCACGGGCTGACGGCGTTGCTGTGGCCGCCGCTCGTGGGCGTGGGGTTGAGGCAGATCTGCCTCTCAATGTGGCCGCTGTCGTCAAGCTTGAAGGCGGCGATGTAGCCCGTCACGTCGAAGCTGTTTGAGCGGGCCGTGGCGAAGAGGTATTTGCCGCTGTGGGAGAGGGTGCAGACGTCGGAGCGGTACATTTTGGTCTTTGCGCCGGGGATACCCGGCGGGATCAGCGGAAAGGAGCGGTGCGTGTAGATGGGGAGGCGGGTGGCTGGGTCGATAACGTATTCGCTCAGGCGGTTGCCTGCCTCCATGAGGGCGTAGAGGTAGCGGCCCGTCGGGTGGATGGCGACCCAGCGGGGGTGGTCTCCCGGGTCCGGGGCGTCGACGGAGCCGACGAGCTCGAGCTCGGGGTTTTCGGACAAGGTCTTCTTGTGGACCCAGAGCTTGTTTGCGGTGAGGTCGGCGGAGTAGAGGTACGTCTCTGTCGGGTCAAAGACCATGCCGTGGATGCCCGTGTTGGGGTCGTAAGGGTAGTTTTGGACGTTTGTCTCGAGGGCCCCCGAGGGGGAGACGGAGAAGATGTTGCCGTGGGAGGCGTGCTTGTAGAAAGGGTTGCAGTAGACTGCGTAGGGCGGCTTCTGGGCCGCGAGGAGGAAGATTGCGCGGGTGTTTGTTGTTGAGAGGGCGGCGTTGGCTGGATGGGGATGTGTGTGTTAGTTGGGATTGGGTCGCGAGAGCCGCCAGATCGCGTGATATGGACATGGACCGGCTAGATAGCCTGCTTGCTACAAGGAGAATGGACTCACGGTCATGGGTCATGTCGTGAGAGGCTTCGTGGACAATTTCTGAGGGGCTCTTGACTGCGAAGCTGGCCCATTTCTTCATGGCGGCTCCGTAGAGGTTCTTCTTGTCGTGCTGTCGTGTGTGTATTTTGTGTGAGCCAACTTTCTTGGGAACAATCGAATTCTGCTAAGCTGATCCGAACTTACGCTGAAGGTCATCCATGATATCGGCTGGTCCTCGGGGATCTCGGTGCGCTTTACGAGCTCTAGGGTGAGCTTCTCGTCGTCAAAGGCAACGGTGAAGATGGCGCCTGGCGGAGTCCAGGTCCCGATCATGAGGTGGTGGATGGTCATCTTGGGCGTCGTTGAGAAGAACCTGGCTGGGGAACGTCTGGCTTGTAGGGCTGAGAGGAGGCGGGAAGATCGCGAGAGCATGGGCCGGAGAGGCGGTACGGAGGGGGAGGCCTTCACGAGAAGAGAAAGTGAAAAAAAGGATCCTCACGACGTTCGGAGAATTTAGGAGCGAAGATTTATGGCACGTCGGATGAGTTCCGCCGAGGTAAAGAGGAAGCTCCAGGGATATCGAGCTCCGATTGGCAAAACGTCACAATGGCCAGGTAAGGTAGCTACTCTTTACGAGAAACGTAGCAACGGAATCAAGTCAAGGGGAGGGAAGGTTGTAAAAAAGATGAAATGAAACCGAGATGACGAAAGATGTAAGGAAAAACGGTAGGCAAGTTGGTGTACCTTACAGCTGCTGGTCGTGCCCCTCGTCTCTGAACCCCGGACGACGACGACGAGGGGCCATGCAGCACCCGGTGCGTGGAGAAACGGACCCGCTTTTTGACAGTTCGAGTGTGGGGTCGGCGCAATTTGGAGGGGCTGCTCGGGAGATGTGGCGGTAATTAGGCGGAAGGTAATTGCTCCCGGCAGAGTGTTCTTCCCCCACCTCTGGGCAGTCAACTTCGACCAGCGCGCCGGAGTTGTGATTTTACGGACATCGCATGATCAGAAAGCCTCCTCTGCTGCTTTTGCCTTTGAGTCTCTGGAAAGAAGTGGGCTTGGGTTGCACGAGAGCAGTTGGGATCTCGTATGATTCAAGTAGGGAACATGATGCTGCGTTGCCTTGTGACAAGCGACGCTTAATGGGCTATTGTGCCAAGCGTTCATGTGCTACGCGCTCCGCGACGACTGCCGGGTCACCATGCCGAATTGTCGGGAGGTGCGTGCGAACCGGCGCATCGGCCGGGGACACACGAACCTCGGGAGCATCTTGGCAAGGTCCGCGCAGCAAATAAGAGCCAATATTGCAATTGACCAATCAATTCACCTGGAACATCCGAGCGGGGGGGCTTTCCTGACTGTCATTGACGTTCCCTGACTATCATGTTAGTCAAGGTCCCGGGACCAGCCACACTACCTTTCGCAAAGGGCCGATTTCGACTTCATCTAATGATCTATCCGTATCCGTACTCGTCCCTAGATTGTTAGACGAATCATGTTGAAAACGGGGCGAGTTCATCCTCCTTTCACTGTTCAAACTCTCAGACTAGTGACTTGGGAATATTCGCAACCTTCTTCCTTCTTGAAAACAACGACCGCACCAAATTTTGATGGCCTGCTCTAGCTATGGTCTTGTCAATACCAATGCGAGTGGTTGAGGAAGAACATTGGAAAATGGTTCCGACATTGCTGTATTTGAAGATGATCCAAACCGTTGAGGTAAGAAGGACAGTGCCTGTGGCGAAAGGAACGTAAAGCCACCAATTCGGATTAGATGCGAGGATGTTGACATTCATACCAAATCAGGTCTGACAAAGTCTAGAGTCAGCATACTAAGATGACGGGATCGAGAATCAAGTGCGAGCCTAGACGTACCGCCACGGTTGTAAGAGGGAGGAAGATAAACCAGGCTTTCGATTAGCAGTCGTAGTCATTGGTAGTCTCTGTATGAAGGACAAGAAGGCTAACAGTGATCCAAGTCAATCGCTTCCTACTAGCTGACATTGTGACAAATCTTTACGCCTCCCGAGTTGATACGCGATTGAAATCCCATCCATCTACTGTAAGTACAAAACGAAGCACACTCTGTGGGCTTGTGATATCATAAAACGCACCATTTGAATTAGGTACAGTGAAGTTTTGTCTGACTGCTCGAGTTTCCCACCAATCTAGTCCGAAAGATTTTTGATTTTATTCTCGAGCTGGGACAGTGCCCAACTTCTATCATGGCCTTCTGAAGATGCACTATAGCGATTTGAATACTCTCGAGCAAACCTGAGAGCAACGAATACGGTAGTTTATAGTCTCATTTTCCGACTCAAGGCTGTGGATTTTATTCAGAAGAATACGCGCGTTTTCCGTCCCGTACTGATCTAGTCCTTCTAAAACCAAATAGAAGTGCTCGCATATGTGTGAAAATCCATAGCGCATGACTGTAGTCAAGTCATTCATGATCTGGCTCAACGTCCTATCGATTGATGAATCCCGGAAGGGTATGAGTCTGGATAGAATCTCCGACTGGCCCTCGGGTGCAACTTCCAGCGCCAGCTGATGAATCAACAGAGCGAGGAGATGCTCAACACGGTGCTCTTCTGCTGCTATACTGCAACTTCCGAACAAGCATACAACAAGGTGGCTTTCTCTTCCAAGGTTGTCGCAAATGACCGATGCTAAAACCGACTTTCCACTGCCTGCGTGCCATGTCCTCCGTGCACAACGATCGAAGCCATGGACCTCGTACACGAGAACTGAAGCTATGAAGAAGATGTTCAAGGGTGAAGAGAGAAAACATACGTGTCGTAGTGGCGAGTACTTGAATTATTCAGCCGCCCTGCTGTGATAAGGCAGCCTTGTCTCTGCTGACTGGTGCCTGCATTATGGGTGCGACAATTGCTGAATAAGAACTGGGATGATTTCAACTTGATTGGCCATGATGCTGCGAGGGGAGAACACCGGCATCTTACAGAAGGGTATTGTGAAGGAGAGGATGGGCGCGAATGGTTTTCCTTTGCCAGATCAAGGGGGGATGTAATCTATAGATCCTCTGAGCCAGTGGCTCGTCAATCAATCGGCGATTGATAGTGGTGGGATCACGAAAGGTATCACCAAGAGTCTTGAATGAAGAGCTGGCAGCAGAGGTACGTAATCTCAAAGATCTATCAGACTGTCTAGGCAAAGAGGGAAGCCCACTTCTTTTATCTTTTACTGCTGAAATTTTGACTATCGCAATGCGATAGGTGAATGGTTTAGAAAATATGAAGAAGTTACAAGCTCGGAAAAGCCCTTGCTAGTTCGGCTACAACCGTGCTCATGCAAGTTACATCATTGTCTACTTATCCCCTGACCATTCTCCAATGCTCGAGAGTGCAGATGTGAAGAGACGTTGGTGTTCCCAGACGAGAGATCGAACCCGCTCGTCACTCCTTGCTGCTCTCGCCTGGTGGCAGCGTCTTTGATATGAGATACCCATGTCCTCGCTTTAGTTTCAATCTTTGTCTCAAGCTAATCATCGCTTATGGTCAGCTCTTACTGTGTACACTGAGAGGGAAATGGTAAGACTACCAACCTCGGTGAACTGGAAGAGAAGCCACACAACAGACGTCATCAGCGAGGTGACGGCGGCGAAAGGGATGTAAGTCCACCAAGCAGGCTTTGTTTCGTCTAGAATATCTATGTTCATTCCAAACAAGGTCTAGAAGCTTTTCGTCAGTATACATCAAATACAATTTGGCTTCCGACTCTTACCCCTATGAATGTGAGTGGCAGGAAGATGAACTAGTCGAGGGTTTAGCTTATGTGTACTAGTTGCATTTGGGGGAGGGTCACCGTAATCCAGCTAAGTCGCTTCATGCTTGTCGACGAATTGACCGATTCACGGGCTTCCTTGATAGAGACGAGATTGCATTCCTATGATCTGGTAAGTTGCATTCTGAAGACTTAAGCAGCGCCCACACTACTTACGAGCTGAATGAGATCTCTTGAGTTCTCGTCCAACTCACCGAGCTTCTTACCGACCGCAGCAGAGAGCTCATCAATCGCCTCTATGAGCTCTTCGAGGTCGCCGGTCTCGTTGTGCTTCAGGCAGTAGGCCTTTGCAAAGTTTCGGATCTTCAAAGCGACCTTGGAGAGCTTATGCCGATGACTGAGCCACTTTTGACCATTCTCCAGGAGATGGTCCAAAAGCTCTGGGTCGGCCCCTTTGGATCCAATGATTCTTTTGCGAAGCTTTTGTGTGGCGATGAGTAAGAGTAATGGTCGGGAATCAAATCATATGAAATATGGCAAGACGCACATGTAGATCCACGAGATTGGCCTCGCAGTAAGCAAGCCAGGTGTGTTTGACATGGACGAGAAAATGCCTGAGGAACACCGCGCCATTATCTGGAAGCCAAATGTGTGGCATAGTGGTGAAGTGGGCCTTGGTATACCATTGCTGGGTTTGCTTTTCCTGGTAGACATCCCAGCACAACACCAACTGTTCGCAAGGCAGAGGTTCATCGTTACTTGGGGAGTTCCACATGAATGCTTCAACGTAGTAGTTTATGTGGCTGTCGTTGTCTCTTGACTCGATGATCTCGAGATTCAATTCCTCAATCTGAAGGTTGTCTATCGACTCACGAAGCTGAGGTGGAAATGGAATATCACGGAGGACCTTTTGCTGCCTGTCGGAATAGTAAGCGTTACAGTCAGCGAAACCAAGAAATGAAAACACTGACAACGAAAACCTTTCTGATTGACCCCATTCATCAAAGTGGCGTCTTTCGGAAGGCTTCAATCGTAGAACGGTAGTCCTGTCATCTCGGAAGATCTCTAGTGTCTGGTCATCTTGCCAATGAAATGCCTTGCGGAACTTGGCAGTATTCACAAAATCGGTATACGCGCCTTTCCCAATGAGGAGGTGAATGATTTCCTGGTTGCTATTGTTGAGTGCTATGCCGAGGGGGGTTTCACCTCCCATGTTTTGCATGTTGGTGTTGGCCGCGGCGGATAAAAGATCGCCTACAGTCTCAACGAGACCCCGTCGTACGGCATGATGCAATGGAGTATCATGTGAGGCATCAGGGGTGTTGACTTTATATTTGGCACGGAGCAAGATCCTGATCAGATTCGTCTCTTTAGCCATCATTAGAAGCGAGAGGGTGGTTGTATCACTCCGGCAGAACAGTCTGACAATCTTATCCTGTCCGAACCGAGCAGCCCACCAAAGCGGGGTTTGGCCTTGTGTGTCAACAGAGCTCAGTGACGCTCCTTCGTTGAGGAGCTCTTCAGCAGCACCATGCATTCCAAAGTACGCAGCTAGATGCAACCCTGTGACGTGTCGAGGAACCCGCCGCGTGTATCCAGCTGCGTCTGATGAGGCTTTCTCAATGAAAATCGCCTGGCTTGACATCTCAACGCTGGCGTGATTGTCTAGAAACCTTAGGGCGGCTGGAACAGGCTCAGAACATGCCTGGGTATGATACCCCCAGTGACAGGCGGCGTAGAGGAAGAAGGGGTTGTGGCGCAATCTCTCTTCAAAGTCTTCGTCCGACTCGCAGAAGCCATCACTGGAAGACACTCTTGATAGCTGTCTCAGACAGTAGCTAACAATTTTGTCTTGGATCTTGAAGGCCTCGTTGTCTCTTTTGTGCCGGAAGTAAGCGTGAAGAGCACTGTGGAAGAATCGAATCGACTGCCATCCCGGCTCATTCTCGATCATCACGATTCCATGCAATGCAAGAGTAATCTCATCGAGCTCCGGAGGAGCCCGCAAGTACTCTGAGATGTCTGCTACCAGAGCGTGCCGAAGCTCCAGTGTTGTAAGTGTACGGTGGGAGAACGTCAACCAGTTGATTACATTGGGAGCGAGACCTGACTGAAGCCGCTTTGTGCGTGGTTTGATCAGATCGTTGAAAACATGATCCAAGTGTCGATACTCCTGGGTCCAATGTCTCAAGAATTGTTGAAACTCGAATTTCGTACGCATTGGCGAAAGAATCTCGACGATACGACTCGCCACATGAAATCTATGGTTTTGAGTGACACAGCTCCGACTAGTTAGGAGTGGTGAGTTGTTACTTACATCCCTTCCGTTGCTTCTACGATGTCGTCATAGAACTTGGTGTGCTCTGGGCGAGAGAGCGACCCCGGCGGGGTTACATGGTAGGTGATGTATTCAGTCAAGTCTGCGTTTGAAGCCAGCATTGGCAGGGTCGTGACTGACTCTTCTCCGGCTGTCAGAGAGGCGGGAAAGGTTGAGGTAGCGAAGATCTTGATATCGATCTCATCCCGAAGGCTGCTGAAAAAAGCCAAAAGGCTTCGAGACACTTCGAGATCGATTCTGTCAAGTCCATCAAAGACAAGCGAGACACTTGCTCTACCGGGGTTACGGCTGGTACTGCGGTGACACAGCAGTGTCCTCAGAACTGTCTGACCAATGTTGCGTCCGACGTTGTCGAGTAACCCCAGATCTTTCTCGGAATCAACTTGCGCGAGTAATTGCCGGATTAGAGAGCCTGTGAGATAATCCATTTGCTGGGTATCGTTCTCGCAAAACAAGAAGAGGACCAGACTCTCTGACTTTTTCAACTCATCAATCACGGCGGTAGCTAGAACAGACTTGCCCACACCCGGCGGACCAACGCAGAAAAGAGTTGTGTTGGTCTCATTTTCCCATCGAAGATATGCTTCATCTTCAAAGACCCAGCTACATGTTCCTGGATGTCGAAGAGCTTTGTTCTTGCCACGAATCTCGTCCATGTGCTCCGCGGGGGGCAAGGTTTCTCGAAAAGCATCCCAGAGTTGGAGCTCCATCCTAGGTTTGTTGTGGTGAAAGAATTTTTTCAAGATGCTTGGACTGAGTTTTAAGAGACAGGTGAAAGTAAAAATTGTAATGAGAGCGTCCAACCAGATTTATAAAAGTCATGGGTCGCGTCTAATAAGGCAATGCGTCAAGGCGGCTCTGCAGATTCAGCCTGGTTATGGATAGCCTACGCCTGCTCATGAGCCATAGCAAAACTGCGCCTTGAGCTCGTAGGGGATGAGGCACTGAGAATCCAATGAGAGGTGGCGCCGCGAGTTCCGATAAGCGATGGCAACCACCATCTGGTTACACAACGTCAATATAAGCAGAAAAGGCTAGAATATAATGCAGTCACTCGCCGCCAAGGAAGCAACGACAGGACAAGTGCCGGTTTTTGCTGACCCTACTATTGATGTAGCAAGAAAAGAGGTGCAATTTCCATCTAGATCCTACAGCCTTACTTTTTTTTTCTTGGCCCGATGATGGGAGATCATTGCCGAGGGTGAAAATGTAGGTAGTGGAGAATGGTGGACTGAACATTGTCCGGCTACTTTCATCAATCCCGTGACTGCGTACCCTCTTTAGCTACATTGAAAGCCTTCGAAGTCAAAGGGATCTTCAGCAGTAACACCAGTCGTCATGATGATGAACACAAGTTTGGCAGTCCGTACTCGCTTCCTCGCCCTGAGAAGGATCCTCTCTGCTAGATTCCAACGAAAGTAGGGGGTATCTTGATACGTTACAATTACAGGTGTTGAGTCGAGATGTACAATTACCTTCTTACAGTCCCTCGGTATTCTCCTCTTATTGGATCACCGCCGATGACCGCCCATACAACGCCTTGAACGACGACTCGCTCCTTAGAAGCTGACGAGGCTCACCGTACTCTACAATCACCCCTGAATCGACGACCGCAACTCGATCAAAGTCCAGTATCGACTCCAGCTTGTGTGCAATAGCGATGACGGTCCAATCTTTGAACCATGAGCGCAGCACCTCGTCGATAACCCTACTCGACTCATCGTCCAAACTATTCGCAAACAAAGTCAGTTACTTTGATCCACTCTAGGTAAGGTAGTAAGGTAGGCATCTTCTTTATGGGCACTTGCCCCCAAAGTGAAGTGCAAACGCAGGAAGAAGCCACAGCAGCCATGGCGCCGGTTGGGTTAGCTAAGGAATAAGGGGTTTATCCCTCCTACGATCTCAAGGACGTAGCAGAAGGGAAAATAGGTCTAGAAGCTTAAGATGGATTATAGAATGGCCACACGCCCAATCCTAGAGCGATATTCTCCCTAGGCTGCAGCTTGCGGGTTCGAATCTGGCGAGCAACTTTTTCTCTTGTCCCAGAAGGATCATCGTCTGTCGCTTGACTTGCGAGCAAGACCACTTGCACTCAATATGGCAAGACAATCAAAAATCGACTCACCTGCTCGTGATCTCATCCAAGATGAGCACCCTCCCCTTTCTCAACACGGCCCTGGCAAAGACCAACAGCTGCGCCTCGCCCTGCGAAAAGAATCGATCGTCAATGACCGCTTCGAGACCACCGCGCTCCTCCACTTTACCCCAGAGCTGCACCTTTTCCAAGACCGCCGTGATCTCAGAATCGGACGCGGTCTGGCCTGGATCGAGATTCAAGCGCACGGTGCCGTCAAAGATGTAGGACTCTTGCGGGACCGCGACGATCTTGGAGCGGACGTATTCGTGGGGCAGCGTGGAGATGTCAACGTCGTCAATCGTGATGGTGCCCGAGTCTAGGTTCATCATGCGGAGGAGGCAGAGAATCAGGGAGCTTTTGCCGCTGGGTGTTGTCTTAGATGCTTCCGCTGGAGCATGTAGGGCGAAGAATGACTTACCTGCCTGTCCGACCGCAGATTGCAACCTTCTGACCTGGTTCGATTGAAATATCTATCCCTTTCAGTACGGCACCAGATGATCTGAATTAGGTGTTAGCACCCTCGCCCCTGGACAAGCCTAAGCATCTCTGTGGACTAACGCATAGGAAGCCGTCACTTTGCGGAGTTCAACCGCTCCCCGACTAGGCCACTCTTCCTCTGGCTCGGTAAGATGCAACTGAGAGCCGTCCTCAGACGCTGTGGTCAAGGAAAAATTCCTCACCCTCGCGACGGCACCGAGTGAGACCTCCAACATGACCCATGACATGATGATGGCCTTGACAGTCGCGCTAAATGCTAAGACGTTGGTCAACGCAACACCGATGAAACCCGGGCCAATCTGCTCGCGCAGCGTCGTGACCAGAACGATGAGGACGACGGCGATGAATGTAATGACCATGTCGACCGAAAACGTCAGCCAGCGCTGGAGACAGGCGAGAAGGTAACTGGGTCTCTGCGAGTCGTCGAGCCGGCGCAGATTGACCTTTTCTAAGTGATCTTCCCAGCGGAAAGCTCTGATCGTCTCCAGGCCTTCCAGTGTTTCGATGAGCTGAGAGTATATGGGTGCCTTGTGCTCTATATCGAGTAGGCGCATCTGCCTGGAGGTGCGCAGGTAAAAGTGCTGGATGGCGTAGAAGGTGGGGATGAGGAGAGGGAGGATGGCGGCCATGTAACGTGAGGAGACGGACATCACTATGAATCGAGCTACGCCGAATGCGACGCCTGAATCAGTGAAATCTTAGCTGGGCTTCACTATCATACTAGGTTAAGAGCTTTACGTACCTACGGCCAAGCCTAGCGCCGCGGCCGGGAGCTCCATGTCGATGAGCTGGAGGTCTTGGCTGAATCTGTTGACTGTGATCCCGCTATCCACGGAACTGTGAAATGTCATGGGCGCACTGACTTTGTCAATAGTGAGATCGAAGAGAGATTGTGCACTTATCTTACCGAGACGTGGTGTCTAGTAGCACACCGTGGAAGTAAATTCCCGACTTATTGATGATGACGATAAAAAGTTGCCTGGAAAACATTGTCAGAGACGATTCTCCTAAACTATTACGGTTTACTACTCACCACATTCCAAAGAGGACTGAAGCCACTGATCCCACTCCAAGGGCCGCGTAGACACCGAGCCACTTGCCTAGGTCTTGGTTCGGTCTCTTTTCGTTGGACTCTGCCCACCACTTGAGCCATATATCTGACGCCGGTCTTGTTAGTCTCTGATAATCGAATATGTAGAGACCTCGGAAGTTTACCGGGGAATGAGTCGCAAAAGGCAAAGGCTATCATAGCACTAGTGAATGCCGACAGGCTGAACCACCCAGCTGCTCTGGCATAGAAACTATACATCCCCCAGTCGCCAAGCTGACGGGCGGAATCTGCCTGGTCTTCGAGCAGACCGAGGACCGTGGCTGGCGGTCTATCTCTGCTTGGTGTCATCGGCAGAAGCGCTGTGGTCTCGGGCTCACTTGTACTGTTGTTTTCCTTCGGGGAGTGTTGTACCTGGTCGACTTTCATGGCCGCCTCGTTATCTGTCATACGACCTTCATCATTAAGAAGCACAACATCATCGGCAAACGAAACTCGGCGAGCTGTCAAATGACCGTTAGCATGGCAAGGAGAAGATGCGAGGAGCAAAGCAAGGTAAGACTGACAATCGGAAGATGCTAGTATGACAGTCGTATCCGTGTGACGTAGTAAGCCATCAAAGCCGAAGAGATTGTTGAAGACGGTGTCTTCGGTGCTAGAGTCTAGACCACTGAAAACATCGTCAAGCAATAGTAACTCTTGTCTTGCGTACAAGCCGCGGGAAATGGCCTAGCATGATGTTAGCTTTTACTAATGGTCCTGACCACAAAATAGCTCGATAACCCACCAGTCGATGTTTCTGACCACCGCTTATGGAGATGCCCTTTGTACCAGCCACGGTATTATCTCCATTCGGCCAGTTGGAGATGTCTTGATCCAAAGCACACGCGTTGATGATTGTGTAGTACCAGGACGGATCGAACGCGGCATGGCCAGTGATGATGTTCCGCACGGTTTCGTTCGGTATCCACGCAGTCTGGCCACAATACGTGACGCCAGAGAAGTTGGTGGAGATGGTACCTTTGAAAGAGGACAGTTCGCCGAGTAGAGACTTGAGAAGCGTCGACTTGCCGCAGCCCACGGGTCCTAGAACCATGGTGAAAGCTCGCCGCCGTATGTTCCAATTTTCGATGTCGATTACTGGCTTGGAATCGACTACCCATGAGAACCTGCCATTTATGGAGGCGATAATGTCGGAGTGTAGCTTGATGACGGGTAAGTCACTCTCATGCATGTCAGATAGCTCGAGATCAGGGGTTGGACCAGCTGGTTTGGGAGAATCCGCTGCAGACCTCTCAGCCCCAGCCCTATTGCTACCATCGCTGATTAGTCTGACATCGACTTTTTCCTTGCCGTTCAAGAAATCTTGGATTCTCTGGAAAGATGTCACGGCAGCAGCTAGTAGTGGAAGTCCCATAACGATACCAACTAATGGTTGATTCACGAGTATCAAAACAGAGTACGCAGTGAACGCCTTTTGGATCGTCAGAGTGTCGCCAGTCCGAGCTGCCGTTCCGACAAACGTGCTGAACGTGAGAATCGGGGACCAGATAGGCGTGCAAATTACTGTACGAGTAGTCTCAGTGTACGTGCCACCAAAAGGCAAAAAGAAGCTTACAAAACATCATGCTAATGCCCAATAGTATCCTAAATCTCCTTGAAACCTCGAGCTCCACGGTCCGAAGCTTCTGGATCACTGAAAAGGCAACATCATTGAGGCCAGATGTTTTGAGCCATTTGATGTTTCCCAGCGTCTTGGAAGTCGTCGAAACACGGTCTTGCGAGGCTTTGATCCATGCCGCCGATGCTTTGCCAGTCGGGACGGCAAGAAAAGCTGTGGTAATCAAGACAACTACCGATGCGCATCAGCCTTTTGGAACTCCCTGAGTCGACCACCCTAATGCAACATCATACCGAAAACGAGGACAATGGGCATAGCACAGGCAACCCCGAGCTGTCTGTAAATTAGGTAGATTCCGATGCCAATCTCCAGGAGCCCACTCCAAACCTCATGAAGCTGAGTGATGCCCTGGCTGATTGTCTCGCTATCGGTTCCCACCAAAGTCAGAGCTGCCGAAGGACTGACGTTAGGCGACGTCAAATCTAGCCTCAGCGCTTTCCGATAGATAAGTGCCGTAGTGCTGCCCCTCGTCATCGAGGCCACACGTTGATTGCGCCAGTCGTACTGACCCGTCGAAACCTACGCACATTGTTCAGCGCCCGAACTCGAGAATTTCTAGGACGGTGCTTGGCCAAGAGCGAGAAGAAGGAACATAACCCACAGCAATGCCGGTATAAACGAGCACGTACGCCCCTATCAGACCAAAACCGCGATTGTTGTAGAGCTGCTGCTGCGGCTGGCTGGCAAGGCGGATTGCCTCGTCAATCAGAAAAGGTTGGGCGTAATTGAAGGCGATCTGGAAGAGTTTCGGGACGATGGCCACGGAAATGGGGCCGGCAAAGGCGCGGAGCCAAGTGCTGCACAGAGCGCCGGGTACCGTCTTGTCGGGAACTTTTTTGGGGGTTCAAGTCAAATATTTTAGTCCGCGGGACATTTAAGTTATAGTTGGGAGCTGAAAATAGAGTACCTTGGTCCCACGCGTCGGTGAGTTTTCTGAAAAGAGGCTCCGAGGCCAACTTCGGATCCAGTGGGTAGAGGTCATCTAGTCGAAGGATGTTTCTGTACCCGTTGATGAAGAGTGACGTCAGCCAGAAGAAGACCGATCTATTGAAGGTGCCGCTGGTGACCTCCTTGGAATACCCTTTATGTTGCGGAACTAGGATCTGCCGCTTTTCTGTTGATTCTAGAATGATCATGACCGTTCTCACGACCAGAGTGCAGGTGAAGACGGCGGGTATGGTCCGATGGGATCCCAGCAACCACAGGGTTCGGGCACGGGCGGTGTCAAACAGAATTGACAGAAACAGATAGGTCGACAGGACAAATGACGGCCTTATGGACCGTTGATGGGCGAGCCATGACAGCAAACTCAATCCTATCGAGGCAATCAGACTGAGGATGGCGGTGGGAATGGTTGCACGCGTATGGGTGATTGTGGTTGACGGTGTAGTAGTCCAGAGGATCAGAAGCGCGAGATTGAGAGCAACAAGGGAAATGAATGCACACTTTCAGTGATCAGCCAGTGTGGTAAGAGGCAATTTGCCAGGACTAACAGCTTTGAACCAGCGCAGGCTGCTGGGCACGACTTTGACATCGGACCTTGCGAGGCGTAAGGCGCAGGTGGGAAGCAACAGCAGGAGAAGGGATTGCAGGGGAACGGCTAGTACGGCCTCCTCGAACAAAAGCGTAAAGTCGAACCCGCCACGGCACAATTCTCCGGCCCACGGACCGAGAGAGTCGTCGTGGCCGGAAGAACAAGCCGGCTGCGGGACCCACATGGTGCGAGCGGGTAGGTACCGGGCACGCTCGTGTAGCTATTGGTGTTTCAAGGCCAAGGGAGTGAGGCAATTTTAATCAAAGAGGAATTTCAAACAAAACATGGGCCGAATGTAACGCTTTGTTACTTCGTTTAATAGCGATAGCGTAAAAACAAGGTGCCAGACTGAGGAGAGAGATTCAAAACAGAGTTGCGGTACGCCCAAACTTATGGCACTTCAAGAGGGAAAGAAATGAAAGAAAACCCAACGAGGCCAGCGGGGTAGTAGACAGAATAGAATGGAAGCGACCGGCCTGCAATCGCCGCATCGCACGCCGCCATCCTTAGTAAATACCTATGGAGGCAACAGCTTTAGGCAGAGCAGCCAAGTTTCCTGGTGGTGACGTGGTGGTGCCAATCAAATCGAAGGCGTGCCTGTCTCAGTGAGCGGCACAGCGGGAGCTAGACACAGCCACCCCGTGAATTGCCCAAAGCGGACTCAGTCTCATCTTTGACTGATGAACCAGATGACAGTCCAGGTCAACCACAATGGGGGAATGAATGTCCGATGTAAGCAAGGGACGAAAAGCGACCGGCTCGAAGCAGCAGTGCTGTGCAGTACAGTGTGGTGTCAGTCAAGGAAGTTGCATCGGACGACTCGGGCCTTGCGCTGCGACACGACACCGCGTATTGGCCTGGCCAGGTCATGTATGTGAGATGGATCCAGCAGCACTGACAGGAAAAGACAGGAAACCTGGAGTCGGGGGCCGACGGGCGCATCCAGTCTGACCGTGGAACCGTCCAAGTCGGAGAGTTCATATTGATGAAATGACTTTCTACAGACTTGAGATGACTGATGTGGCGGGTGTCATGTACGGCAAGGTGTGTGGAACGTTGGAAACCTGTTGTGTCTTTGGACAACCTAGATGGAGAACGAAAAAGGAGGGTGAGGTGACGTGCCTTACACTAGGTAATTGACTCATCCGGGAGTGATAACGACATCTGCCCACCTCCATCACGTCGTCTGAAGTCGGCCGTGTTCGTCTTTGCTAAATACAGAACTGTGCGATTCGAAGCAAAACAGGCGTGTGCGTGCGGAGGATAGAGTCATTTGGAATCCCAACTCTGGACAGCAAGGAACGTAATGGTACCAGCCATGCCATACCATGTCCCACGTGGAAAGAGCAGTGGTGGAAGGAAAGACCAAGCCACACCTGAAATGGGGACTCGTCATCTTCCACGGGATTTGAACTGTGCTCCAGTTTCTGTTGATGCTAGCTGGAAGGCATGAAGGAAGAGACACGGAGGGGGGGGGGAAAGAGCAAGAGCGAGGAAGTGACGGAAGATCGAATGACAGGCGAGTGATTTGGATGGGCGTTGCCAAGACGGGAGCCCAATGGGGCCTTCCTTCTGCTCGGGTCAAGTCTGTGATGTGCCGAACACATCGCATGGCAGGGCAGTCACGACTTGGGGCGAAGATGGGTCATTGGGGAGAAAGGGGCCACCCCTTCAGTCAAAGTGATGCGAACCGTCCGTCTGTCTCCTCTTCATTCTCGTGGGGAAAGCAATGCATCGCCAGCCTCCTCTCTCCTGGGTCCTGGGTAGGTATGTCTGATTTTCCTCGCTCGCCGATCATCGCTCTGCTCTCCCGGCCCCTTTCTCCATGATTTCCCAGACAGGATCGCGACACATATGTTCATCCCCTGATTCCCCTCGCCAAAATGCTTGGCCTCTACTATAATTCTGGAATAACGGAGCCGCCCTGGTCATCTCCAGAAGTCGCCTGAGGTCTGACTCTGACCCAGCCAAGACCACCACGAGACTCGCCAGAAAGATAAGCCAGGCCAGAAAGACTAAAAAAAAAACCCCCCAAGAGATGTCTGATACTCGCATCCAAGGTTAGAAGCATTGCCAACAACTAGCACGTCTCTTGGTATTTCTTAATTCTGGTCTGCCATTCCCACAAAGTATGCCGTTCGGCCAAAACACCAGTTGACGCCGATAGGAATCGAACCCAACTTAGTCTACTAAGCGTACCCCCGCTTCACACGCCCACCTCACCAACAACGCCAGGCCGCCGTCGTCTTGGCCAGTGTTGCGCGACGATCATCACCCGACTTTGCCAATCTTCTCGAGACAGCAGTCCTTGGCGATTTGATGCACCAGTTGAAACACCGTCCCTTCTCTCGACTTCGATCTTCGACCCTCGAGCCATGTCGCCAGGGTGCGGCGACTCCTAACGTTGCCTTCTGTTCTAGCCCTCGGCATTTATTGTGTGAAGGGATGAGAACGGACGGAATGGCGCAGCAACCACGACCCACGGCACCGCTTCCAAACAAGCATCTCTCTAGCCGAGATCCCCCAATTTCTACATAGTAAGTGCCCAGCCAGACAGCCTCTAGGAGCATTAGTGCGGCGAAAGACGGAAGAAGGAGAGCGATGTAACCGTATCGACTAATAGGGCTAAGCTTCGACCCTTTAACCCTTCAACACTTGATTGCGGCTCACAAATCAAGCTCATAGGGACTCGATGAATGTCTTAGTTGCAAGTTGCTACAACCTATCACGGCCATCGTAGCCGGTACCCTAGCAAAGATTCAACACTTTTTTCTTCTTCGGCAAACACTGCCATGCAGAAAACTTTCTGTTTTTGCAACGCCTAGGGCGCCAGTTCTGATTCACGAGAGACTCCCCTGCCTGTCAAGAAACAGCCCAGGGTGCATCGGTGCAATTCTGAAAGTTAGACTTCGCTGCTTCGCGTACTAAAGTATGCTCATCCTTTAAACGCCATCCTGGCAACTCACTTCCCAAATGGCCGTCATCCCACTCGACACCAGTGTCTTGGGATAGAGGCGGTCATACAGAGGGAGGGAAGAGTCAACTTGGGGAGCGAGAAGGGTTCGCGACTTTAGCCAAGCACCCTTTTTGGCGGTGTTTCATCCCAGGTTTGACATCCTGTCCTCCGATCAAACCGTCCCCTTGGCCGTTCCACTAACCACAAGGTACGCGACCGTGGGAATACCACCACCGCACAAGTACCAACACATGCCTACCAGGGTTGGACGGACGCTAGTTCCCACGTTCTGTGTGTAACTGTACGGATCATGACTTCAAGCAAGCCTGGCCACCGTCAACAGCCACGACCTTCTGGGCCCCCGTTCCACCTCCGCAAGCCTCAGTTCTAGAGAGAAGCAGAAATCCGCCGCGGCGGGGCCGTTCTGAATCATCAACCGTCTGATCAACATTCGCCCTCCATGGTCACCACCGGCACCCTCAACCGGAAACCCATGGTAGCGATGCCCATCATCAACCGGCTACAGACACCTATTCTGCTCTCTTTTTTTATTTTGGGACTTCGTCTCCGCTTTCCCCGGCTCACGGCTGCTCCGGGGTTGGCGCGACATGGCGCCGTCGTGATGCTTGGCACACACCTCTCCCCATGCACCATCACGTCTCTTTCTCAAACTGAGGCCCCGAGGCCCCGACTCCCCGACTCCCCTGCTCCACCAAACCTGCACTGCCCTCGCGATGGATCACAGTCTGTGACATGGCTGGCATGGTGACATTGAGCAAAGATAGCGTTCACCTGATTTGTTTGACAAGACGTCTCAATTCCTTGGCACTGTGACCTCATGGTTGCATCTGTACCTGCTTTACGTACCTGCTGCATGATATTCCGAGGGATCTGGACCCGAGTGAGATTCACAAGGAAGCTTATACTCTATATCAACCCAGCCCGATCTCGCCTTTCACTCAGTCCCTTTCCTCTCAACACTTTCAAGTCTTCGTCACAATAACATTTCTGGTTCAGTTCCCTCACTTTGGCTGGTCCAGTCTTTCCTTGAGTGTCTTTCTCATTTCTTCCATTCTCACATTCCATTCTCTCCCGGTTCTGTGAACCCTTTTCAGTTGTAACTTATACCATCAACTTTTTTTTTCATCTCTTTGACGAGACACATTCAGCAGTCCTTCAAAATGAAGAGCTCTATCCTCCTTTCTATTGCGGCCATCGCCGCCCAGGTCATCGCCCTCCCCACCATGGAGGACCGATCCGTGGCTCTCCCTATTAGAGAGTTGAACTTTCCTTCTCAAGCCGATGTCAGACCCGTTCTGCGCCGTGGCAAGGGCCAGCAAGGCGAGCAAGGTATGTTGAAGATTCTTACAAAGAAAGATCCGAAACTCATCTGACTTTTGATACCAGCTGGCGACGACGTCGACGTGCAGCAGGAAGCCGAGAATGAAGGCGAGAACGGAGTTGCCAACAACAAGGCCGCCAAGGACGCCGCTGCAGCTGGAGGAGTCGGTGCCGCTGCAGGTGGTGCCACAACCGGCGGTGCCGCCAAAAACGGAACCGCCAACGCCGGAGGCAAGAAGAAGAAGAAGGGCAAGAAGACCGCAGAGGCCAAGGCCGCGGAAAAGAAGAAGAAGGGCAAGAAGAACAACGCAGGTGGCGCTGCCAAGAATGGAACCGCTAACGCCGCCGACGACGCAAAGGCTGGCGGAAAGAAGGCCAAGGCTGAGAAAAATGCCGCCGCGAAGAACGCTGCCGCGAAGAAGGTCAACGGTGCCGACAATGCAGTCGGTGGTGCTGCCAAGAACGGAACTGCAAACGCTGGTGGCAAGAAGAACGGCAAGAATGGCAAGGACGGCAAGAAGAACAACGGAGCTGCTGGAGGCGCCGCGGGGAAGAACAACCAGGCGGCCGATGGCAACAACATCCTCGCTTCCATCCTTGATAGTGTAAGCAGCTCTAAAGAAGCCCTTTTGATGATCATGAGCTAATTTGTATCCGCAGCTTACTGGAGGCGGTGCTGGTGGTAACACTGCCAACGCTGGCGGTGCCAACAAGGCTCAGAATGACCCTCTTGCCCTGCTCAGCGGTCTTCTCGGACGTGACGAGGAGTCAGCCGACCTGGTTCAGCGCGATGATCATGAATTGGCTGAGCGCGACGACCATGAGCTTGCCCAGCGCGACGAGGAGGAAGTCGATCTGGAGTAAGCGGGATTGGGCGCTCGAATGTGAAGCGGCTTCAGATACCGGAACCCCCAGAGCAACAAACCGGGTCGCGGTCAGGGACGGTTCCGGGCGATCCCAGCGATCCCCGGAGCAGTCTCCGCGGGCTCGACTTGTGGCGAGGCTGGCGCAAAGGCAGTTACGCTGGTAGAGCTGTTTCCGAGTGTGTTTGTCTCGAGGACGGAAAAGAAATGATTATTTTTGGTGGTGCGCTCGCTAGCCTGGTCTCACTTGAGATTTCAGTAGGCAGCTTTTCCCATCGTTGCCAAGGGTATTCTGAGGCCTCTATGGGGAACTTCACTCAATGGACAGGAGGTCCTTGGGATTTGTACAAGTCTTTGTAACCTCCTGGGACAGTTTTCATATGTGGGAAATTGAGAGAAGGTGTGCACCGCAGTTTCTAGGCCAAACCCCATCTTTCGAAAAGATTAGTCGTGGTATTATGATAGTAAGAATTCGACCAAAGATTCTTCAAATGAGATGTTTTGAGTGATGAGGTATCGGTGGAAGTGAAGCTGGCTATACATGAGTGAGAGCGGGCCATGTTGCTATGCAACTACGCAAACGTTGAGAGTAAGCTGTGAGGGGTGTCATGAAATGGGGGATGTCGAGAATCTTGGTAGGCTGGGGACGCCGGTGATAGACAGGGGCACTTTCAAGAACATGGAACGGAGGTTGGAGCTCTGGGGCCGACGACGCTCTGTCATCGACACGTGAGGCAGATGATTGGCGGGTGATAAGGCGTAGATTAGCGGCCCCTAAACGACCCCTGCCCGTGTTTAAGAGTACCGTACTTAGTAGGTAATTGACTTTTGTCTTCCGCACCTCCTCCGCCTTTGCAGCAACCGCTCTCGACCAACAACAGCAAAGACACCACGCGTCCACCAGGTCTTGGCACCGAGAGCAAACTTGTCCTAGGAAGGGAGTTGGTCCGATTTGCCTTGCGGGATATTCGGCCCATCAGGATGGTTGGTATAACCTTTCGTCCTCGTTGGAGTATTGGGAATGACTCGCTGATTGTGAACCCGGTCTCTCTCTCTCTCTCTCCCTTGTCTCTCTCCATCTATTGCCCACGTCAAAAGCAAAGTTGCTCAGTGTCACTTCTTGCGTTCCCTCTCGCCTTTCCCCCCCACACCCGTTCTGAGTTCAACCTTTTGGATATCCGCAGACTGGTTTTCTTTTCCCCACTGAACTAGACACCAGCTAGGCCACTCTCCCGCCCTCGCAGGAACCATCACCTTCCCGATTGAGCCATGGCCAGCCAATACAGCGCCGCGACGGGGTTCAAGGTTAATTCGGGGCCATGTCTTTGCCGGTACTGTTAGTTCGTATTTCAATGACAAGAACGTGCAAGGCACGGATGGCTCTAAGAGGCCAATTAATACGACCGGACCCCTGCTCCGATGATAGATGACAGACTCATGTCTTGTTAATTCCCTCCAGTGAGGAAGTCCAGCAGCCCTACGATATGAGGTGCGTAATATCGGAGCTGGCCGCGCCTCCTCTCGTCCTCGCCCAATCCTATCGCATCCATGGAGCGCGTCCGACGCAGTTGCTCACATGCGAAGAGGCAGCTCCCGAGATGCAAGGGCGGAAAGGATCGCTGGGTCCATATGATGCAGCTTTCTTGGCATTCAGACTTCTCGGCACGATACGACCCTGACCAGGGGAACGGGACTACAAGCTGAGAGCTCAGCTCCATCCTATCCATAGTGGCGAGTCCCCCGCGGCGAGAATAAAAACGGGCGAGCCTCGTCTTCTCTTTTTGCTCAGGACGTGCGATTCCAGAGAGAATAGAGCTTCGCTACCTTCATTCTCGCGACCGCGTACCTGTCAAGATGAAGGTCACTTCCCTCTTCCTCTCCGCCGCCGGCGCCGCCTCGGCCTTGACCATTGCCGAGATCAACGGCAACAAGTTCCTCTCTCCGTACAAGGACCAGTCCGTGACCAACGTCACCGGTCTGGTTCTCGCCAAGGGACCTAGCGGAATCTGGATCCGCTCGACCACGCCTGACGACGACGATGCCACCTCCGAGGCGCTCTACGTCTACGGCAGCACCGTTGGCGCGAACTTGGCTGTGGGCGACCTCATCACTGTGGATGGGAAGATCCAGGAGTACAGGTGAGACAAGTCTTGAACCCCCAGTGACATGCAGAGCCCGCTCCTCTAACAAAAGGAGATAAGGTCCGCAACGAACTACATCTACCTCACAGAGCTCAGCTCCCCTAAGAACGTCGTCGTCGTCTCAAAGGGTAATGAGGTCACCCCCCTCGTCATCGGCGTCGACACACTGCCCCCGCCGACGGAGCAGTACAGCGGCCTCGACGGCGGCGACGTCTACGCCGTCCCCAACGCCGTCGCGAACATCTCCACCAAGAACCCCGTCCTCAACCCCACGCTCTACGGGCTCGACTTCTGGGAGTCTTTGAGCGGCGAGCTCGTCACCGTCAAGAGCCCCGTCGGCGTCTCTCGCCCCAACCAGTACGGTGACACCTGGGTCATTGGTGACTGGTCCGTCACCGGCCGCAATGCGCACGGCGGCATCACCATGTCTGACAAGGGTAAGGACCTGTTCCCCTTGTATCCCATATCCTCAGCCACAAAGTCACTGACATGGCAAAAGACTCAAACCCCGAGGTCATCATCATCGGCTCCCCCTTGGACGGCACAAAGAACCCCGAGTCCAAGATGGGCGACGAGCTCACCGAGATCACCGGCATCGTCACCAACGCTTTCGGCTTTTACCGCATCCTCCCCCTGACCGCAATCACAATTACAAAGAACGCTACAAACGACGCGCCCGCCACCACCCTCGTCAGCCGCGGCGACTGCAGGGGCATCACCGTCGGTGACTATAACGTCGAGAACCTCTCCCCGACCGTCGCCCACCTCCCCTCCGTTGCCGCCCACATCGTCGACTACATGAAGACGCCCGACCTCGTCTTCGTCCAGGAGATTCAGGACGACAATGGCGCGACTAACAACGGCGTCGTCTCCTCCAACCTCACCCTCTCCACCCTGACCGCCGCCATCGAGACCAAGTCCGGCGTCGTCTATGACTGGGTCGTCATCGACCCCGTCGACGGCAAAGACGGCGGCCAGCCCGGCGGCAACATCCGCGTCGCCTACCTCTACAAGCCCGATGTCGTCGAGCTCTACAAGCCCAACCCGGGCGGCAGCCTCGACGCCAATGAGGTCCTCGCCGGCCCCGCGCTCAAGTACAACCCGGGCCGCATCGACCCCACCAACACCGCATGGGACGCCAGCCGCAAGCCCCTCGTCGCGCAGTGGCACGCCGTCAACGGCCCGCAGAACAAGACCTTCTTCACCGTCAACGTGCACTTCGCGTCCAAGGGAAGCTCCTCGTCCCTGCACGGCGACCCCCGTCCTCCCGTCAACGGCGTGGTGAACCCGCGCATCGAGCAGGCTAAGGTTACCGGCGTACGTTTTCCCACTCCCTGGCTCCACCCGAATCATTCGAACTTTGGAATCGTCAAGCTAACCCCAACCTAGTCCTTCATCGCCGAGATCCTCGCCCTGGACGCCAATGCGCGCATCATCACGGCCGGCGACTTCAACGAGTTCACCTTTGTCGAACCCCTCAAGGTCTTTGCGTCCACCTCTGGGCTCATTGACCTCGACGAGGCTGTCGGAATCCCCGTCGAGGAGCGCTACACCTACGTCTACGACATGAACGCGCAGGAGCTCGACCACATGTTTGTCAGCCCCGCGCTCGCCACCAAGAACGGCACCGCGTACGAGCACATCCACGTCAACTCATGGGAGCTGTACGACGACCTCGTCAGCGACCACGACCCTTCTGTTGCGCTGTTCAATGTTTGTGGGTGTTAGGAGGTGTAGTCTCTGCTTGGGGATGTTTATTCTTGTACATGACTTGCATTGTGGTCTCGATACGTATATGAGATACGAGAGTAATGCATAATGCCAATTTCAAATGACACCTTGACTTTGAATCGCAAATTCGTCCACCCAGTTCCTGGTTCGTCGGACCGTATAAAGTCTCTTTTTTCCCCACGAGCACCTATGTCGTGTGTCTGCCATGCTGCGACAAGGCAGGCTTGAAACAGCGCATCCAGTCAAATGATAACGACATCCTCCCAGTGGACGCCATCCATCTGCTCATCACGCGTGTCATATGTGTCGAGGAATACCGTCTCCAGAGGGAGCAGGCGCTTCTCGGTTTCTCTTACGAGGTCGAGCAACGGTGCCCACTTTGCTTTCGCTGCAGCCAGATAGCTTTCATCCTCTTGGTGCCGTTCATACTCTTGGTGCCGTTCATACTCTTTTAGCCGTTTATACATGTACTCTTCACGCCAATCATCCATCTTTTCATGAGGAATGTCCACAGGCTTAGGAGCATCAGGACCGTAGCGACTGCGCTTTGTGAGGAGGGTCCACGTGCGGATGAAGTTGGCTGCCCAAGGCTTCAGGTGATGTTTCTCAAAGTACCTTGCTTTCCAAGAGAGACTTCTCCTTTCATCAGTGAGATGATCTTGAAACCATCGCACTATCATATCGTCGCGTAAGTTCTCAAAGCTCTGCTCATTCTTGGACTGCTGTGTCCTATAGCGGTTGGAGATGTTTCTGCGATCCACACCTCGACACAGAAGCAACTTAAAAAACTCTGTATCTGCATCCACGAAATTTTCTTTGGAGACTTTACGGTGTCTCTCCGCGAGATCTTTCAAATCGATCTGAGTGACATTATGTGGCAACATGAAAGAAGAGCTGCCAAATTCAACGCGCCTCCCCACTTCTGCTGGTTCCGTTCTGGGTAGGGAGCCTCCGGTTGATTCCCAGTCCCAACCACAATCCGAAACATTGATCATATCTTCCATTGCTTCTCGCTTTTGAAGATCTATGGCCAAATTCCGGGAATGCTGGACAGAAATTTGGGAACCAACGTGGGGCGGGGCGGCGTGATGTGCTTCCCATCGCAGGTCACGGAGTGTTTTCCATCGGTTCAATTCCTGCTCCAGTATCTCTGGAACCTCCAGATATTCTTCGTATGCCCTGAATATCGTCTTTAGATGTTGCCGAAGTAGACCGGATGGGCCGATGCCGCCGACTTCCATCTCCCCAAACTCTTTTGTTCCACGTACTTTTTCAAGGCAAGTCCCAAATTCTCTTAGATTATGAATGCTGTCTTGTAAAGACTTTCGATCCGCGACAAATGAACGCTCGGATCCATTGGGCGAATGCCTGTCCTGAAGTTGTCTCGTAGCAGGCACTAGATCTCGGAACATGTCTAGTGTTGCCTGATTTTCGCCACTACTGGATGGCTGTTCTTCGTATTTCAAATCTGTGGATGAGTCAAAGAGGCTAGAAATGGTCTCTTCCATGTTCCAATAACTTTTTATTTCCCAGCATATAGCTTTGATCGTGTACCATGTCCCAGCAAGACACCAGAGGTCTGTGCCGCGCGGTACGTTGAGTATGTATTGCCATGCTGAGAAAAGCAGGATCGTCGCGCGATCTATCAAGTTGACAGACCCTAATATACGGTCGAACTCGGGCTGTTCGATAATAGCTACAAAACGATATGTCTTGGGAGCCTTTGCGACGGGTCGAAGCACTAGCGAATAGTTGTCGAGGCCCTGGATCTGTAAAATTTCATCGGTCGACTCGGTCCAGTCCGGTAGGGCATTCGGAACTTGGGTTCCTGTTCCGTCACGCAGGACCCCGCCGTAAAAGACCCCTTTCAGGACACCGGGTGGCCCTTCTTGACACTTCGAATTGAAAACACAACTTGAGAGATGTGCGAGTAGGCGTCCTTGGAGGACCAAAGAACCGTTGCGATGAAAACGAGGCATATACGAGACATTTTGAGAGTTGATTTCAGCTGGGATTTGAGAAGCTTCCTTAGCTAGGTATGGCACCATGCAACCCAAGTTTGTCGCCGACGACCAGTCGACAGCCCACGAGGGGAAGGTATCTGATGATTTTGGCTGAAGTGCTGCAAAGATTGGCAATATGAATGCAGGGCTTTTGGAGAGCAGATAAGCAGTCAAGCCACTGAACACCTGATCCACACTGAGCGAGTAGTCCGCAATCAATTGAGCTTGGTTGGCGTCTTGGAAGAGCCCCAGTAAGGCATAAATCTTGTCCCGGCGGTCTGTAGCCTCACACCGGGCAGTGGCGTGAAGAAATATTGGAAGCTCTTCTGAGTCCATGACCTTCCTTTGCCGGAGCATACGCACCCACTCTTGCTTCGAGTGAGGCTTATTGCGGCCATGAGTGGCAGTTCTCGCCCATGTGTACTGTGCATCTGTGGGCTGCGTGTTGGTCTGAGCCTCGACCTTAAGGAGAAAGTCTTCCCATCGATCTCCCTTCGTCCCAAAGAGAACCCAAGCTTTTTTTGCTGCAGCTATCTCTTGGACCACCCATACTCTCTTGAAGTATGGCTGTCGTGTGAGATCTTGGTCTGAAGGCAAAGATCTTGGGTTGTGGTCGTAGAAATTCCATGGGACGGAGTTTGTGGCATTCGAGTCTTCCACGTTCTCTCCTAGGTAGATCAGAACCCTCGAGGCAGTTGCGTAGATGCTTTGCATGATCCCAACTTGATGGGACCTCTCACCCACATCATTCTGGTTAATGCAGATGGCGTCAACCCACAATGTCCTACGCCGGCCTGAATATCGCAAGCGGCGAAGGGCGTTGAAGCAGTTTTTGGTGATTGGGAGAATATCCCAGCGCTCTCCAACGTAGGCCCTCTCGCATTTGGAAGAGTCCCCATTGCTATCCGCCCAGGTATATGACAGGGCCTCGTACTCCGGCATGCCAGCCAAGTCTGTGACTTGAAGCTCAACTCGAACTGGGTCATGGTAATTGCCTTCGAGTAGCTCGAGGAGCCTAATCTTCCGGGCGACAAGAGGCTCGTATGCCGCCTTGCATGGGGTAGGCGAACCGATTGAAGGTTCTTGGTTGGTTGGAGCACGTTGTCCAATATGTGACGCAACACCTCCGTTGACACGCTGTGGTGAAGAAGCTCTCCGTTTTGTTGCCGTTGTTTTCGGCAGACTAGAGTCGGGGGATCTATTCGATTCTGACTCATTGGAAGAAGACTCTTTTCTTGTGAGTGAAGGAATTTCTTTCGAATCATCGTCCACAAAAGGCAGTGAAGATGGCCATGTAAGCTCGAATGTAGTCTTCGAAGGCGGCACGGGTATCACTGTTTCGGAATCCGTCTTCGAGATGCCTTTGCGAGGAGCAACACATTTTTCGCCGGAACAAATCGGTACTCCCCTTTCCTCTGAGAATCCGATACTCCTAGAGTAGCAGGAGCTGTGGTGCCAATTAAACATTACCGTGGCTTCTTCTCGTGTAACTATCGTCGGTTTGGCGGGGTGGAGTCGGAAGGCAGAGGCCGTCTTTCAGAAGTCATGAGGATGAGGGATGGTAGAAAAATTGTTCAACAGAGGAAGAAGGAGACGGCTAAATATTTGACGGCCTGATCGATGCCCGATAATTCAATCGAAAGTCTCAAATCGATAACTGCATCTCTGTTGCATACCAAATGCATCATAGATACATGCAGCTGCAAATCTTACTGGTTGGACAGGCTATATTCAGATCATGGCGCAGACGCTGCGCATATTCCCCTCAAAGCCGCGTAAAAGCCTGCACCAAGGCATCAGGTCAGGCGCGAGCAAGGCGGATTTGGAGACGCCAAATAAGGAAGGAGATGAGTGAGGCAATTCCAGCGTGAGATGCAACCCAGCCGCTATGAACCCCAGTTGTCAAATTACCACTCGGCTTACGCTGAGCACCGGACTTACATGAGGTGACATTTAAGTGCGGCTAGACCTTTCCGCCAGTCATCATCAGAAGGTTTCCACAATAATTGGCCAGGCACTGCCGGGGTAAGGAAAGGTAAGGCAGACATGGAAGCCTTTCCGCGCCTTACTCTATCATCAAGTGGCCCGCAGTCACTTCCAACCATTTCAGGCAGCACTGGTCCGCCGCTGCGTGATGCCTTGTGCGTCGTGCTGAACACAAGACGTAATTGTAGTAGACCGGCGAAATGCAATTGGAAATCTCAGGTACTTCCGTTCCTTGCATGGGCGTAGATCTGACCCCGACTCGTGTACTTTGTGTGGACAAAGGGTGTGTTCTTAAGCTTTTATTTGATGCCATTCCCGTCACATACTGATGATCAGCGTGAAAGTACCCGGAATGTGTAATTTCAGAGGAGCTCAAATATCTCAGACGTGCTATTAAAGTCGGAGGCCATCTCAGATGTAGCAAAACCAAATGAGGATAGAGGCGTCCGCCATACACAATGGTTCTTAAAGCCATATTTCCATGGCTCCGAGTTAGCGAAGCAGCTCTTGAAGCTCCTCTCAAACCGCTCTTCCTGCCTCCCTCTCATCCCTTCAGATTACGTTCTATCCTGACTGTTCTGAATGTACCTATTGCTAACATGTAAGATACGCGCTTGAAATCCTTTGCCCCGACTACCTTGGCCCGCGAGAAAAATATAATGGTGTATTAGTTATCCTACTTTCGGGAGGTGGAGGGCGTTTATAATTAAATGGTTGGTGGCTAACAATTCAACGTGTTTATGCCATGTGTAACAGCTATTCAAAGTGCATGTCACATAAGAAACATGGCTCATAAGTGACAGTTGAGGCTGTGGGAGATATCGAAGTATCTCACTCTAAGTCACCAAATTTCAAATTTCATTCCCGATGATACACCCAGGATCATTCAGTCGATGAACAACGCCATTCCTTAACCGCCTCTCCACTCCTAGTTAATCCTCAAATCTCGTAATCGACACCCATCTCCACCTCGCCACAACGCCCACGCCCCATCAACATCACAACCCATTCAAACCTTGCTCTCGCCCTTCCCGGCCTCGGCACTCCCACTCTCACCAGCAGTCTTCTCATCCGGCGCAAAAGTCAAACTCACACTATTGACGCAGTGCCTCTCATCCGTCGGCGTGTCGAATCCCTCGCCCTTGAAGACATGGCCTAGGTGGCCGCCGCAGTTGGCGCACACGATCTCGGTGCGCGTCATGCCGAACATGCGGTCCTCGTGGCGCACAACGGCGCCGGGGAGCGAGTCAAAGTAGGCGGGCCAGCCGCAGCCCGACTTGAACTTGTGTGTGGCCTTATACAGCGGCGTCGAGCAGCCCGCGCAGGCGTAGACGCCCTCGGACGGGTAGTGCTTGTCGAACTTGCCCGAGCCGGGGGGCTCAGTACCCTTTTCACGGAGGATGCGGAATTGCTCTGGTGACGTGTTAGTTTTACTTGTCTCACGCTTTCTCACGGTCCATGAACACCATTCATCCCATATATAACCGGTTTCTCAACTGAGAGGCCGCTCATGAAATGAAATGAGGTAGAATGAGATAACGGGAATGAGAGCGTACCCTTGTTCAAAACGGCCCGCCACTCATCATCAGACTTCTTATCAGGGTACGACATCTTGTCCTGCTGCGAAGCGGAAGAGCCGAAAAGAGCGCCCAGGAACGGGATCGATGGCATGGAAGCGCGGAGCTGACGGTTTGCTGCGAGGGGCGCCTGGGATCCTAGGGACTGCGCAGCGCGGACGCGGGAAAAGTTGGAAAAGGTATAGACGAGTGTGGAGATGAAGGGTGAGAATCGCATTTGGCGGCAACTCTCTTTACCCAGGTTCGGCTAGTTGAGAACGTCTTCTTTACCAGCTTATGAGTTGGTGGTTTTGTGTGAGTTGCTCTGCTACTTGTTGAGTGATCTTGGGATTGTTTTTGGGTTGCTGGGAGGTTTATATCAGAATGTCGTCTGAAGATGTTACAGAACGTCGGGGGAGGAGGGGTGTGAAAGAGAGGCAGGGCAGTGACAAATCGGAGCGGGCTCTTGGCCAATGATGATTTGTACTAGGAGTCCAGCTGTGCCCAGCGAGTGCGTCAACGACTTTTGGCGGGGCTGTTTGACGGACGCTTCTGCAGTGCGAAATCCCCGGGGGTCCGAGTGCCCCTGGCTGGAGCTCTTGGAGAAGGTCCCGCCACAGCAGCAATGCAAGCGCCACAGCGTGGAATCAAGATGGAATCACTGCTTGGATTCCACGTTGCTCGGTTAGCCGAGGATCCACCGCGCACTTTGGAATCCTCACGTCAGCATCAGCCGCAAGCCGTTTGGAATCTTGTCACGAAGGATTCGAGATTTGAAATGTTGTAATTAACGGATTGGTTTTCTACACTGACGAAGCCCTCATATGCCAATACTCATGGCTGCTTTGGGCGCCTCACCAAACACCGCTCGAGATGAGCCCGGAGACTGCGAATCAACTCCGCCTACTTTTCAGACGCCTCAGTTCCCACTCAATCCGCTCATCCCGCCCGCTCTTTTTCTCTCACCGGACGCCATTCACTCGCAACTCCATCTCATCTCATGCATGCCATGCCTTTCCTTTTTTAATATAAAAAAAGCGATTTCATAAACCGAGCGCTTAGAAGTTGGCCTTGCCGGCAAACTTCTCATTCTGGACAACCTCAACCCAGTAGTTGTCGGGGTCCAACAAAAAGGCAACGTTCTTCATGCGCCCATCGGTGAGGCGCTTCTTCCAGTTGCACTTCAACTCCTCAAACCGCGCGCAAGCGGCGTCGATGTTATCGACCGTAACACCTGCCCTTTCATTAGTCCTTTGTTTCTCTCTTCACTCCCTTGAACCGCGACTGGTCCAAAACGCGACTTTGCAACCAAAAATATGAAAAGCTTACAAATGTGTCCAAAGCCCTGGGGTTGGTCATTGCCGTTGTGGTAGCTGAAGCTCTCGTCCTTCTCGGTACCGTGGTTCCAGGTCAGCTCGAGGATGCCCTCGCGCTGCGCCTGGCTTTCGCCCTCCTTGAGGTCGCCGTACGCCAGGAAAAATAGCGTGAAATCGCTGGCCTCGTTCTTGCGAATCAGCGTCATACCCAAGACGTCCTGGTAGAACTTGAGAGACTTCTCGTAGTCCTTGACGCGGAGCATGGTGTGGTTCTGAATTCCGCGTTATTTCGTCAGCGGTTCTTTGTCCAACTTCCTTGCGGAGCCTCTAATGAGGAGCAGTCTTACCATTCTATACGTAGCCACGTCTGTCTCCTTGACGTCCTCCGTCTGCTCAATCGGCTTCTGGCCGATAATCTCAACCCAGTACTGATCGGGATCCAACACGAAAGCAATATGCCGCATCTTGCCGTCCGTCAGCTTCTTCTTGAACGCGTACCCGGCGTCCTCGAGGCGCTGGCATGCTGCCTGGATGTTGTCGACGCTGATGCACGTGTGACCGAACCCGCGGTGCGGCTCCGTGTTGCCGTTGTTGATCTTGTACTCCGGGTCGTTCTCGGTGCCGTAGTTGTGCGTCAGTTCGATGATGCCCTCGCGGTCAAAGGTGCCGCTGCCGGCGGACCTGGAATTGGGCGAGTCGTACGCCAGAAAGTAAAGGTCGAACTTGGCCTCGGGTTGTTGAATCTGCTTGATGACCTTCATGCCGAGGGTCTCGTAGAACTTGACTGCGAAGCCGGGTGTCAGTAGAGATGGTGAAGTGTGTGGGTCGGCGACTTTTGATGCGTACCCGAAGCCTTGGGGTCCTTCACTCGGATCACTATTATTTACTTAGTAACGAGTCACCGATTGCGGAAAATCGAACTTACTCGAGTGGTTGAACTTGTAGTTCTTCACATCTGTCGTGGCAGCCATGGTCGCAAATTGACTGGCTCGTCCTGGAAACACAACCTGCAATCAGCTATCCGTGCAATGCATTTTGTCAAGGCAGGACTAGGCAATGGAAGCTTGAGAGTGCCAAGACATTGCACGAAACTCACCGGTAGGCTTCTTAGTCAGTGTATTCTGGATAAGCTTGATTCTCTGCAAAGCTCGGAGGGAGTTCATAGAAGCAGTAAGGTTGGTTCATGCAACAGCTGCTTTCAGGAAGTTGGAGCGGGGGCTTGGTATTTCGGAGATCGAAGCTGGATGAAATGGAGCCTTTTCGGATATAACAGGTAACCAAAAAGTGCATGACGATTTGTCACTGTCGAGCTCCGGCTGCCTCGTCGCAGCTCCTTGTCCGAGCAAACAGCTTACCCCGCCACGAGAAAGCTGCCCCTCACCAGATCCCCACTGACGTCAACATGAAGCCAATAGCAAAGCAGACCGATCAATTGTCAACTACCGATACCTTGCCTCAAGTACGCAAAGCCGGTCCGGACCCAGGCACCATCGGGCGATTCATTGGGGCAACATTATCTCGGCTTAATCATGCCCTAAAACCTTTGCCACGCAAGACTGCCTGCTTCCACAGGAAATTCCGGCTATATTGTGGATTCTAGCGGCAATAGATCTCTACAATGTAATCCAGTCTACCATGCATTCATGTCGCTGAATATCTGTCTCCCCTTCTGCCACCAAACCCCTGCTGTCGATTTTGGTCCGCAGTCTGATCCAGTCGCTTCCAAATGCCAAAATATCTCAACCTTAGATGTAGTACATTGTGTCCCTTAGGTTCTCATGCACGCTAAGGCCTGTAGTTGAAGGGCCAGCAGCAACGCTGCCAGTATCCGATGAGTCCGGCGCATCAAAGTGCTCGGGGCGGTGGACACGGGCTCGCTCGCACAGAATGTCGGCGTAGTATGCTGGCGGGCAGATGCTGACAGCCTTCGTCGCTCGGCCGAACGAGTAGCAGAGGTCATGGGTGAGCTTCTCCAGGTTGTCCGCCGCCCTGTCACCGACACCATACTTGTCGCGGAAAATCTCATCCAAGAGCACCGTGTAATGCGCCGGACGGGCGGTTCCCTTCAGGGCGGTATGGGCCGTTAGGAAGAAGTCCCAGTAACGCGCTTGGGTGACTCCACGATCAACGACCGTGCCGTTCCGAATATTGCGCGACCTCTCATCCATGGTAGCTTCTGAGGTCGGGTAGAAGCGAGTCTGGTGGCGCTTGACAGAGACGATGATTGATATCTTAGGCCTGCGGTTACCCGAGTACATCGCAGCGCATGCCTGGCGAATCATAGGCAGCTCAACATCGAGAACTTGCGTAAACTGACCCTCGGATACACCATCACGGTAGATGACGATGTAATCCGGGAGGTTACCAGTGTTACGTGATCTCCAAAGCTCGAGGCGACGCTTGAAATGCGTGATCAACTCGTCACCAAGCATCTCCTGGCGACTGGTCTGTTCCCAAGCAACACCCGGCCACTGACCCATGTCCTTGTCAACGCTGGCAACCAACCCGACCAGACTCGGTGCAGCGTTCTTGTCGTTTGGCATATTTGTCGGATGGGTGACATCGTAGCCAACGATCATGGTCTTTCCCAGGTTGATAATATCAATAGGGTCCCTGACGATATGGTTGACACCGCCATTCTTTAAGTTCCACTTCAGTCCAACGTTGGCGTAGGTCTGCTTGTTGTCCCTCATGAAGGTTTTCTCCACAACGCATACAGTGTGGAAGCCATACACCGTGTCTGCAAGTTTCTTGACGGCGCTATATATCCCGGTATCTTGCTTAGGAAGGACGACAAGCAAGAAGACGTTCTTGGTGTTACCCTTGAGACGTTCGCTGATATAATTAAAACGATACTCGATTGCAGCGTAGTTGTCGTTGATTTCGCGTTCTTCCAATGGAAGCGGAAGAGGTGTCGGATTCATTCCAATGCCGCTAGTACCGAGAAATTGAGCAAAGTTGCCGACGATTTGGGCTACATCGCCCGTCGGGGTCTTGGAATAGCGGTCCATGATGCGAACCCAGGTCCACTTCTCGATTTTGGGTCCAACCTTGGCAAACTTGACGTCAACCATATTCCATGAGCCTGCCTGAGTGGTGATGTTCTTGTTCTTGTAAGCTATGGAAGGCGCCATCAGCTCGCGACCATTGACCGTTAAGAGATTCTTGTCGACTTTGAGACCAAAGTCCTTGACAAGCTCGCTGTCGAGGCCTAAAGCTTGGCAACTGTCAACTGTGAGGGAAATAGCGTTGCGAAAGGGAGATCGACAAGCAAAATTGAGCATTGCCGTCGTCTCCTCGCCGTTGAGCTTCGAACGCACGGCTTGGCCCGCAATGATGGTACACTGCTCAGCGGGGAAGAACGTAGGCTTGTCTCGTGTTCCAAGGTTGACAAGAGGCATGGTCAGGTCGGGAGCTTTGCCGTACTTCCATGTCCAATATTGCTCGACAGTGTACATGCCGGGCGGCTTGTTGTTCATCACAGTCTTTTGTCCTTCTGCTGCCGCCATCCTGAAGGAGACCTGGCGAGGACCACCGTAGTGGAAATCCTTCGCAAACTTGACATCCTGCTTGTCTCTGATGTCTCCCACGTATGCGAGGCCAAGGATCGTTTTCTTGCTCGTGATTTCTTTTCCTGTGGCATCCTTGAACCTAACCTCTACACGAGTGCGAGCCAAGAACTTGGAGAGGGTTCGCAGTCTGCTGACCACTCTTTGGGCTTCCGCAGGACTCCTGTCAAAGACATTGACCCCGAACCCACCACAAAGGTCCTTCAAATTGACAGGAGTCTTAAAGACACCATGGGTTACGTTGATGTTCAGAAGTAAAGCGCCGGTTCCAAGTCTTACACTCTGAAAGTAACCCCGGATAGCCGTGAGTGGATCCTGCCAACCAAGTTGTTGGCTTTCAGATCCTGGACCCCAAGGAAAGAACCGGCCATTTCCAATAGCAGTGACCTGGTCATTCCTTCGAGGAGTGTAGCCAAGAATAATGCCAAGGGCATCAACAGAGGTTGCAAACCTAGGAAAGTTGGTTTCATCCGGGTCGCTCTTGTCGATCATGGTCCTGAGATACTCCTTCATCTCCCCCAATGGAGCTTCTGTCTCGCCAACGATCTTGACCAAGTAGCTCTCCGATCTGCCAGAGTTCTCCTGCGTGAAGATGACCTGGATAGGGTTGACAGCCAACTTGAGCTTCTTGAGCGAGACGAGCTGGCTTTTGAACTCGGTCGCGAGAATAGCACCTGGCTCGAGGTTCCTCAGCTCTTCGAGAGCATGCTGTAGAATGATCTTCAGCTTGCGAGCAGGGATGGAAGCTGGAGCGCCACCGCCGCCGCTGCCACCGCCGCTAGGTTGGGCTTTCTCCTTGCCCTTGCCTTTGGGCGAAGGCTCCTTCTCCTTCGAAGGCTCTTTGTCTTTGGATTCGCCCTTGCGGACCTCGAGATTGTATCGCCAGACGATGTCAGGGTTGACGGTGAGGCGAAAGTAGTTGGCCCAGAGAAGGACCTTCTTGCCTTTGGTGCCGTAGGCAGGGCGACGGGGCATGAGCGCAGCCGATGTTGCGTCAATGATTTTCATCGAGCTCATCTTCTTCACGAGGTCGGTGTCCTTAGCCTGGTGAGATTTGACGATGCGATTCTCGAGCTCTGCTGTGCTGCTATCGGGTTGGGGAATCGGCTTATTCTCACTGCTAGAGATTAGTTGAGCTGAAGCGACAGAGTGGTGATCTTTCACGTACCCGAAGAAGCGACCTTCGTTCTCAAATGGGACGGAACCGCCTCGTCCGCCCCTGAAGCCGCCGCCGCCTCGTCCACCGCGTTCGAAACCACCTCGTCCTCCCCGATCACCTCTGTAACCACCGCCACGGCCACCACGATCTCCTCCAGGACCGCCGCCACGGCCGCCGCCTCGGTCACCACGGAAGCCGCCGCCGCCATCGCCACCTCCTCGGGGTTGGAAGTCGCCGCCTCCACGTCCACCTCGGCCACGTCCACCTCGGCCACGTCCACCACGATCTCCTCCGGAACCGCCGCCACGGCCGCCGCGGTCTCCTCTAAAGCCGCCACGGCCGCCGCCTCGGCCACCACGTCCAGAGTCCGCCATTGAGTAAGTGAATATTCGGTAAAGCTGAAGCAGGTTGAATGTAAGCTGCAGATTCAATTGAGGTTCAAGTGCTCAACAAGATGAATTGTGAAGCGCCACTTACTGCAGAATGCTGTGTTCAGATATTTTCTGTACTACTTAAGTACCAGCGTCGTTGGCATCTGTAGGCGAAAGGCCCAGCTCATGTGTGCCTTGAGGGGAAAAGGCACATTTGTCGACCAACGGGTGGCATGCCAAACGGAAAGCGGGAATACTGGTTGGAGATGGAGAAATGTGTGCAACAAGCGGTAAAAAAACACCGAGGGCAACTAACGCGGGAGGCCGTCGAGACGATCTCAGCGGATCCGAAGTTTGCTGATGATGTCGAAGAATCCGGAGGTATGGCAGAAGTTGAGAGTGAGATATGAGAGACGGGACGGGAAGCAGTGGATCTTGGTCCCGGCTACCTCGAGGTGAGGTGGTTATCCTTCCATTGCCTTGCGTATGAAGTGTGGCACGACACCAGAGAAAGTCAAAAACGGGACCCTTCACAAGGGGTACTGGGGAGTCCGGGGTACCTAGCTTCGAGGTGCTAGTGCCAAACGTGGAGGCCACTGTGAATGGGGGAAAACAGTTGGGCTGGCAGGCGGTGTGCCGGTTACTCACCAAGAGGAGAGTAAGTAAAAGTGATTTGTCCTGGTCCAAATGGCGCCGCCCGAATTGGGGGTTTGCGAAGGGAAGCAATGCAATATAATGGGACTTGTTCTCGATGTCTATCTAGTTATCAAAAGACTGGAGGTAGGTAGGTAGGTACCTACCTACTCTGTGCGACGCATTATCAAAGTTTAAAAATAGTGGGGGGAAAGGCCTTCCCATGTGGCCTAGCCAACGGCGTCACGCCCTGGCAATCCTGGGACACTCCCGATTGGCCGATGGTGTTTGATCAGGCTCACGGGATGGTTGCAAGAGCACACCCACGGTGTCTCACACCAACTGGACCGCCCGTAGTATGATTTACGACTACCTTAAGCCGACCCGACCCCGGCCAACCTTGCCTCGTTTTACCACCGTGACTACCTTTAGAAGAAACAGCAATTATGGAATAGACTTGAGCTTTCCTTTCTCACTATTTCTGTTCCTTGCTAGGACTGTAGAGAATCAGCTTTCCTAGAGGCTTTTGGCGCTTTGCTGATGCAGTGAAGCCCATAACAGTAGGCGAGGGCAAGCCCAAAAAAACACAAAAGGGAAATGAAGGAGCGGTATGCATACAGCAGGGAGGCAAAAGCAAACGGAGCAAGCGGTACAACTTCATTGGGTTGCAATGGGTGACTGGCCGCCGCCGGAAAAGAAGCACCGGAAACCGCGGGGATGTGGCTGCTGATTGTTTCATGGCGTTTTCTGCTCTGTATGCCACTCGTTGCGCTTCCCAATGTCTTGAATTTTCAAAGCGAGAAACCGCCTTCTTCCTGGGAATTATCATGTCAAACTCGCGATAGCAAGCTGCCAAGCCATCGACATGTAATCCCAATCACAAGCTGAATGACGACGTCACTGCGGTCTGGCATATTGCCTGACCGTATACAAGAATTGGCCATTGAAGCTATCCAATAACCGCAACCATTGGCAGCTCAAGATATCGAGCGCAGGGAGAGACATTGTGAACCCTTACACAATCTCAAGACGGTGAGGTACAAAAGTAGAGTATGCAGCTTGAACGACCACGTCAAAGCCTTTTATTTCCCCCCATAATTCTCTAGTCTCCCTATTTTCCGGTCACTGCCATAGGTGCCTTCATTGGAAACGCGACTAGTAGCAACCTGTGAAAGGCAGCCTGACCGTCGGGCAGTTTGTCATCATCCGACATTGGACACCCTTGCATGACAGCGGTCCGCCGCATACGCCACCATTTACCGGCGGACGATATGGAAGCAACGATATCATCACTGAACGACCTATTCTGTGTTTTTGACGTGGCCAGCTGTAGCCACCTTGAGAATCTCGCCTTCAAGCCCTTTGATGTGGACAAAATCGACACCCGCCCTCTCGAGCGCGCCCCGCCCGGTATTGTCCTGGACGAACTTTTCGGGTTCCTGAACACCGACGTACACGGTCTTGATAAAAGATCGCAGCTGAAGAATCCTCTTGGTGCAGGGCAAGTTCCCGCTGAGCCTCGTCGAACACGGTTCCATGGTCGTGTAGAGCACCAGAGGCGTCTTGATGACGGAGCCGAGCTCGTCCTCGGTAACGTCGTGCTGTTCGGCTAGCTTTATGAAGCAACATTGCTCGGCATGCGTGTTACCGGGCAGCTCCAGCGTGTAACCCGTTGAGACAACCGTGTTGCTGGCGGGATTGACAAGCGCCGCCCCGACTCTGTAATTTGTAGGCTTTGGCGGCGACTGCTTTGCCAGAGAAAGCGCATATTGGAGGTACCCCGCGTGATCGCCTGGTGCTATCGGCGCTGGTTGAATATCCTCGGTCGCTGATGTCATTTTGAATATATTCGAGAATGCACAAAGTTGCCCGATATGCTTCGAGTACTGTGTAAGAGCTACAAGTTGCGGAACACCCGGGAGGTTTGAGATGTTTTGCTATTGCAGGATGCAATGAGCTTGACTGGAACCAATCTGAGATTGAATAGACACAAAAAGTAGCGCTCTCCCATGAGCCAGTTACCACAGGAGGGGCAGAGGGGCACAGGGAGTGAAGCTCCTGCTTCAGTGCATCGGTACCGCACGACCCGGTCCGCCGGCTTGCTAAGGTTGGTCCCTTACGCACGGCTCACCATGCGACCTTAGATTTGTGTGCCCCACCACTTTAGCAGGCGCGTCTCTCCCAGCTCGAGCGCGTCGCAGAGCTACATCCAAGGCAGCTCTCTGTCTCTCATCAGATCGGCATTCACATCACCACAGCCTTCAAAATGTCCTCTTCTGACGATCTCATTGACGACAGCCCCCCGGAAATTGATCCCTATGATATCCTGGGGCTCGAACGCCAAGCTACACCGGATCAGGTCAAATCAGCGTATCGAAAAGCGGCACTCAAGAACCACCCGGGTACGAGGAAGCGGCCAATCGTCATCTTGGGTCATAACTAACACTGCATCTCGCGCAGACAAGGTCTCCGACGACCAAAGAGATGATGCCAAGGAAAAGTTCCAGTCCATCGCTTTCGCGTACGCTATCCTCTCCGATCCGGCACGACGCAAGCGGTACGATGCGACCGGTTCCACGTCCGAGTCCATTGTCGACTCGGAGGGATTCAACTGGTCCGATTACTACCGCGAGCAATTCCAAGATGCGATTTCTGCAGACGCCATCGAGAAGTTTGCCAAGAAATACAAGGGTTCTGAAGAGGAGAAGGATGACATCTTGATCGCATATGAAAAGGCCAAGGGCGACATGGACGGGATCTACGAATCGGTCATGCTGAGCGATGTCCTCGAGGACGACGAACGTTTCCGCAACATTATTGACGAAGCTATTGCCAGCGAAGATGTACTGGCATACAAACGATACACCAAGGAGAGCAAGCTGTCAAAGGCGGCTCGCGTGAAGGCAGCAAAGGGTGAGGCGAACGAGGCCGAGGAGTACGCCAAAGAGCTGGGAGTCCACGACAAACTCTTTGGCGATAAGAAGGGCAAGGGGAAAAAGAGGGGCAAGGACAGTGGGGAAGATGACCTGGCCGCGCTCATCAAGGGCAACCAGCAGAAACGCGCCGGGTTCCTGGATGATCTCGCCGCCAAGTACGGAGCCACCAGCCAGCCTAAAAGGGGCAAGAAGAGGGTCGTAGATGAGGAGGAGCCGTCAGAAGAGGCGTTCCAGGCTGCAGCTGCACGATTGAAGAAGGCCAAGGCGGACGAGAGCAAACCTAGCAAGGCAGGACGAAAGTCGAAGCGTTAAAAATGGCATTTCTGGATCGGCGTCAAAGGTTTGGGAATAAATCGGCAAGGAAAGGGACATGTTGGTACGGGCTTCAAGCGGGTAAATGAAGGTGGCACATGGTAATGACGATACAAGACTGCTTTCTGTGGTTTGCAATCAGATTCGATCATTCGCAGGCTCGCAGATGGTGATGACTTCCTTGCAGTGAAGATTGCACAGATTTTGCGTTAGCGCTGTTGTCAGGGTGCTGAAGGAGTCCTTAAAGACCGACGCCACAATGCGGGGCGGGGCATTCAGCACTCCAGCCGCCAAAACATCCCCAGCTCAACCAAGTTTACTTCTCCCCGGGCATGGAACTTCCTAGTGTCACATACATGTCCTCACGCGACGCGCTTTTCGGAGCCTCTGAGCAACCAAGTCCTCCCATCTGAGGTGGCCTGCAACTGATTATCACGGCATTAAACGGTCAAGTCTGGTAGAGGATACCCACCTGATCCATAACGACAATGCCATGACGAGCGATGTATCTATAGGCGGCCTCTATCCGCAATACTGCCTGCACCTCTCTCCAACCTTCAACACATGGTGTCTCATGCAAGCATCCGACGTCCACGCCCTCAAATCCGTACCCGAATATAAAGGTGACTTGCAGCGATCATGCATAAGATCCAGGACCATCGGCTAACGAGAGATGTATCCTGCAGTCCAAAACTTCTTCTTCCACAAAAACCTGCCTATCAAATGGGCACGCATCGTCGGCATCGTCGTTGCCGTGGACAAATTCCCGGGCCGCCTCATCTACACGGTTGACGACAGTAGTGGGGCCTGCATCGAATGCACAGTCGCGACGAATACACCGCCATCCGACACAAGCGCTCCCAATGTCGAGGCCAACGGATGGTTTACCAAACGGCCGGAGCCCCAGCCTCCTGCAGACTGCGTCGACGTAGAGGTCGGCACGGTGGTCGACATCAAAGGAGGACTAGCCACTTTCCGCGAGGAGATGCAGATCAAGATCGAAAAAGTCAAAATTATCAGGTCCACAGAACAAGAGGTGGTGTTGTGGGAGAAGCGCACGCGGTTCCGGAACGACGTACTTCAACAGCCGTGGGTACTCAGCGAGAGGCAGATTCGGAGGTGTAAGAAGGAGGAGACCAAGGACGCCGAGAGCGAGGAGAGGAGGCGAATTAAGGAGAGGAGACGCGCGAAGAGAAAGGAGGAGGAAGAGGAGATGCGGCGGAAGACCGAGGCTGCCGAGGCTGCTGCTGCGCAGGAGAACAGATACTGCGCCTACAAATTGAAGAAAGGAGACGGATCGCGTCCGATTGCACAGGCCGGCCAAGTCATTGCTGGGGCTGCGCGAGCCGTGGAAGATCGGTATCGCGCCTACAGTCTGAGAAAGGGGCATTCGACGAGGGAACCGCAGCCACGGCTGATAACCATGCCAGCCGCGACTTCGTCCGCGGAAGACCATTATACAGCTTACAAGCTGAAGAAAGGAGGAGACAGTCGGCCGATTATCAGGTCTGATGCTACAAACAAAACTGCCGCCGCGGTTGTAGAAGATCGGTACCGCGTACACAAGGTGGGCAGTGCTGGGGCTCATAGCTTGGAGAAGACAAGCGGCGCATCCGGTGGGCCATTGCGGCCAAGTGCTCGATGAGAGTGTCAAAGGAAAGTAAAATGCCCTTGGTTTATAACATATGGCTCGGTAAAGGCGCTTGGGAATGGTGTTCGCTTTCGATACCCTAGGATAGTCTTGAGATTTCAATCGATTCATTTAGCTGTTGACCCGAGGACAAGGCATAATAACCGCCAATGCTATTTTTCGACTGATGCCACTCTTGTCCTGATCATACAGCTCATCGACATAACCTAATTCCCAGTAGTGAGCCAAGTCCTGTCACTGACATTCGCCAAGATGACGCCAAGAATTTCCCCAAGGTCCGAATGCCTGTGACAGAATGAAGGAGCTGGTTACACAGAAAAGAGACGACCTCCCATCTCCAAGGTGTCAGCATACGGCATCTCCTGACCACTGTCATCAACCTCAACTCGGCGCTCGCGATAATGGCCTGTAGTTGCAATTACCACCCCGATCCAGCTGGTCAAAGTCAGCGTTGCCGCTGCCCTTACGTCACTGGCCCGAGTGCCTCGCTAAACGGAAACCGACAAGATGCCCCTCCGTGACTTTGATCCCTGAAAGAGAAGACATTCTTCCTCCCAACGGGTCTCAATCCTACTTGCATGCCATCGAATTCGGGACCAAGTGACCTGTTGCTCTGTCAATGGCATCGGTCATTTTGCCAATGTTGGCTGATTTGCCCCCTCTCCTCGGTCTGTCGAGCGGCAGCTTGGATGCCGAAGAGTCTCCACGCCAAGGGCAAACACGCGTCAGCCAAAGAGGGTCGTCGGGTGCTGCATTAATCGTGCACATGAGTCGAAACTTCCCATCGCAACATCTCGCTAGTTGCGCTTGCCAGAAAAGATCCAAGATTTCCTAGTAGTGAATCCAGCACACATCCTTTACTTGCTTACCTTACCTTACCTTTTGCAGCTGCATCGGGTCTTGTCACCAAGCTCATATAGTCCTCAGACCTTCAGAGTTGCGAGTGCCGCTGTTGCCAGCCACAACATCATCGTCTCTTCCTCAACTCTTGGCCAAAGGGACAGAAGCCTCCGATACCATCGAGACACGGTCACCACCGACGCCTATCTGTCTTGACCGATCACGATCCCTCAGAACCTAGTACCTTATCCTATCTCATCACGCGGCTCTCATCGCTTTGTACATTGACCGAGTTCCCCGGCAAGCCGTTTTGCATTCCTAACAGGTGAGACCTCTCCATTGTTTCTGGAACCTGGACATTCCCATCACATTCTTCGCCAATACGTTGCGCGGCAACGCTACAAATCTTAACGTTCTGGACTACGGTAATCCCATTCATGGGCTTACTGCTATCGGTTCACCGGCGGGTCTCCATTGTTGATGTGTAGCGGCTTTCCACATGCATCTGCTTATATGAAGTTGGAACACCGCTCAAATGCTGCTTCTGGCGATTCGAAGAACTTTTCTCCCTGCTACGTGCTCCCTCATACAACCCAAGAGCCTCAATTAGGCTTACACATCCCCAATACCCTCTTACCGACACGAGAAGATCATTGCTCCCCCCGCCATGGCGGGCCTTCGTATAAAAATGGGGATCCTCGGGCTAACTTTGATACAGGTCCTCCTCTGCGAGAGCGCACTCGCTCTATTTCACCAGCAACACGTCCGCCTTCACGTTACTCCCCAAGACCCGGTAACGCTTGGCCAGTTGAACGTCCGGTCTTTACTACTCGACAGTCGTGATCTAGCTTGCCTAACAGAGACGGCGAACGTCACCGTAACAGTCAGGGCTACGAAAGGAGCACAGCAATCATCGGCACCCGTATTTGATAGCTCCCAGGTTGCAAACGTCGTCACCAGCGCCGAAGCCAGCGGAACAGTAGTGATATTGCCATCCTTAACAAACACGGTTCCTCAAACATCTGGATACGTTGCAACTGGACTTGAGGCATCGGGCAAGGTTACATCCTGCCCTCTTATGTCAAACCCTATCCCAACGCCTTCATCTCTAATCGACCCAGCGGCGCCTGCTACCTCAATTGCACCGCTCCCATCCGCACCAATGCCCTCCGGAGACATCTTTTCTGAGCCCATTGGGACAGGGGCACCTCCAGGCACCATCTCTGCCCGCAGTGACCATCCAGTTCCGAGAAAGGGCATCACCTCGAGCTCGCCGATTGAGACAAACAAGTTTTACTCCAACTTCTTCCTGGGAGACCAGACAGCGCCGACGTACACCTACCCTTACGGCATAGCATGGGGGGCAGGACAAGGGGCCGCTGCTAGCTATGGCATGACTATTTCCCACATCGAAGCGAACCAGCGTGTCTTCGGCCCGACCAATGCGGATTCTGGGGCTGCGTCTTATTTCATCAACCCGGTAGGTATTCAATCAATGGTAATCAGCGCCCAGGAGCTCGGGTCGGACACCGCGGTGGGAATCGACAGCATCACGGCCTTCTCTGCGACGATTCACCTGAAGCCGAATGCTCAAGCTGTGCCAGCGGTTTCTTTTCCACTCGTCCAAGGAATGCCCTTCATCACGGCCCAGTATGCCGGCGCAACCCCTGTGATCCGCACTGGAGTCTTCTTCAGGACGGTTACGCGGGTGACACAGGACCCCAAGGCCGGTGTTGCCAAGTACACTTTCCAACTCGAAGACGGCAAGATCTGGCGGCTGTACGCATATGCAACCACCGGATCTCAGCTCAACCTGCAGGTGGTCAACAACGGTCTCGCCCAATCAACGCAGCCGTTCTACGGAACCATTCAAGTTGCCAAGGATCCTGGAAACGGAGAGGCATTGCTTGACCAGGCAGCCGGTGTCTATCCCACGACAGTCGCGCTGTCTGGCTCTGTGAGCGGCACAACGGGCTCATACACCCTCAAGTTTGCAAAGGACGGTCACCCTGACGGGCAACTGGTCATGTACGCACTGCCGCATCATGTCGCCTCATTTGATTCTACGACGAGAAACGGCGTTCAGCCAGTCCAGCTCATGACCCCTACCAAGGGTATTGCGACTGCGGTCTTGGCTGACCAGTGGACAATGACGGAAGCGAACTTGCCGGTCAGTATGGGATTTGCTCCTTGGAGCCCCGACAGAGGTAGTCTAACCACTCTGTCTGACGATGCCAAAATCGTGATCCGTGGTATAGCAGCCCAGGAGGTGTCCCAGGACATGATGGCTCAGTCTGACCTAGACTCCATGTACTTTAGCGGAAAGGTAGGCCTGCTTCAGTCATCTACGAAACATTTCAACTAACTCGTACTCAGGCCCTGGCAAAGTTTGCGCTGTTGATTATTGTGATCAATGACATACTGCAAGACCCAGCATTGGCGCAGTCAGGTCTGAACAGGCTCAAGGCAGCTTTTGCCGTGTTTGCTTCCAACAAGCAAAAGTACCCATTGGTGTATGAGAGTGAGTTGTGATTTCTTGAGTTGAGATTTTATATCCCACTAACCAGACTCAGGCGCCTGGGGAGGTGTCGTCTCTTCGGCAACATACATCACAGGCGACGACGGCGCCGACTTTGGCAACACGCTGTACAATGACCATCATTTCCACTATGGCTATCACATCCTTGCAGCCGCAGCCATTGCTCATTTGGACCCGAGCTGGCTGAGTGCAAACAAGGACTATGTGAATTCCCTGGTGCGAGACGTGGCCAACCCCAGCACCCAAGATACCTACTTCCCTACGTGGCGTGCTTTCGACTGGTACCATGGCCACAGCTGGGCCCATGGTCTGTACGCCTCGTACGATGGAAAGGTGATTTTGAATTTTGCTCTGTTTCCTGAAGCACACAAACTAACATCATGGACCAGGACCAAGAATCAAGCTCCGAAGACATGATGCACGCCTACGCCCTCAAGATGTGGGGTGAAGCCTCCGGCGACAGCATGCTCTCGTCTCGGAGCAACCTGCAGCTCTCCATCATCGCCCGCGCCCTCCAGGACTACTATCTCTACAAGAGCGACAACGCCGTGCAGCCACCCCAGTTTATCGGAAACAAGGTGGCCGGCATCCTCTTTGAGAATAAGATCGACCACACGACCTACTTCGGCGCTAACATCGAGTTCATCCAGGGCATCCACATGATTCCCCTGCTCGCGCCGTCGCCCTTCGTCCGGACCCCGGCCTTTGTACAGGAGGAGTGGGACGTGTACTTTAGCAACGGACGCGCCGACACGATCGCGGGCGGCTGGCGGGGCATCATTTACGGGAACCTGGCGACTATCGACGGTAAGACGGCGTGGGACTTTTTCAACAGCTCAAACTTTGATCCTAGCTGGATCGACGGAGGCGCGAGTTTGACGTGGTACCTGACGTATGCAGCTTGTAAGTTTTTTTTCCCATCAAACCCAAATCTGTCCAAAGACAGAGACAAGATGCTGACACCGGACCTCAAAAAGTGATGGGCAACGTTTAACACGTTATCCAACAAACCTGCGCGGAAACCACCAGTCCTAATTCAACACCCCTACGACTGGTGGACGAAACGGACATGTGAAAGATGAGAAGGGCGGCACCATTCGAATTCACGTTTTGATTCTTGTTTCTCTTTTTGCGCGTGGATTGAATTAAATGACGACGGACAATGAGCGATGAGCAACGAGCATGAAGAAATGAGAACACACAATGTAATTCCCAAATGACGAAAACGAAACGGAGTTCCTACGACACATCCCCCCCACAGACACACCCACTAGAACAAAACCTAGAATATTATCTTTAAACGAAGAATGGAAATTTGCACTGCTTTTCAAATTGCCCAAAAAAAAGTGAAGTTGTTGCCTGCCAAGTGAAGAATGCCAAGCCTCTCTCATCTCAAGTTGCTGAGTGTTCATCTGTCCTCTGGTAATAATGGTCTGTCTGATATTGTAAGCAACTGTGGTACGTCACAATCAGACGAAATGAGGCCCGCCAAGACCAGCAGCTTGCAGCAGTCGTATAAATCAATCCGTTAATCATCTAGTGAACAGATGAAATATGCAATACGTCCGGAACCCCAAGACTCTTTGGGCAGTAGCTAAAGGAATTTCCCTGGCGATTACGGATACAATTGCAGGGTCTGCATCCGCATGCATCGTAAACTCAGCCCGAGCCACGTGTGTGTGGCATACATTGTAGTCAAAACATGCAGGAGACGAGAACAGCCGTGACACCTACGGGTGTTGGCTCAAGCAATGAGCTCAGGGTGTGCAGTATAGGGAGAACACGGCACATGCATTCCGTGATCCACCCACCCCCCCTCATTGGAAAAGCCGGAGAGCAAGCACCCAGCAAAATTTGGGGGAAACCAAAGGTTGAGAGGAAGAAATCCCAGGGGGACGGGATGGGTTTTCTTGAGCAGTGCCCGGATGACGCGTCACCTCATCCACGTAACACGGGCCCCCGGCTTCTCTGGTCCTTGGGGGGTAGCGAGGGGTACGAATAGGCGGGAAGAGAAAAGATTGGGGGCCGGAAGGCTAAGCTTTTTTTTTTTCTTTCGCCACAATGCTTATTGCAACTGCTGGTCAGAATCAGGCTGTAGGCGGGAAAGTCGTCGTCGAGCTCTTATGTGCGGAGGACGATGAACAATGATCAGCCAGATCTGTATCGGGCCCTGGGGGTTTGCAAAGAGGGTGTCGAGGTGTCGGGGCCGGTATACAAACACCGTAGAGCTACTTGTACGCACTGACCGTCAGCACTGTGCTTACATCAGTACGGATATCATCGAGCTTGGATATTACTGCTTTGGTCGAATCTGTTTATTAAGGAACCCATGGTTCTGGGTACGGAGTGCAAATTGACGTGTTGGCATCGCAAACTGTCATCAGCTTGGCCTGCAATGTAACCGAATCGGCATAGCGGGCGACCTGTACGATTTTGAACCACGGCATGTACTGCACTTGCTACGAGGTAGTTGTGTAATCCGAAGATGGGCAAGTCTATTGTACGCTGCCGCAGATGGGATACGTCGTTGATGGCTGTTCTTGCCAAGACGGTCACCAATCTTTAACTGGTTGAGATGCGATCCCGGACTGTTCGGAAGTCGGCACAGCTGGCTCAGGTACGGTACCTTTCAGCTCGTTTGGGCTTTGACTGACAGTGCACCTCAGATGACATCCCGTGTCGGGGCTGAATATAAGACGAAATTCGAGTATGAAGGTATTCTCGTAACCGTTATGCTTATCACATCCGCGTATGAGCGGATGCAGTGATGGTAAGGGCACGGCGAACTATGCCCAATCCATGTGACCTAAGTCTGCTGCGCCGGCAACTCGATGCTCGGCCGCATTACAGTCAGCTTAGAAGCTTTCGTAACTCAGTGCTGAGGCGGTTTGGTATTTGGCCGCCAAGATTTGCCAAGCTTCATAATCTTTGCTGTTTCTACGGGTATCCTGGAGGTCGAGAGGACGCCTTTTTGAACTTCACACCATCAAAGTGCCTCTGGATCAACAACTTCGACTTCGTTGTCTGCAGAAAGCAGCTGCTGCTTCTCCTTGGTGTGTTAGTTGATTGGGCAAGCCCTCAAAAGAACGTACTTATTACGAAGCACAATGCGCAGCAGACTGCAGATGGTATTTTGTCATAGAACGTGACCGGAGTTGAGTGGGGGATGCTGTATATGTCAAATGAATGGTGGTGGCTGTGATGGTGCCAGCGCACGAAGTTCGCGTTCAAGCGCTCGCATGAAGCATGGGTGGGGGATGACTCGGGATTCGGTTGGGATAATATCAATCGGCGACAGGCCAACCCCCGTGCCCTTCCCCACAATTCAAAGTTGGGGACGTAATATTGGAAAGGCTAATGTAGAGCGGTGCTCTGGACGAAGTGGAAAAGACTGCGAGGCAGACATGCCAACCTTGAAGGTCATGAGTCGGATCGTCAGCTTTACGGCTGAGCAAAGAGGCAAGAAAGACAATGCTTGGCAACGAGGCTTGGATGATGCTAAGGATCATAATGGATAGCAACGATGTTTATCGATAAGGAACACTAGTAAATTTCCTGACGAAGGCAGGCCCATGTCCGGTCAAGGTTCCAAATGGCATTCAGCGTCGATGGATTGGGGGGTCCGTAGATCGGTGCATGGAACTCCGAACGCGAGTGGACAGGGCGGACCCCCGCCACCCCCAGCAAGCCAAGGCAAGGCGTTTCGCAGAGCAACCGAAAACAGTATTTGTGCAGGGAGTATACTCTAGAGCTTGTTTGTCATCGTCGTTGTCGGTTTGGGTGTCACCGGCAACGATGGAACTCTGGGCGTCCTTTCTGAGCCTGAGGCAGTCTGGGTCATCTGACTGAAATAACAAGAGGATGGATTGATGGATTGATGCAACGGTCATCAGACAAGTCCAGAAGTTTGGGCCCCCGTTTGGAGTAAGTAAAAAAGTCGATGGGCGCCGAGAATGGAACAGCAACTGGATCTCTGCTGGTACGGATGCTGGTACCAGGTACTGCAGTGCCGCCTACTATGTAAGTGTGGCCTGGAGCTCGAGCTGTTTGTCGCAAATCGTCCAGTCCCCTGAGCCGAAAGTCAAGACGAATTCCTTAAGAGTGGGACGGCTTCATGCCGAGACGAGGAAATTGGAAAGGCACTGTCAAGCCAAGACTGAGCTTGATCATTCTTGACTCGAAGGTTTGGAAGGGTTGCTGAGGCAATGCGAGGCGGGGATGCCGCTTCGAGGGAGATGAATGTGGGTGACCAGGTAATGGTCGACGATAGCGATTGTGTTTCATTGGGATTGTTCAACAGGTGGATGAAGATAACAATGGATTCTCTGCTTTTCGATGCGAGGAATATTGTCTGATCTGAAGGGTGGTGCGGATGACGAGGGAATGGAGAATTGACAGCGGACGATGACGGAGGTGCAACTAAAGGCCCCGCGCCTAGTAGATACGCGCCTGGTAGGTATCTGTAGAAGGCGACCCTACTGGCAGAAATGTGGGAAGGAAGGAGAGAGACTCAAGACGCAAGTCTCAAGACTGACAAAGTGGGTACTGAGCGGGCGCCGAACAGGAAACAGCGGAGAAAGATGAGAAGCAACGCCAGACAACACAGCCACGCTTGGCACCACCGCAAGCTTCCTATTGGGCGCCGCCAACCTCACCCCTAGACTTTGCACGACTGAAACTTGTTCGCTGCTGGCTAGTCCGTTGTATGACGTTTGAACTGGGGGGAGACCCAGAGACACTTTTTTTTTTTTTTTGGCTCTTTTTCACAGCAAAAAGCCAAGGTCACTCAAAGCTTCCCGTCTCCTTCCGGCAGTATTTTAGTGAGGCAGATCCAAGGCGATGCAGTCATGGCAGGGTAAGCGACCGCCGGTAAAGCTGGATTGAGGCTTTCAGCAGCCATTGACAAGCTGAGAGTGGTGCTAATGTGCCCATATATCGACGTAGCTGGATGGCACTGGCGGGTTGAGGTGGATGTAATGTTGGCTCGCTCGGGGTTCAGATATGTACCTTTTCTATGTACCTTGCGCTACCACCGTTCGTCCTTGCATGTATCCGGGAGGCCGCCCATGCATCCAAAAGTGTCATTCCTCTCTCCCGTCCTCCCTCCCTCACCAGTCACCACCACCACCACCACCACCTACCACAACCATCAGAGACTGAGTGTCTGTTTCGTCCCGTCCTACTCTGTATTTCTCTGGGTACCACAACCTCCGTCCCACGTTCTCCATATTAGCCTGACAGGAAAGGGGGCTGTGTTCGTTTCTTGTTCAACCACTCTCCCAGCCAAGACTTATTTGCCATCGCCTGAACTCTTGGAACACGGCTTTTCTGGACATATCGCTGCCGTTGCTACTTTTCTGGCAATAATTACACCACGAGCACTGCCAAGCAGAGTCACCACCAGACTCTCAGGCTCGCCTCACCTTTTTGGATCACCGCAAAGGCTACCAATTGGCCTTGCCTTTACCGATACACACCATCTCTTTCAAACAGCCACCCTCCCACTCCCCGTAGCCGTCGTCGAGTCGAGTCGAGTCGAATCGCTCTGCCTCCTGCAGTCGTGCTGCAGCAGCATCCATCGTCACGCTCACCCGCACGTACAATCCCCCAAATCCACTTGGACCACCTCGGTCGATACGCCCTCCACATAGATCCCTTTGCATTTTGGACTTGGCGCCCAACAGTGCTTGACATTGCCTCGCATCCATTGGATCACGCCGTCACTGACCGTCTGCTACCCCACTCCCTTTGCCGTCGGGCGGCGCAGGCACAGGGCCTCGAGCAGAAATCTCATCCTGTCCGTTGCGACTATCACTATCGGAAATACCCACGCAAAAGCTTTGTTTGCAGGTTGGAAGTTGGGACTGTCGCCCGTGATAACAAGGTCAAAAAGGCCAAGCAATTCTGAAAGTCACTCACCGGCGACATCATGGTGTGTAAGTACATTAAGATTTCTCTCCCTGCTTGATCTACCTTTACCTCCCACGTCCGTATCTGCTTTGAACTTGAACCCAGCCCAAAGCCCCAATCCCGTCTTGTCCCTTTTACCCTACTTTACCTGCCTTACCACCTTACCGACTTCCTGCGCCTACGGATATTTCTTCCACTTCTTCCACTTTCCCACCCTTCCGCTGCGACATTACCTTAGTGCTACCCCAGCAAGCCCCGTTGGACCTTCTTTCCGCCCCATGTCCTAGGTCGAGAGGTGCATCCCTCCACTGGACACCTTCAACTTGGCGCGCCAAGGGTTTTTCTTACCACGGGGTGAAAGTCATTCACCTCTTTTCCCTCCTCCAAGCCACATTCTGGCATCGTAACCACCCACCACCCACTTCCGTACTCTTCTTCCATTCTTCCACCCACATCAAGGGTTGGCGCGCACAAATTATCAGGTCGCCTTATCCCGCGCATGGGTCGTCACTCCCTTGTCTTTTCTTCCCATTCTCGCCTCTTTCTTTTACTCGCCGGACGCCTTACACCAAAATATCTGCCTTCCCATCCATCACGAGCCGCGCGACAGGCAATATTCCTTCTACATAGTGGTGAGGGCTCCGGCTAATTATGACGGCGCCATGTCCGACGATTCAGCGAACCAGCATTTCCGCGGACAGGTCCGCTCTTGGGGAACCGCCAACAAACCCAATGGTCGCGAAGGCGACGTGAACGAGAACTCGCCTCTTCTCTCAAATGGCAACCACTCAGGCAACAACTCAGGCAACCACGATAGCCACATTGTCAACGGCGACGGGGGCAACAAGACCCTGAAATTTCTCTTCAACTCGACGCAAACACCTGGCACCGACAGCCCCAATGCCGCCGTCAGATATGCGTCGCACGCTTGGCACGTCACCAAGGTGTCCCTTCTGAGTAGTAAGTTCAACCAGTGACATGGCGATACTATTGCTTGCCTTGCGCCGCCATGTGCTAACGAACCGTCTCCAAACAGACTATGTCAACTTCCTACTTGTCATGGTGCCTATTGGCATTGTGGCCGGAAAGTTGCACTGGAGCCCAGTCGCCGTATTCACCATCAACTTTTTCGCCATTATCCCCCTCGCCGCTGTTCTGTCCTTTGCGACTGAACAAATCTCAATGAAGCTGGGCGAGGCACTTGGAGGCCTGCTCAATGCTACCTTTGGAAACGCCGTCGAGCTGATTGTCAGTATTGTCGCCCTGAAGGAGGGCCAGATCGAGGTTGTCCAGTCGTCCATGCTGGGCTCCATTCTATCCAATCTGCTGCTTGTCATGGGCATGTGCTTCTTCTTTGGCGGCATTGTCAACATGCGCGACAGAGTTACTGGCCAGGGCATGGAACAGAGCTTCGCCTCTGCCACGGCGCAGACCACTTGCTCGCTGATGACGCTGTCTTCGGCATCGCTCGTTATCCCTGCTACGGTAAGCAATCCCGACAGGGTTTGGCACCCCCGCGCTCAGTGACTAACAATCTCTCGTAGCTCTACTCGGTGCTCGACAAGGCCGAAAGTGCCGAAAAGGAGCACAGCATCTTGGTGCTCTCCCGCGGTACCGCCATTATCCTGCTGTTGCTTTATGTCTTGTACCTCTGGTTCCAGCTACGCACTCACCCTAACCTATTCGATGCTGAGATCCAACACCACCACGAGGAGGAGGCTGAGGAGCCTATTATGGGCCCTATTGCGGCGGCCATCGTTCTCGTCGTCACCACCGTCTTGGTCGCGCTCTGCGCCGACTACCTCGTCGAGAGTATCGATCCTATCGTCGAAACCGCCCACATCAGCAAGAATTTCATTGGTCTCATTCTTATTCCTATTGTCGGCAACGCCGCAGAACACGTCACGGCCGTCGTCGTAGCTATCCGCAACAAGATGGACCTGGCCATGGGTGTTGCCATTGGCTCTAGCATCCAGATTGCGCTTCTCGTCACCCCTTTCCTCGTCATCCTTGGATGGGCTGTTCTTGACAAGCCCATGACTCTTCACTTTGAGACTTTTGAGACCGTCGCCTTCGCCTTCTCTGTGCTGGTAGTCACGTACACTGTCCAGGACGGCAAGTCCAACTACTTGGAGGGTGCCATGTTGCTCGGCCTTTACATTATTATCGCCTTGGCTTTCTACGTTAGCCCTAGCGACGCTATCGACAGGGTGCTGTCCGTTGTTCAGGGTTGAGGTAACTGAGCGCTGGAAATGCCGAAAGTTACGAAACGAATAACAAGGCGCAGTCCGACAGCCTTGTTTGTCCACGTTGGCAAACAACTAAGCCTACCACTATATTCGAGTATGCGAACTGACGCTGTTGTTGATTACGGGACGATACCCAACAGTCACGTCGAGCCCACAGAAACCGAGTGACTGAATATTCTATCTTTGGGGATGATGTCCCCGGTGAGCATTTCCCTTGTGTACGTAGTCCGAACTGTATTATACTATTCCCTTTGTGTGGCCTTCTGGGAGGCCTCGATCTCAGGTCTCCTTGCAAAAATGGAGAAAATTGAATGGAGCAAAGGAAGAGAAAGAAAGAAAACATCGTTGGTTCGCAAGGTCCGTGTCTGCTAGTCTTTGTCCCGAATAAGAGAGAATACCATTATCTTCTAAAAAATGAAGAATATACTTTTGTATTTGCCTTGACGCCATGGATGTGATCCCGGAAATGGTCATGACGTAATCTGTCTGGTGACAAGTAATAAAACCAAAAATTGTCCAACACGCGACGTCTCTTGCCTGTGGCCTTGTTCCCGCTCTCTACATTGTCGGTCTGGACATGGGCGCAATGATGCCCTGCTTCTTGAGCACGCGCGGCTTGACCGCCGCCTGGTGCGATTCCTTGGTGACCCATTCCGGGCCCAGGGGTAGGCGCAGCGAGCGCTCGTACTGCTCCTTGGACTCGAAGGGGTGAGGGAGTTGCGTAGCGAGATACTTGTCATTCTATGAGTGGATGTCAGTAATGGGTTTTGCCCTTGGTTTTCATTTTTCCCTGCACAGGAGACAAGTGATGGAGGCTACCTTGCAAAGGTAGACATTGAAAGGAGAGAAGAGAGCAAAGGTGGGGGGGGGGGTATATAAGAAGTAGATGGGAAAAGGAAACTGTACCTTCTTGACGCGCTTCTCGCTGATAATGACCCTATCAAGCTTGGCGTCCTTGCGGTTCGCCTTCTTGACGCCCTCGACCTTTGTCACGAACCGGCCCTGCTGGCGCTTCTTCTCGCGCGCGCTCACGCCGTCGCCGACCCAGCCGCCCCAGCCGGGCAGCGTGTTGTCAATGACCTTGTCGTCGTCGGCGGCCTGGATCTCGTCTTTTTCTTTGGCAAAGTCGACGACGACGTCGTCGCCTGCGAAAGCCTTGTCCATTTGCGAGATGTCGCGGATGGCGAGGGGGAGGTGAGCGTCTGCGTCGTCAGAGGAGGAGTCCGCGTCGGATTCGTCGGCGAGGGTTGATGATTTTGGTTTTGTTGCCAAAGACTTTGACTTGGACTTCGAGGCGGAGGAGGAGGCTGTGATGGCGAGGGTGTTGTCTAGGTCTTCGACGCGCGCGCCGCTGGACTTGCCGCCTGTTTTGGCGGACTTCTTGCGGGGGCCCGAGGACCAGGCCGAGCCTGTCGTCGAGGGCTCCGCGGTGACAGAGAAGCCAGTGTTGACGGCGCTGTTGTCGGGGCCGTCATCTTCGTTGTTGTCGTCATCATCTTGAGCGGCGGCGGCTTTCCTATGCTTCCTGGATAGGGCCGGGACAGAGATGGCGGGTTGCGCCGCGCTGCCGTACTTTTTGCGGCCGACCTCTGTGACTTCCTCCTCGTCACTCTGGCCCTCGCCGTCAGAGTCGAGGTCCCGACGGATCTGCGCAATGAGCTCGTCGTTGGCCTTCTTCTGCTGGGCCTCGGCCTTTTGCATAAACTTCATCTTCATCAGGTCGGATTGGGGGGCATCGTCCTCCTCGTTCTCGAGGCTCTCGAGCTGCTTCAGCAGTCTTCTGTTCTCCCTGCCGCCGCTGCCACTCTCCTCGTCTTCGCTACCGCTGTCGTCATCAGAAGACCGGTCCTCCTCGGATTCACCCGCCCGACCCTCCTTCCGCCTCCGAAGCTCTTCCTCGCGGCGCGCCATATCGTGCAGACCGGCGCGGTACTCATCGTCCCAGACGGCGCGCTTGTTGGACGACCCAAGCTTGGCCCACTTGGAGTCCCGATGCCTTGCGCCGACGCGCTCGAGGACCCTTGCGCGGTCCTGCGCGTCCCGCTCGGCCTCCGAGTCGACGTCGATATCGCCGCTCTCGGCCATGGCCTCGTGCAGCTTCGCCGCCTCACGCTCCTTCTCCTTGCGGTGGACGCGGTGATACGCTTTGGACTTGATCTTCTTGATGCGGGCCGCGCGCTTGGTCTCGCGGGAGGCAAGCTCCCTCTCGCGCCGGCGCTGGTGAATCAGGTCCTTCAAGGCCTCCTGCGACATGCCCTCCTCGCGCTCGGCTTTCGCGCGGGCGTTTTCTTCCTGCTTATTCATCGCGAGACCAGAGGCTTGCATGATGTTGAGAATCGTCTGCTCGAGCTCGGACCCCGTCGAGGTCTTGGCCGTGATGGCCTGCAGCTCGCGGTTGTCGAGCCCCTCGTCGGCGGCGTTCTGCGGTAAGGGGAAGACGAGGTGATCGGCGCGGCGGTTCTGCTTCACAGTCTCCTGCCACCGGCCAATGGTCTCGCTGGCCTTGTCGTAGGCCGCCGCGCGCGCGAGGCGGTCCTGCTGCCTCTTGTACAGGGGTACCTCGAGCTTCTTGCCTGCCCCGGGGCGGGATGCCTCCTTTTCCTCCTTGGCCATGAGCTTGACCGACTTGCGCATCTGCGCGTCCTTGACGCCCGAGAGACCCAGGTCCTTGAAGCTGATCTTTTGCTTCTGCTTGGTAGGCGCCGCGTCCTTGTCGTCGTCGCCGTCGCCGCCGAAGCCGGCGATGAACTTTTGGAGATCGCCGAGCTTAGAGGGGTCCGCCTCCTGATCGTCTTCGTCCTCGTCCGAGGAGGGCGGGCTCTCGGCTTCGGATTCTGAGTCGTCGGAGTCGTCCTCGCCTTCCTGGTCGGCCATGGACTCGTCGGATTCGTACTCGTCCAGGGCTTGCGCCAGGTCTATCGCGTCCTCGCCGAGGGACTCGTCGTCGTCTTCGTCTTCTTCTTCGGAGTCGTCCTGAATAATTTGGTCAGTTGGAAGAGCCCTCATAGGCATGCGAAAGACTCTAATCGCCACAAACCTGCTTTCCCTTCTTGCCTTTACTGCCTCCGAATGCGTAGCCCTGGAAATCCTCGTGATCGCTGTCTCCAAAGGCCTCGTCACTGTCGAGTTCCGAATCCTCGTCCTCGTTGACGCCATAATGCCACTCGTTTCCGTCGCTGTCGCTGCCGTACTCATCCGAATCATCACCCCCGCCGCCGCCAGCAGAGGGCTTGGCCTTCTTCCGCCTGGGCTGGTCGTCGTCCTCATCATCGTCCTCCTCTCCGTCTTCATCGTCGTCGTCGTCCGCGGCGCGGCGCTTCTTCCGGGCTTCCGGTGCGGCCTCGATCTCGCGGAACCGTGGCGTGCGCTTCTCCTTGGGCGCGTACAGCTCCGAGGCGGTGGTGAAGGCGTCGAGCGCCTTGACTTGGGCCTTGTTTTTCGACTTGCGAAAGTTCTTTGTCGCTGGCTTCGAGGACAACAGCGGTCGCCCGTGGGCTTGCCGCCCGTGAGATTGCCGACCAGGGGGCATGTTTTGTAAGTAAATTTGAGGAGGAAAAGAAAGAGTTTTGGTTGGGGCGAGGAGACGAGAAAATGTGAGTGTTGAAAAGTCGTCGGCCTTGTCCCGCCTCAGCTCGGATTGCACCGCACACACCGTTCGCTCCCCAGAGCACTACGCCCGAGCATGGGCAACTTTTTCAAATTCTGCCATAGTGGGCGTAAGGCGGTGAACAAGAAATTTATAGCGGGGCAATATCGAGAGGACCCCTGCTTAAGGTGTCGGATTCCAGGGCCCCAGGGGTCCCTCAGCGATCGAACAAGTGAGCCCACTTTCCACACTGTTCAAGCCGAGGGACCCGGAACTAGCCAGGCAGGGAAGCCCGACCACTAGGCTGCGCTGGATTTCCAAATAAATTATTCCATGAATCGTTTATACCTACGGTCCCTCTCCTCACCACCAGGCTGTCGCGAAATACCATCGCCACCACCACCACCCCCTCCGTCAATATGGCGTCTTTCGCACCAGGCCTACGGAGGCTCGCTCTGAGAGCATCGCCCTCGCTCTTCGTGTGCCGCCAATGCCAGCGCCAGCAGCCGCAATGGCGCTCGTCCCCGTCCCGCGTCCTCAACACCATCGTACGATCCCACCAGCAGCAGCAGACCCGAAGCTTCAACCAGACCAAGGCACCGCTCAACTTCAACAGCAACGCCGTCATCGCAGACAAGGTGGCATCCCCGATCGCCGAGGAGGCCGCTGCTAAGGCCAAGGAGGGCACCAAGCAGAGCGCGTGGCCCGAGACAAACTCCAAGTCTGTGGGATACTGGCTCGTCGGCAGCGCAATTAGCGTCTTTGGCATCGTCGTCTGGGGTGGCCTCACACGATTGACTGAATCTGGGTAATTCCCCTTCCCGCCTTCGGCTCAGGTTTCTACTACTACTTCTTGCGGATATAGGGAGCTAATCCCTCCCAATATAGCTTGAGCATCACCGAATGGCGTCCGGTAACCGGCTCCATGCCCCCGCGGAACCAGGAGGAGTGGGAGTCCGAGTTCGAAAAGTACCGCGCATCCCCCGAGTTCAAGCTCCTCAACCCACACATGGATCTGGCCGAGTTCAAAAAGATTTACTTCATGGAGTGGTCCCACCGCCTCTGGGGCCGCCTCATCGGAATGTCCTTCGTCCTGCCCACGCTCTACTTCATCGCCCGTCGCCGCGTGACCCCCAAGATGGCTGTCAATCTCTGCGGAATCTCCTGCCTCATCGCCTTCCAGGGCTTCATCGGCTGGTGGATGGTGAAATCGGGCCTCAAGGACGACCTCTTCGCCCCCGGCTCCCACCCCCGCGTCTCCCAGTACCGCCTAACCGCCCACCTCGCCACGGCCTTCATCTGCTACTCCTGGATGCTCGTTTCCGCCCTCACCGTCTTCCGCACCCGTCGCCTGGTCGCCGACCCCGTCGCCGCGACAAAGGTCCTGGCCGCCCTCCAGAACCCGGCCATCAAGACATTTCGCCGCCTCTCCTTCGGTCTCATCGCCCTCGTCTTCACCACCGCCATGTCCGGCGCCCTCGTTGCCGGCCTCGACGCCGGCCTCATCTACAATGAGTTCCCCTACATGGGCCTGGGCCTGACCCCGCCCTCCGGCGAGCTCTGGGATAAGTTCTACTCCCGCAAGGAGGACGGCTCCGACCTGTGGTGGCGCAACATGCTCGAGAATCCCAGCACCGTCCAGCTCGACCACCGCATCCTCGCCATGACGACCCTCTGCTCCATCCTCTCCCTCTTTGCCTACTCCCGCACCGGCCGCGTCGCCGCCGCTCTCCCCAAGAACGTCAAGAAGGGCGTCCTGGGCACCGTCCACCTCGTTCTGATGCAGGCCGCGCTCGGCATCAGCACACTCATCTACATCGTCCCCGTTCCCTTGGCTGCGGCTCACCAGGCCGGCGCGTTGGCGCTGCTCACTGGCGCGCTAGTCCTCGGACACCGTCTGCGCGTGCCAAAGTCCACGCTGGCCATGATCCAAAAGCGGATGAAGGCGATCAAGCGAGTTTAGGTCGTCAGGCAGCGATCTATTTTCCTAGTTACAGCCACAATTTTGGTTTGACTGCATTTTAGCAGCGACAGCAGTTTGCATTTTGGCACATACGATACACACAAAAGCAAGTAGATATGTATAACACTGTAGCAACAAATGGACGGACACGGCCAACCCTTTGAGGTGGTCAACATGTATCTTCAGCTTATCCCATTCAAACTTTTTGTCTTTTTTTGTTAATAGAAGCTCAACTCTAGACTATGGAACGTCTTCCGGATATCACTGCCCAAGCTCACGTTTTTCTTGCGTGCTTCACGGCTTCACTTGTAGAGAATCAAACAAGGCGATCCGTCTTGACATCCGATTCCAAACATCGGGAGAACTCTCTATTTGTGGGCTGTGGTGTGATGTTAGTCGAGACTCCGTTGCAATCAGAGAGGCAGACAGGACTTACCAATTCCCTCCTCAGGGACAGGCTTGACACCGACAACCTCGGCCGCGGAGGCCTTCTTCTCACCCTGCTTCTCCTCCTTCATGAAGGGGAAGGCGAGCACCTCACGGATGCTATAGTTGTCGGTCAAGAACATGACCATTCTGTCGATACCCATACCCCAGCCACCGGTGGGCGGCAGGCCGTACTCGAGCGACATGCAGAAGTTCTCGTCAATGAGCTGGGCCTCGTCGTCGCCCTGGTCCTTTTGGCGGGCCTGCTCTTCGAAGCGCAGCCTCTGGTCAAAGGGGTCGTTCAACTCGGTGTAGGCGTTGACAATCTCCTTCTTGCACACAAAGGCCTCGAAGCGCTCGCACAGACCGGGGATGTCGCGGTGGTACTTGGCGAGGGGGCTCATGACCTGCGGGTGGCCAAAGATGAAGGAGGGGTTGACGCACTGCTCCTCAATGTACTCGCCGACGAGCTTGTCAATCATGCGGGCGTTTGTCAGGGGCGGCGAGCACTCGAGGTTCATCTTCTTGAGGACCTTTTGGAGGAACTCGTTGGTCTCGGGGGTGTGCAGCTGGTCGGCGGGCGGGAACTTCTCGCCCGTGGCCTTCTCGAGCTCGGGGATCATTTCGAAGCGCTTCCAGGGCTTTTCCCAGTTGACCTCGTAGACCTCGCCGTGCTGGGTGTGGAACTTGGTCTTGTAGCCGCCGGTGAGGTGCTTGACGAGGCCACTGACGAGCTCTTCGGTCAGGTCCATAATGTCGTAGACGTCGGCGAAGGCTTGGTAGAACTCGCAGGTGGTAAACTCGGGGTTGTGCGTGAGGTCGATGCCCTCGTTTCTGAACTGACGGCCGAGCTCGTAGACGCGGTGGAGGCCGCCGACGACGAGCTCCTTGAGGTAGAGCTCGGGAGCTATTCTCATGAACATTTGCATGTCGAGGTCGTTGTGGTGCGTCTTGAAGGGGGCGGCGGTGGCACCGCCGGCGATGGGACCCATCATTGGCGTCTCGACCTCGACGAAGTCCCTGTCGTCGAAGAAACGTCTGATGTAGGTTACCATCTTGGATCTTGTGATGAGGATCTGGCGGCTCTTGTCGTTCATGATGAGATCGAGGTAACGCTTGCGGTGGCGCTCCTCGTGGTCCTTGAATCCGTAGTACTCGTCGGGGAGGGTGTGCAGGCAGGGAGTGAGGAGAATGAACTCGGTCGCGAAGATGGAGAGCTCGCCCTCCTCGCCCTTCTCGATCTTGGACTTGGGTGCCGTACGACCGGGGTATCCGATGATACCAACAATGTCACCTACGCGCGGTCAGTACCCCATGCTTTCCCCAGTCGCAGGTTTCAATGCTTGCCTCGGCGAAGGTGGACGTGCTGGTCCTCGAAAGACGGGCTTCCCTCTGCGATCTCTTGCGCCTGGGCCATGACCTGGACCTTGACGCCCTCAGCGCGGATATCGTAGAAGAAAAGCTTGTTGCCGGAGGCACGCTTGTTGTAGATACGAGCGCCCACGCGGACAATCTTCTCCTTGTCATGCTCGCCAGACTTGAGGTGGCCAAAGTCCTTGACAAAGTTGCGCAAGTCGTAGTCGGCTGCACCGGTATCAGTATGAGGATCCAGGGAGTATGGTGTTCGCAGATCTCACTGTGGAACTTGTGGGGATAAGGGTTGGGAGACTTGGTCTCGCGCAGCCTGTTTCCATACTGTCAGTCCATGCAATTATTTTCTCTCAAAGCTCCCCACGTGAGCAACTACACACTTGTTAATGGCGCGAGATCGGTTCTCAAAGTACTGGCTGGGGTCCAGGTTCTTCTCGTCGGCCTCGGCGTTGCCCTTCTTGGCGGCGGCAGGCTTGGGAGGGGCGGCGGCGGCCTTCGCAGCCTTTGCAGCCTCTCTCTCGCGAGCCTTCTGGCGCTTCTTCAGCTCCGTCTTGGAGACCATCTCGCCGGTGACCTCATCCTTGAGAAGCTTGGCGGTCTCTTCGACCTTGAGGTCCTTGACCTGCTCGGTGGGGGGTTCGGGAGCACTTGAGTCGGCCATGATTGCGGTTTGCTGCGTTCACGAGAAGGTGTCAGAAAATCGATTCTGGCCAAGGGTGTGCGGGTGTTTCCCGTCGTTGAATCGGGCTTCGAAAGTTGACTCACCAAAATCTCCTGCGTCTCGCGATCGAAGTTTTGCCAGTCAAAATTAATTAATGCCGGGACGAGGGGCAGCAGTGCATTGGCTACAGCGGGGTAGTGCCATTGACTCATTTGCCCTGACTCACCGCCTTTGATGGAGGGGCAGAGTGGGCTGCTGGGGGAGGGGTGCTCTGTCTGCCTGGGCTGTGCCACGAGCAACTCAGCACTGTATTCTCGCACTGCTACCCCTGAGCCCCTGAATGACACTCATGATGTTGCAATAGCGCTTTCATCTGAGGTTAGGGTATCATAAAGCTGCTCGAATATGCTTTCTTTCTTCTTATGATGCCTCAATATGTTCGGGTAGATCTTGATTTTCCCAATGGCACCATTTTAAGTACTGATTTTGGCTCTCGCCATTGACAGCATGCTCCCCAAACCAATGCAGCTGGCTGCCAGGCCTCTTCATTCAACGTTCTTCAGGATGTCTCGGCACTATCTGGATGCGTATATGAAACTGATGAATATCTCATCATCTATAATGGAGTTGGTTCAGTATTTGGCAGCATCAACAATGCGCACGTGGGTCAGTCAAACGAGGAAACACACTGCGTATATCATATGGGGACAAGTCCAAGGTAATTTCAACCAAAACAGATACTTCGATATATTACAATCAAATGCAAAAAATCTCTACGTTTAAATTCTAGAAGGTATTGTTGGCTTGATCTTGAAAGACTTTTGATGGTGTTTCCGGTATTCGGACGTAAGGTGAACCCAGGACCTTCTTGAAACACGAGTATTCTACACGATTTTTCCAGACACTTACTTTTACGAGTATCAGTTGCTTGTCATTATACCTATAATCGAATCATCATGAGCATCTTGTTTTGATAAGACAGATCGGATGCCCGGAAAGAATGGCCAAGGCTCGCATTGGACGACATACTTTTTGTCGTCCTCTAATCAAAACTAAACAACTGTTGTACACCGTTCTCTCCTACACTTCTATAGGCATATGTGTTAAATCCTTAGCTTTATATCACTGGAATCATATGCTTTCAGAGTCAAGGGAACCTCTGTATGGCTCCTGCCTAACTAAGAGTACATTGTCGCCCGTCTCGTTCCTTCCATCGCAATGCGAATATCAAACCTGCCTCATCGTCGACATCGCAAATCGGGAAGGTTCCACGCTCTCAGCCTAACTTTCTTACTTTCTTTTCCAGATGCCCCTCTTTTTCATTCACTCCCAACCCACACCCGAAAATAAGGAGGAACCTCGCAAACATTAACCATGTCTTCCAAATCACTCGAAACCATGGAGGTATATATCCAAGAGAAGGCGGACGGCAGCGGTCCATCCGCATTCTTCGAGCAAGAACTGGCCACGGCGATGGCCGTCACCCGCGTCTCCAAGGCCTCGTAAGGTACTTTTGTATGCGTGTCATTTATCCAGGCTAACACGAGGGCTTAGTACTGGACTTATCCGCAGCCTTGGCGCTTTCTTTCAATTTCTCAGCAGCTTGGGCATTGTAACGGTCCCGTCAAGTGAAGAAGGACCCCCAGAGCTCTGGAAACACCATCACGAAGAGCTCAGAGACATGATCATGGAAATCTACGATTCAGCCGATAGGGTGCTCGCCATGGCCTTGCGAACCGATAAATACCTCTCTGCAGGATCGCACGAGGCGCTCATGACGCACATCTATGTTGTTCGCGAGGTCATTGGCCAAGTCCTGCCTCGAGAGCTACACGACAGTCTAGTCGGCAAGGGGAAAAGGGTAGCCAAATCTGATTAGCCGCTGGACAATAAGGAAGTCAGGCACAATCGGTTAAGCCTGGCTACAAGCGATCCAAAAGGGACCAACACGAGGGTTAGATGGTATAAGTGAGACATCCAGTCGCCGAGACGACACAAGAAGTTGCTATGGACTTATTTTGTTGCTCTTCGAAGAAGGCTCTTGGGGAGGCAAATGAAGTCCTAAGAATCGTACTTCTTCATGATTTCCTTCAACCGATCCAGAGGCAGTCCCTCAACCGTGTGTCCCAAGAAACCCGTCAGCGTCTCGGCCGAGCATAAGGCGTTGTAGATGCTCTCCTCGGTTGCATCCGCCGCTGCTTCCAGGAGCCCATTGATGCTCGTGTCGTCAATCGACTCAACCTTCAGTGCCTTGGCCTTGAATGGGTCCACTTCTTTCTTCTGCGAGGTGAGTGTCTGCACGGGAATGTGATTGCCCGTAGAGAAGGCGAGGAATATATCTCCGGAGGGGTTGTGACCGTAGCCGCCGACCCTCGCCAGCCCAACGGTGGCTCTCTTGGCGAGTCTCTGGCATTGGATCGGCGTCAGGGGAGCGTCGGTAGCAATGGTGACGATGATGGAACCGTCCTTTTTATCTTTGTGCGCCGCGATCTCGGCCAGCGTGTCGGTCTTCTCCTTCTCGAGGATGCGGCCGACGGGGAAGCCGCCGATGCGGAGGTGTGAGGCTCTGCCGTAGTTAGCCTGCACGAGCGCGGCTACGGTATAGTTCTTCTTGTTCCCCTCGCTGTCGAACCCTTCGACGAGACGAGACGAGGACCCGGTTCCGCCCTTGAACCAGTGGCAGATCATCCCCGTGCCGCCGCCTGTGTTGCCTTCGGGCACCGGGTCGTCGGTCACTGAGTCGATTCCCTTGGCAACGTCTGATGATTTGACAGCCAACTTGGAGACATCGTTCAGAAACCCATCAAAGGTCTCACCGACCACCGGGAGCAAGAACCATTCGATTTCCCCGTTCTCGTTGGAGTAGTGCTTAATGGCGTACTCGTAGATGCCGCGGTATGCGTCACCGACCGAGAAAGAGTTGGTCAGCACGATGGGGCTGGCGAGGAGACCGGTCTCCTCGATCCAGTGGGATCCAGTCAGTTCTCCGGAGCCGTTGAAGCGGAATATGCCAGCGTAGCAGGCTTCCTTGAACCACTCCCGGCGAGGGAGGATGACTGTTACTCCGGTGTTGACACCCTCCTCTGTGCGGATGCTCTGCGTCGAGGCGAGGACACCAGGAACATCGGTGATGGAGTTCTTGGGTCCCGCAGGCCACCTCCCGAGGTAGAGGTCGGGAAGGACGTCACGAATGCGGCCCCGGGGAGTGGATTGTGTGGACATGTTGATGACTTCGATCGAGTTGCTTTAAGTTGATGGTTGACAGTGAAAAGTGCCAGAACTGTGTTCCATAAATTCCAGTCGTGGTCGAGAGTCGCAACCACGGCCTTTATACCTCTCCGTGAATCCATCATGGTCAGCTAACGTGGAGGCTTGTCACAATGTTGCAAATGCTTGATTTTTTTCTCCGATGAAGGATCGAACGACAACCACCCATTGACTCAGGCCGCATCAGCGTGAGAGGGTATCATCGTTGGCCCATTGGCCAATTGAATTGTTGAATGAAATGCGAGACCGAACTTTTACGAATGCCCGGAGATCGCGCATGGTTTCAACTCCTTCGGCCAGCTTCTTTGGGCAGGTGGATTGCGAAGTGGTGCGCTACCTTGTAGTGGACGTACTCCGCTTACGTTGTCAGCGCGGGTGACGTGGGCTAGTCAACCGCGTGTACTGCTTTCTGACATGGAAAGCTGACATTTTTGAAATTACAAACGGTCCCGAAAAAGAAGCCTGGCGACAGGCTTCCCTGAATGCTTTCCGCATCACCAAATAGCTTTTGACGCACCCACGCACCCAACACCGGACGGAAAAGGGAGGTGATCAGGTACATGTACCTCGGCAAACGGGCCCCACACAGATCGCTCGGCCGGCAAGTGGGGTCGGAATGCGGGGAAGCTGCCCCAACCCCCGGAGTGACCATCATTACCAAGCTCCCTACCCAGGCTGAGAGCCCTGTGCGGAGGAGGTGCGGGACTTCAAACCCGACATCGCTCCTCTCACCTAGTATTGAAGCTTCATCATACACCCTCCTGTCCTCTCACATCCCACGTATACTAGAGTGAGCTTCTTTTCAACCGCCATATTGTAGAATATCCGGTGCATACCCAGCAGACCATTGACACTCAACACATCATCTCAATATCGACCATGACACCCTCGCTCCGGGTCATTCCTAACGTAAGCACTTCCCCCTCTCAACATAGATTCCTCACTCATATAAGGTCTACAGGCGGCGTCTCGTGCCGTATCCCTGCTGCGGACAATTCAGGCACATCCGCCATCATGCCCATGTCATACCAATCCCGGCCATCACCACCACCATAACCCTTTGCACTTCACGCCGAGACCCCTCCGGACGAGCAGCAACGGCGGTTATGCCACCCCCGTAGACGGCCCGCAGAAGGAATACGCCTTCGAGATGGCCGCATCATCCATCCGCTTCGGTCCCGGCTCGACGCAGGAAGTCGGCATGGACTTTGCCAACATGGGCGCCAAGCGGGTGGCGGTCGTCACGGACCCTATCGTCGATGGCCTCTTCGCCATGGAGCAGGTCCGCGAGGCCCTCGACCGCGAAGGCATCAATTACAAAGTCTACAACCAGACGCGCGTGGAGCCCAAGGACAGCAGCATTCGTGAGGCAATTGAATGGGCCCGTCCTTTTTCTCCTGATGCCTTCCTCGCCGTCGGTGGCGGCTCTGTCATCGATACCGCCAAGCTGATGAACCTTTACTCGTGCTACCCCGACGCTCCCTTTCTCGACTTCGTCAACGCGCCCCTAGGCAACGGCCGCCCTGTGGACAAGGCGTTGAAGCCGCTCATCGCTGTGCCTACTACCGCGGGAACCGGCTCCGAGACCACGGGCACTGCCATCTTCGACTTGGTTTCCAAGCGCGCCAAGACGGGCGTCGCCCACCGCAACCTGAAGCCCACTCTCGGAATTTGCGACCCGCTCAACACCCGCACGATGCCCTCGGCCGTGAAGGCCGCCTCGGGGCTTGACGTGTTGTGTCACTCCCTCGAATCCTGGACCGCAATACCATACCATGAGCGTGTGCCCCGGCCCAAGAACCCCATATTGAGACCCGCATACCAGGGCGCCAACCCCATCAGCGACGTCTTCTCATTCCATGCGCTGAGAGCCACGGTAAAGTATCTACCACGTGCTGTCAAAAACCCCGACGACTATGAAGCGCAGAGCGAGATGCTGCTCGCCGCGACGCTCGCCGGTGTTGGTTTCGGTAATGCCGGCGTCCATCTCTGCCACGGTATGTTATGAAAGCACAATGTTCTAGAGCGAAGGCCTCCCTAACATGAACTCAATAGGCATGTCCTACCCAATCTCGGGTCAGAACCCGGGCTATCAGCACGCAGGATACAAGGTCTCCTACCCCATCATCCCTCACGGTGTCTCCGTGGCTGTCACCTCGCCCGCCGTCTTCCGCTTCACGGGCGCTTCCAACCCGGAGCGCCATCTCCAGGCGGCAGAGGCTTTTGGTGTTGATGTCTCGCGCGTGCGCAAGGAGGACGCAGGGAAGGTTCTGGCCGACGCGCTGACAAAGTTCTTGGCGGACCTGGGCGACCAACCTGCCGGCATCAAGGAGTTGGGTTTCGGCACGGAGCATCTGGACGATCTTGTCGAGGGAACTATACCGCAGGCTAGGGTGCTGATGCTGGCGCCTGGTTTGGAGACAGAGTTGCAGAAGGAGAGGGAGCAGTTGAGAGGGTTGTTTGAAGATGCTTTGGTGCACTCATGAGTCTGGCATTGGTGAACCGCAGTGCGTAGTGACTGGAGCCAGGATGTACTCATGAGAAGAGAGTTTGAATAATCCAAGCAATATTTGGTCAGCTTTGGCAATGTTTTCTTGTTGTATCGATCGACGTTCTGGCATCAATCCCTCATCTGTCTTACGTTGAGGTTGATCCTCTTGTTTTGCATCCAGCCCTTCCACTCCTCATACTTAGCATCTTCCGCTGGCCAGTCAGCCAAATATTCCGGGCAAGTACCCTTCATGACCTTTGGCACTCCGTGCCACGCGAAACGCGAGTCCTTGGTCATGTAGATGGCGTCGCCGGAGCGAATGCGGAGAAGGAGATACTCCTTCCCCGTAGCAATCGCCTCTTCCGAAATCTTTTCCGGCTCATTCGGTGCGATCATGAAGAGGCCGTCGCAGCCGAAGCTCAGGCTGACGAGACCCTTGTCGGTCTCCTCGCTAACGTCTCGATGCATCATCATTGTGTCGCCCGGGGTGTAGAAGTTAACGATGGCCGCCTGGGCCAGGGTCTCTGGGAAGATGGTCTCCAGAAACTTTGCAATGTCTGACGGGAACTGGGGCGGGTGCTCTTCCGGGTATATGCGGTTCGTCCAGTCGTACTGTCCGCCTAGCGTGACCCAGTGAAGACGACGCTCCATGACCTGCTTGATCGATAGGGGCTTATGGACGGAGGGGTCTTTGGGAGTGAATATGGGCGCTGGATCGGGCGGGTATGAGAAGAATGATTCGGCGGATCCGTCTCCGGCTTTTGGGTACGGGAGGTCATAGTGGAGGTGAAGATTGGTTTGATGTGTTGGGACGCTCAGGTCTCGATTGATCATCAGTGAGAGTAGGGTCTTTTGCACCTCTGGAGGAACCAAGTCCGGTACAATGAGGAGGCCTTGAGAGATGGGGTTAGATGTGTTTTTTTCTATGAAAAAATGCCATCGCGTTTAAGTACCTGGAAGAAGTGGATGGTATAAGATCGGGACCTCCTTGAGTGACGATGTGTCGATGGCATCCGGGCCCAAGTGTGAGAAAGCAGCGGTCAGCTGGTCAACCGAAATCTTCCCAGCCAGTGAGAATTTCTCAGCTTGGTTAGGCGATCTGGGATCATCGAGAGAGTTCCCATTTATGAGTTCTTTTTGGTCTGCTCTTGAGTATCCCTTCCACTGTGCCCGCATCGCCTCCGATGGCTGCTCATGGGCGTCTAGCTCGACAATTTCAGCCGTCATTGTGGGGGGAGTGAATTGGTATTGGAAGCCCGTAGGGTTGGCGGATCGGTAGTAGGAAAAAGGGATCAGGTGTTATTGAGTTTTCCCATCCATCAATGATATATTCAGACAAGGTAGGTATAGTTATCCCCTGTCTTTTCTGCGTTTCCGCATCGTATGAGAACCCCAGGTGACTCTGCGGTACAAAATCAGGAGTGAGCCGGTCCGTGACCCCACCATCAACAGTGACCTTATCGCTATCTGATAGAGGATAAGCTTGTTATCGATGGGCTTTGGCGCGGACAGCCCACCAATGACCAGGGGAGCCCAGGCCACCTTCCGGACGCGACCCTGCCTCCAGCGGCCTTGGTTGGGTGAGATCAGATCGCGCCTTGTTTTTCTTCATTGCTAGTAAACAACGACAACGGATTGCAATTTTAGCACCACAAAACATCGCCCAATCCGCCAAACGCCAAACGCCCATCCCGCCTGGGCCTTTGCGACCGACATCGACGACAACACCCCATGGAGATTCTCCCCTTGTAACGGCAATTCGACTTTCCTGCGTTTCCCCCCTTCCTTTTTCTCCCGTGTGCATCTTGTTGCCCCCCTAACGACAACAACGTTCCTCCCTTTGGACTGATACTTTCTGCCCCGGAGAGACCCTCAGCTGTACCCCTCCACACACACCCTGAGGTTGCCACACAACGAATCTGAACCTACCCGAACAACAAAGGCCGCTCCGAACGTGACGACTGCCTTCGACACTCTCTGAATCACCACTCGAGCAGACTCGATTAATTCACTTGTCTTTTCGTTCAAGAATCGATCTCCCTGATAACTACGCCGCATTGCAGTCATGGAGAATTACCAGAAGCTCGAGAAGATCGGTGAAGGTAAGCAAGCCCGAGACAACTGCATCCTGGGCAGTTGATCCAGCATGGCATGACGCAACACCGGTTGGCAGTCACCTTTCACAAATAAATGCTGACTTGACCTTCCTCCACAGGTACTTACGGTGTCGTCTACAAGGCCCGGGACCTTCTCAATGGCGGTCGCATTGTGGCATTGAAGAAGATTCGCTTGGAAGCGGAGGACGAGGGCGTCCCCTCCACCGCCATCCGCGAGATCTCCCTCCTCAAGGAGATGCGCGACCCCACCATCGTGCGCCTCTTCAACATCGTCCACGCCGACGGCCATAAGCTCTATCTCGTCTTCGAGTTCCTCGACCTCGACCTCAAGAAGTACATGGAGTCCCTTCCTGTCAACGATGGCGGCCGCGGCAAGGCCCTTCCCGAGGGCAGCTCCGAGTACCTTGGCCGTCTGGGTCTGGGCCAGACCGTCATCCAGAAGTTCATGTGGCAGCTTTGCGACGGCGTTCGCTACTGTCACTCCCACCGGATCCTCCACCGTGATCTGAAGCCCCAGAACCTGTTGATCAATAGTGACGGCAACCTGAAGCTGGCGGATTTCGGTCTGGCGCGCGCATTCGGTGTTCCCCTGCGCACTTACACCCACGAGGTCGTCACCCTGTGGTACCGTGCCCCGGAGATTCTTCTCGGTGGACGCCAGTACTCCACTGGCGTGGACATGTGGTCCGTTGGCTGCATCTTTGCCGAGATGTGCACCCGCAAGCCTCTCTTCCCCGGTGATTCCGAGATTGATGAGATCTTCAAGATCTTCCGGTACGTATTTCTGTCAAGGAGCCCTTCTTCAACCCTGTACAAGTCGCTAAACACGTATACAGCTCGCTCGGTACGCCGACCGAGGATGTCTGGCCCGGTGTCACGTCGTACCCCGACTTCAAGAGCTCCTTCCCGAAATGGATCCGAGACGAGTCTCTGCCGCTCTGCACAAACCTCGACGCAGACGGCCTGGAGCTCCTTGAGATGATGCTGGTTTATGATCCGGCCAGTCGCATCTCGGCCAAGGCCGCCTGCAACCACCCGTACTTTGAGACATACCCCGACCAGCACTCTGGCCAGACCATCAGAAGCGGCGGTCGCATCAACGGACACTACGGCAACTAGGAGTTCCCCATGGTCCAGCTTGCAGCCCCGATGCAGCATCAGCGCTTCGGCCACTTCTAAGTTATCACTTTGGGTCCTTGCATCATACCTTCATTATACAGGGGAAGGGGAAGGGTTTTTTTCGGGGGCCGACCTGAGACAAGCAGCAGACTCTATGTTCAGTATCCTATTCGCTTTTCAGGATACTGCGAGAGTATGCTTGTCTCTTTTTTTGGTCATTGGAGGTTCACCAACACAAAAGCAGACTTTACCATTCTATCCGCTGAAGGGGGCGGGACCATGGCCAACTGTATGCATCGGGCCATGTTGGCAAGAGGCAACGGAAATCGCTGGCAACAGGCTCGGCGCTTGACAACTCGACAGCTCCTCGGATGCGAAGATGTGCAGTCACACAAGATGGTTGTCGGGACGTTGGATGTTGCGGCAGGAAGAGATGACGTGTGCAACTTGCTACTGTGTGTTTGACTCAGCAGCACATTGCACATCGTGGGACAAGAAATCATGGCCGTACCATCAGTCGGTCGTTCCGTCTCTGTGCCACCAGACAACTGGGGGAGGCAGCCTTCCCCCAGGAAACGAGAGAACAAGCAGAACAAAAACACCATCCCACACAAAGGAGGACTTGACTTCTTTAATTTCTTTTGTCGTAAACTTTAATGTACGGAGTAAGATGATGCATGAGGTCGGTTTCGGTAGGGCAGGTTAATGGAACAAAAAGACACGAACTGCATTCTGCATCCTTCCGCTAAAGTGCAGGTCACAATGTTCCATGTCCATCTGGGGGGTCGTCAGGTCTTTGAAGAAGTAGATGCTTCCAGACTTTACTTGATGGGCCTGCCTGTTGGCGTAGGGACTATCTCGACGCTTTCCCATCGTCTCTTTCCCGTCCTATATATTTGGAATTTGGAACGGCGGCGAATACTTTGCTGCATAAGCTCCAGGGGCAAGTTGTTGAGACGAACCCTTCGTGCATGAGCCTAGACCCTTTTGGTGTCATCACCTTGGGTGAAGATGAAATTAGCTCATCCGACCACGGAAGGTTTTCGCTAATCGTTCTGCCCAGCTTCCCGAGGAAGAGGTATAGATACCCGCTTGCTTACACATTCCCTCAGCGTCGATACCACCAACGGCTTATCTAGTCTTGTTGAAAGGCACATAGCGATTCCGCCCCCTTGGTTGCATTCAACAATTTGGGGTTCTGTGCATGCAGGGCAGCCAAAAAAAAAAAAAAGGTGTTCGAGACTGTGTTCTGCAACACAAGGACACACAGGTCTAGCGCAGGATGAGTTGGTTGGAATGTTGGGTAGCTAGTAGAGGCCAAGGGGAGCCACCTAGAGGGGTTTACAGCAACGCCGTTTCATCTTTCTCCCTTTCGAATGTAGGAAGTAGCGTGAAAAGGGGCTTTGCGGGTGGACGTATCTCGTGTCTCGTGTGTTTCTCTGGGATTTGAGAACTCTATGCCTGCCAACGGTTCTTCTCCTTGCCCCCCACCCCCCCTCCCCTTCCGGCCGCTTGGAGCAGTGGAAGACGAAATTATATCACTCGGGTCAAACTCCCTGAGCAAGCCTCGAATCAGTTTGATAGATCATACGAGAACCACTTGATCGTCGTGAAAGTGGTTCGCGATGTTGTAAGAAGCACTTTTTGTGGCTTGACCATGGCGTCCAGGTGCTTTATCGCCATGGTCGGAAATGGAGTGGAAAGGCTCGGATCGAATTCCGCACCCCCCGCCCCTTCTTTGAAGAAAAAAAACCCCGTCCGCGGAAAGTAATCCGCGCAAGTTCAGGCATCCCTGAGTTGAAGCCATCATGGGTGACTTTGACATTTCCGGTAGAGAGCGAGCGAGGAAGGCGAGGTGTCGATATTCCCATTTCAGCCCCAGATAGCTTTTCGTCAGCTCCTCTCCAGATCCGGATGAAAATCATTCGACTCCTAGTATATGAGAAGGAGTCATTCGAGTTTACGAAGCTTGTGCCTAGCCTGGAACCACGTTTGGTAAAATCATATCATTTGCCTCGCTGGTTAGTGAGCTTTAGTTTGAAAACAAATGAGCCGAACACGTCGCCTAAGGCGGAGAAGAAGCGTAGAGAGAGGGAAGAGGGGCGTGTGAGAAATTTCACAGGGAATGTCAAGTTGTTTCTCGATACCCGTTTTCGCGCACCAACGTCTAGGTAGAGAGATCTGTGTGAAAACTTCGGAGAACGTCCCATAGGCGGCGAAGATTTGAGATATCGTGAGGCGCAAAATACTGTTGAACACGTGGTAAATTGGCAATACAAATCAGAGATGTCTAGGGGACCAACTGGAATAACGGTGGCTTGGACTCACTTTTGCCGACCTGTCCGCTGGTGGTCCGTCCTTGTTTCTTTCAAAAGGGGAAAAGAAAGGGACAGCTTGTTTCGCCCATGCTCGAACGAGAGGGAATCTGCCGTCCCGCGCGGCAGTCGTCGGAGTGGTTGCCTTTCCCGGCGAAGTTGCTCGCCCTCGACCGGGTGTCTGCGAGATATTTTTCTCTCTTATTCCATTTCGTCGATTTGGGGGGGCGTGGTTGTCAAGGGAGAAGACTAGGTAAAGGAGGCTGAGGTATGGTACTACGGTACTTTGGGTAATCCACGTAGAAACGCTAGAAGGATCTTCGCGGAAAGGAACAAACCTAAGACATGAGAGGGGCATAAACATGTATAGCAAGCAACAAGGCAAAGTAGTGATGCTATGCTATCCCTAGTATGAAGGAGAAAAAAGCCAACGTATGTCGTATACCCCTTCATTGAAGATGTCAACCAATGTCAACTTTACACACCCCACCGCCCAATCGAAACACTTTCTCTGGCGTGGGAGAGGGCGAGGGGGCGGGAGTGTGGTGTGGACATACCCCTCTGAGCGCCCCCGCGATAGTCGCCTGCCCCGCAACTCGCCCCCGTTGGGGCCCCCCCCCCGGGGGGGGGGGGGGGGGGGGGTGGGGGGGGGGGGGGGGGGGGGGGGGGGGGGGGGGGGGGGGGGATAATGCATCGAAAGATCGCCTTCCAGATAATCGCACTACGAAACGGCTTCCGTTTTTGAGCAAGACCAGCGAGTGTGGGGGATCCGGGGGGATAGGAAAGAGACAAGAGAAGTGAAGGGGAGGATCTACATCGGATGCCGAATACGTGTGTGCTGTCCCCGGTCGTGGTGTGCTTGCAAAGCTGCATTCGCCGACTCCTCCATTTCGAGAGTGAGCGTCCAAAAAAAGACAATCGAAGTGTGCACAGATTTCACAAATCCTTCGACGGAAGACGATCGTCCCGTCCCGCCCCTTCAGGCACTACTGCATTAAATAGCTCCAGAACCCATTGTAGTCTTCTAGTAAGCAAGATGCTACCCATCCACGCCCGATACTTCCCTAGCCCCGACGAAACGGTTTCCGAAGCCGGATTCTTTCTCCCGCCAAAACAACCCAAGACATGATGACAACAATGGCGGGGGGGAAAGAAGGCAGGAGGAGTAAGCCATCAGCTGTTGAATTTCATCAATGATGATCCCAGAGATAAGATACCCCGAAAACAGGAAGGAGAGACGAAGCATTGCCTGACCGATGTCAGCTTGGCGAAAGATGATGGTAGTAAGGTACCGTAGCTTTCCCCAGACCGGCGAGCCGCGTGGTATTCTTCACCTGCCACTGCTGCTCGACCGTTCCCTCCTCCCCGCGCCCAACCCTGCCGAGACCCGGCGGCGGGAGACGATCCTCCCCGGACGGGATGGACAGAAATCCGATTACGCGATTAGTCCCCGAAAAAACCGACAAGTAACACAAATGTTCTGAAGACCACATCACCATAGTCAAGGGCAAAGGACGTTTCTAACCTCGACGAATTCCAAAAGGAGTAGCCATGACGAGCAGTACCAAACGTGACTGCGATCACCAGTCCGATAATATGTTGCACAAAAACGGACTAGAAAGTCCGCATATATGCTTACCTATATCGAACCAATGCCCTCGTCGAAGGAAGAAACAGCGCTGCTCGCTGACAAGAGATACGCGTGAGGCAGTAGAGATGAGATGGGACAAAGTACCACACCAACGATGACAACGACGACGACGACGACGACGACATATCACACATGGTTCAAAGGCTGAGCGGGCTAGGCCCCCAGAATGACCATCACAAGAAATGTCTCTCAAATGTGGTGCCTTTGCCGCGCCCGCCCCCGGCTCCGCATCTTTCCGTGTAATCGGGAGGAAAGGAGGGGGGGTTAGGCGATTTGTGTCTGATATTGTACCTAGCCTCCCCTGATAAAAATGTCACAAAGACAGTCTCCAAAGGATAATTGACCCGCCCGGGCCGAGACTCGCACGGGATAGAAACGACGCCTGGAGCCGTATGCAGTCTGGTCCAGTGCAGAACCAGGAACCGCGGCAAAACGGGTAAAAAAGATCCGTGTCCGTGTTTACTTTATTACCTTTCTCTCTCTCTCTCTACCGGCCAATAACGTAAAACAAGCTCCATGCCGTTTCCGGCGATTATCCATAGGTGTTTAAAGGAAAAAAAGGGGGGAAGAGAAGGTTTTCCTTTCTTACTGGTCTGGTACCGAACAAATAAAAACCGAGACAAAACAAAACAAACAGCGGGTAAATCGGAAAAGTCGGTTTCTTCTAAACAGTAAGCCAAGTAAGCACAAAGTAGGTAGGACAGGATAAGCTTCCTATCCGTCATAGGAACTTTTGTAGAAGAAAGGCCAGCAGAGTCAGCGGCAGTAAATTCCGACGAGGGCAGTAATTGGCCTTGAGGAGGAACAAAACGAGAGTGCAGCAGAGGGACGCGGAGTCAATACGTGAAACCCGCAAGTAGAAAGGGCTGCGGAAATTGCAGTCTTGCCCCTCTACGTAAGTCCTGGTGACGACGACGACTAAGAGGAGGAGAGGGAAGAGAAGAAGACTGTCAGTGAGTGTGCCACATCACACATAGTCACACGTCATTCGCGATGGGGGGGCGACGACGAAACATCACCAACTTCACACCAATCTAGGCCCGAATCCACCCACCAGAGGCCGAAATGAAGACCAACGTTTCCAGCTTTATCTCGATTATCGGGCTTGCGGTTCAGCTGCTGCCCCACTAGCTTACACTCATGCCTAATCCCCGGATTCCGTACCCGAAGGACTTGTTGGAAATGGTAAGACAGACCCGCCGACTGTTTCTTACGTGCGAAACTATGAGGATTCCCAAGGAACAAGTTTAAACGGGGAGGGGAGAGGGGATGATACCTAGGAAGGACAGGTTTGGGGGAGGCAAAAACCCGGGAGTCTGGAAAGTGTTCCAACACAGCCCCGATGAGTGAGACCTCCGCTGACGATTTCATGAGATGGGTAAGAGCTGAAGAAAGTTTTCGAAGCTCCAGTGACCATCCCTAGATAGGACAAGATAAGAGACAATGTGCCTACCCCCCCTAACCCCCCGTGAGTATGAGGTTCCACGAAAAGCTTACTACGAGAGAGTGAAAGGCACATCGGGGGCCGTCTTCTCTCGTAGTTGTGCCTGGCTTTCTACTTACCAGGGCAGGAAAAAATTGCGTTCGAAAAGGGAAGTGGATAAGCACAATCGACAGTTTCAATGTCTTACCATCACTAAGCAGTGTTGTGCAGAAGACTCTCGGGGTAGGTGTTGTACGAGATCGCGTGGAACACTGCTCCCGGGGGTGTGCCGCTGGGGCCGTTTCTGGCCCTGGGGGACCTCGATCGTTTCCCGCGACGGACTTGAAGGGAAGAAAAGGCCGCGAGCGTACGTGTGCCTGGAAAAGTGACGGTGCCGCCAGTAGAAGGAGCTAGAAGGCGACGAAGAAGTTTTCCGCACGTCACCGGCAATGCCGCAAACGGGAGGCTTTCGACCGGGAACCTGGGAACGAGAGACGAGTACATACGCGGTGTGCGGCTTGAGTCCAAGGCGCTGCGAGGCTAGAGGCTTTTCGGTTTTCCCACATGGAGGGCGTGCGACAAACCGCGACGAAAGAGCGAAAGGCGAAACGCAAGCAGACAAGTATCGATCCCAAGGACGTGGTGCCTGTCTCGGGGACCTGGAGCTTGCGGCAGCGCCACTACAACTTTGTCGGACACAAGCCTGATAGAAACCAGCGGGACGTGTGCCTCTAGCATCGTGCGACGAACAGGATCGAGGCACCTTGTGGAGGCTGTGCCTTTTGGGTGCCGAGCTGTTGATAAAGCAGACGGCTGCCATGTGCGATGACTGACCATGTCTCACCGGATGCGGATGGAAGTTCGTTGGTGGATAGTGGGATAGGAAAGAAAGCTCTTTTGTTGGCTGGTGGGGATACTTACGATAGTGGACCCGGACGACGATGATGTGTGCTGCATCTGATGGAGGCCATTAACTCGACGGTTAAAAAAGGGCTGGATCATGTCTCGGTCCACGCACACAGCTTTGAGCGCCATCATCCAGTCTGTCGGGTCCATGAATCGAATGACGAAGAGGACTCTGAGAAGCGTTAGTGGGCAAACCTCGAGTTCCCAAAACGGGGACGTGATAGAGTTGAATCAAGGTGTGCGCTGCTTTCGGGGAATTGCTGTCGTCCTGACTTGCTAGCGGATAAAACCCATGCAGGAACATCTGGGGACGGTAGGGTGACTGCGGCTGCGGGGCCAATGACCATGCGAGTGGATGCAGGAGAATCGCAGCGGCTGCGCAGATTACCGTGGCTATTTCCATCGGCCAAAGTCTGTGCGGCGTCTATTCGAGGAGGTACGCCGCCCGGGCTGACCAACGAGATGTCGGCGGGCGCTTGTGGGGGATGTGAGAGCGATAGCCTCTCGGGAGACACGGGATGAAGGGTATGTTCGGATGACAGATGCGCGGGCGCTAGTCATGGTTGTGCAGCTCAGCGATGGAACGAAAATCGAGGCTCAGAGGGCCAGGACGCGCTTCCTGAAACGCGGCGGTTGGGGGCTGATCCCAGGAGACGGCGAGCGGTTGGTCGCCTGTCTTACTCTTGCTTGAAGAGCCGATTTTGGCTGGTTGCCGTGATCAATATCCAAGGGTGGGCGTCCTTTGCTGCTGGCGTTTGAGAATAAGGATTTGAGCTAAGGAGAGTGATAAGCCGCCTGCAGTAGTTTGACGCCCAGCACCGAAGCATTGACTTGCATTTGTTCAAACCTCGAACAGCACTCCTTTCAGGCCTATGCCTTTGCGTCTGGGAGCTGTCCTGGCTGCCAGATAGACCGGGGGGCGTCGACGTAGAGGAACAGCTGCTGGAGTGTCGGAGAGCATCAGTCGCAAAGGCGAGCAAAAAGGCAAGCCTCAGTTTGGGGGGTGGGGTAGAGTCTATGCCCTCTTGTTGTCCTTCCCGGCGTTGAGCTTGAATTTCCGTCCACAAGGGGAAAAGCGTCTCGGCGGCGTGCCGACGAGGCGTCGAGGAAGACACCGCATAACTGGCTTCTTGGAGTCGACGTAGATTTGACGTATTGTTCATCGAAGTGCGGCAAAATTTTCCCGCTTCTACGCCGCGACTGAGACATCAAAGGATTGAAGGAGCCGGACGGCGCCACGCCCCGGTAAGCGGACGCCGTGGGCAGATGACCATTGGCTTGCTCGCAGACATCTTGCAGTATTGGTTTTCTCGGCGGAGGCATTTCGTATGAAGGGCGGCTTGAAGGGCTTCGTGCCTGCGATTTCTGTCCAAGAGTTTGGGCATGCAGTCTTCATCAGGAGTGACGTTTGCTTGGCTGCACTGGCATGGCGTTGTCGAAGTCCCGATCAATTGTATTTCTTTCTTCGTGGTGGAGACAGTTCGCATAATGGCAATGGCCAGGTCAACACGGCCTCAAAGCTACCAAAAGACGAGACGAATGACTAACCACCAGAGCAATGTTCGGATCCGGGAAGTGACGGCTCGGGCGGGAGGGGAGGGGAGGGAGTAGTGTATACTCGCCCCGGGGGGGAAGGGCCGAAGTGTGGCTGGTACGTTCGCCGTCGCTGTCGCGTCCTCAGGCGCTGCGAGTCGCGAGGGCCCAGGGCCGAGGGCGACCTGGGCGTGGAAAAGCGTAGCAGGAACAAGGGGAGCGACGCAGGGCAGCGCAATCCCTGAAGAGCGTGATCGGGAGAGTCGTCGATCAACTGACTAAAGAGCCGAGGCCGGCGATCAGCGATGGGATGACAGATTGGTAGCAGCGCGCGCACCACGCCTTGGGATCCTTGCCGGGCGAATGGGAATGCGCGACCATCCCAGCGTTACAGGCTACAGGGGGAAGAGGGGGTGGTGGGGGGCGTGGGCGTTGATGCGTTGAAGGCATCCAATGCCGCAAGTGTGGCTCAAAATGGGAGAGGCCGGTCCATGCGGGGTAGGTATTCAGCGAATGCTTGGCTCCCATCACCCCTACTGTCTTTACCAGGCATGGGCATGCCTCCCATCAGCTGGCACAAGCCGAATGGTCCAGGGGAAAGACACCTTGGTTGGTTCATCGCTTCAGTGGGCGCATGATTTCGCATCACGAACATTTCCGTGGCGGAGACTGCCGGTGTTTGCTGTGTCAGGCGAACATATGTCCTTTTGATGCAGTTCAGTCTGAGCCGCACCGGATCACGACGCTGTGGCTGCGGTCGCCATCGCATTGGACCCAACAGGCCGGCAAGAACATCAATTTTCGTCAATAGGCCTCCCGGCCAGCTGGTCGTGGGCACGTTCAGCCACAGTTTGTCTCGGAGCAAAGCCACCTCGTGTGGCCTGGGCTTCGAGGCGCGATTGGCGAACTCGTTCTGCAGTGCTGTTGGTTGGTTCCAAGGCTACCCCGCCAATCACGGCTCTCGCATGGCACTGCATCGGAGTGGTCCCCGACGCACCAGAACCGAAGCGGCAAGGCCTCCCGGGGATTGTGGGCCCCGTGGTTGAGGAGGTGGGAGATGGGGCTCGGGAGTCGTTGAGAGGAGGGATAAGGGAGGCGGTGAGGAATTCGGTCGGGTGCCGAGACGGTCTAGACAGACGGCCGTCCGGTGGACGCAGCAAACCTGCAATGGCTGGACGAGGTTGAGTCTCTGCGTTGGCTCAGCATGTGACGTGGACCGAGTGAGTTGGATAATTCTGGCGGTGATAGGTTTTCCCAATCCCCCCCCCCTTCCCCCGTGTGTTGCTTGTGATGCTTGTCAGCAGGGAGGGTACCTGGTCGCATTATTGCATCAACTTCCCAGTGCCAGATACAGTTGATCCGACTCCTCTGCCATTGACCGTCCCCCTGAGAATGCGGTCTAGTTCGACAGCCGATGATACACTCCCACGCTTGCGCAACCAATTCTCTACGACTAGACTCGAAAGCCCTGGCCTGTTCCCCACCGCGGCGCAGGCAAAAGAGGGTGCAGATCGGTTGCGCCTTTCAGGGGAAACTCCAGGTGGGCTGCAATAGAGGCTAGGATGTTGCAGAATTTCAACTATACCATCTTTCAATCGCGCAGCGCCATGATGCATGGTGGCGGTCGTTAGTGACCCTCCTGCCCGAGATAGGAGGGGCATCCTATTACCCGTCAGTTGAACAGATAACGCCGCAATAGGCAACGTAGGGATCGAGGGCTAGTAAGCGGCTGGTGTCTTGATACCGGCCATGATGGTTGGGGGGAGACGGTTCACAGAGAATTGGGTCCGACTAGGACGCCTGACACATTTGGCAAGTCGCTCGGTGGCCCGCGGGTCATGGCGAAGCCACCGTCGCAGGAGGTCATCTTGAAAAGACGCGTGGCGGGAAGCTATCGACGCCAACCGTAGGGCTCGGGCATGTGGTTGTCGACGGTGCCTCTGGCCGCTTGTCAGCTGCCATCCGGTCTCTGTCCATGTCTTTGCGACGGCTGGCACCCGGGCCAATTGGCACGAGACTTCGTATGCATGTCATTGGCTCGCGATGGGGCCCGGCGGACCGTACTTTGTTGGGCCCGTTTGACAATGCGTGATGCGTTAGGCAGCTTGGATGCCAGGTTCTTCATCCCTCCGCATTCTCGACCATCACCCTGCGTTTAGGCTTCAGTGCAACTGATCCGAGAAAATCAGAATGAAATGGAGAAAATAGGGGGGCCGTTGGAGTGAACCAAAAACACAACTTGGTAACCACGTAACGTCGAGCCAGAAGCTAATCGGGGGGAAGGAGGAGGGGAGTGCATTCGATTGGGAATGAAAAGCCATACACATGAAACTGTAACGTGGGGAATGATCTACCTCAGGGGACGGGAGTAACAATTAGTGCGTGAGCATATTGGAAGCAGGGGGTGGTTCCCCTCCAGTGAAGTCGAAAACGAACTCCTTCACTGCCACAGCATGGCTACACCCTCTTGGCAATTGCGGGAAGGGAGTGATCAATCATGCGAGCTCGAAACTTTTGAATTTTTGGCGGGTATTAGGATTGCGCCTTCAGGCTGTTGGCAGCATTGAAAGACAGAGAGAGAAGAGAGGAGTTCGTGTCCTAGTGTTGCCGGAGATCCTCTCCAGCGTAAGGCAGGGTAGCCCGTTATGGGATAGATAGGCATGAGGCCCAAATCTCGACGTTGGCTGTGATTGACTGACGGTAAAGCTTGATTGGCTAGGATGTTTTACTGTACAGTTCGAGTTTAGGATTCCAGCGAGGGCTTTGTGCCGGGCTGAGGATTGGATGAGATTCCCGCCTTGTGGAGGAACTCCAGGGACTCGAAAAGTCTGTTTGGGATTTCAGTGAGCGGCGAGCAGGTGTAGCCACACGATTAACGGCTTTCTTCTCCCCTTTCAGGCAAGCCAAGAAGCGCCAGGAAACCAAGTTCCTGCTCATTCACCAAAAGCCCGACAAAGGAGCAAACTCCCCAGCCAGAACTTCAGGTCAGTGGGGTTGGGAGACATTTCCTGGCTGGACTGGGCTAAAGATAAGGCGGCCTAAGCCTTTTGGGTGAACAGGGAGCCACTGCTGAGCATGCCAGTAGGCCACTAGAGTGAGAAACGATTGACCATGGTTGGCTGACGGCTCCTCACGTTCCGTGAGCTGACGGTTAAGCTGGTGGCGGGATGCAAAGCTCCAGGCAATGTCTCAGAGGTTGAGGAGATGGCGCTGTGTGTGTCGTTTCATGAGCACCACCCGACGCTTGTCCCGTTGCGGTGCTCTGTTGCTGTTGAGCTGTTGATGCGGAATGGGAATCAACGTTCATGATGATTTCGAAACCAAGAGACTGCCCATGCGGGATTGGCTGCGCCGTACCGCAACTTGCGGGCGTGGTCTCACTTTGTTCTGACTGATCAGGCTCTTGCCAGCGCGGGCTATGGCTTTTGGAGCACGTCCGTGGAGGCGTCCATCGTCCTCAATGTGTTCATGTTTTTTTTCTTTGGTAAATGGGCGGCATGATGTAGCTCGTCATGCACACCAAAGCATTACTGGTTGCAGAACGGCTGGCTGTGGCTTTGTTTGATGATACTATCCACCCAAGGATGATTCAGTGAGGGGGGGGAAAGTAGAACCAAAAACCAAGGCCCAAGAAGGGCGTCTGTTTGTTGATGTTTTCCGAGGAAGCGGCGATAGGATTGGCGACGGCGAACGAGACTGCAGGCGAGCATCAGAGGCGTCCCCAAAACAAAGCAACACGGCCAGGCCTGGGCCAGCAGCCCAATAACGGTAAAACTGCAGAGCGGCAGGGACGCGAGATGAGTCACGGAGGCGTGAAAGGTGAGGGAGAGAAGTAAGGCGGAGGCGGCGTATCGGCGCCAGGTAAAGAAAGATCGGTCGCGACGCGGGCCGGTTCTCAGCGGCCGGGAACCACACTGCGCAGTGTGCTAGACGTGGTTGATATCGTGTCTTGATCAGGTAAGGCGAGGCAAGGCCCATCCATACGCTGTTTCAGAGAGGGGGGTCCAAAAAATAGGAATAGCGGAGATTAGACGCCCACTGGTTCGGGCGGGAAGAGTTGAAGGTTTGCCATCCACGCGTGGCGGAACCGAGTTCGAGTTCTCCGGAAGGCCTCGTCTGTTGGCCGTATTCATAGATCGATTGGCAGAGAGCGGCGGAGAAAGCTGTCCATCGCATGTTTCATCAGCGTGCTCGACGTAGGACGGGGCCACCAATGAGCCGCGCGCATCGGTCGCGTCACTTCAAGATCTTTGGGGCAGGCAAGCTGGACACCTTGTCAGTGACAGCAGAAAGCAAGCTGACGTGCGTACCTTGGCTTGGGGTGACTTGCACTGCTCTGCTTTGCTTTACGTAGTACTCCGTAGTTGATTCTTTTTTGGTGCTGAGTTGGCGGCTGAGGATTCGTCCATTTGATCCAGTCGCATCTCGTCTGTATCCGTAGTTCCCACTGCCAGGCAAGGGCCGCACGGAGAGGCAAGAGGCAAGGGAGGAGGGCGACTCTGGAAAAAGGCACGTACAGTAGTACTAAGGTACCTTAGCTCCTTCTATCTCAACGACAGCCAATGAGGATGGCCACCTTGTCTGAGGACTGTGAGCCAGTGTGAGGATGTGCAGCCGCCAGCTCACTGACAGACGGAGAAGCAGCGAATGGCTGGGGGCGGGTCTGCCTCCCTTTCCTTCTTCTCCCGCCATCGTATCCGTACCTACCTACCTACCGTAATACCTTGCCTAATAAAGTCAGGTACCATGTAATCTTACTGGCGAGTCGCCGCCAGCTTCGTACGTGCGCATATTTGTTGCAGTCTCTCGTCCGGGGCTCTGGACGGACCAAAAAAAGCTCCTGCTTCTTATTTGGGGAGACATGGGCCCTTGCTTGTGGGATCGTGTCTTGGTGTTTCTGCAACCACTGGCTGAAATAGGATCGCTTCTGGTGTGCAGCGGAACTGGGGTCGCTTGAGCCGAGCTGTGAAGACCAGTCAACGGGCTTTGTGAGACACTCAAATCAACGTTGACCTATTACACCACGGCCACGGCTCGGTTGTTGTCGTTCGTCGTCGCCGTCAAGGACCGGCGGATCCAGTCCTGCCTGCATCGTGCTCCCGTCCGTAACCCAAGTCGAGTCGCCAGTGTTGCGCGTGTACCTTGGTTTGGGGCCGTGGTCCTGGTCGGTCTTGGTCTTGGTCTTGGGCTCGCAAAAGTAAATATACCGATCTCATCCCTCGCCTCGGCGCCTCTAGCACTATATTTCATCCCTGTGTCCTCCCTCTTGAGTCTTGAATCTCGAGTCTTGTTCCGCTCGGACGTGATTCTCCTTTTCCAAATCAAACTTGCATCATCACCGGCATTCGAGGGCTGTTGTATTGAATACGACAGTCGCCATTGTCTTTCGGCATCCAATAGCACCACCGCCGAGCTTCACCACCGTCCTCGGACCAGTGAAAGCAGGGAGACGGAGCAGAGACAGCACCGACTCGGAGGTACCCCGGAAGCTACCGATTTACCAACGCAGAACGCGTCCCTTTCCCCCGATTCATCTTCATCAACAGCCGGCCTGGTTAATACGAATCGGATCTGCTCAATAATTGTTTTTTCCCCTCGTTGCCGGGACTATTGTTTACTGTATTGTTTACTTCCATTGGATTCTTGTTTACTCGTTCGGTTCCCCGACTAACGAACCCCTCCGTTGCTGGTCATCGCGTCTCTGCAAGGTACCGAATCCCTTCACGGCCCCAGGTGTCCGTCCCTCTGTACCCCTCCCGCGACGTTCCCATTTCAGTGGCCCTGGTCTCGCCACACTACAGCTGCCAGTAGCGCCTTCCAACTGTGCGCGCGCACACACACAGACCACAGTCGCTCCTGCCCGCTCATCCCATCACATCGCCGCTGGTACCTTTCCGCCCGCCGACTTGCCAAGGCCCTCCTCCAAATACCAATTTGATCCCTTTGGTCACATCCGTCAGTGCAGCATCAGAGAAACTGGAACTGGAATCGTAATTCCTCGTTGGATCTATTGAAATTTGCCTCGATCGTCACTTCCCTGTCGCCGTCAGATATTTCGCCCACGCGAGTCTGAATTAAAAGGCAGACACCGGCCTGCGTTCCATCAGCCAACAGTCTCATTATTCTTCTCACCACCGTTGGCAATCATCACCAACACACACACACACACACACACACATCACCAACCAGCCACTCCCTCTCGCTCAGGCCTTCCACTGGTGCCTTTTCTCGTATTACACACTATCAGCTCGAGGCATACTGCATACTACCTTATCTTGGTTCTACGCCAAAACGGCAATTGTGCATCACATCATCTTTTGCGAAGCCTAGATTCACGCGAGAGACAAGACGCCGTCCGTTCACATCTCGACTGACACCTTCATCCTCGTGTTCAATTCCGCCTTCGATTCTGCCCGAGAGCCTCGACCCTTGGACAAAAACCTGCCGCATGCTGCATCGTAGCGTGTGTGGTCCCCAATCAATCTCATCCACCCAATTCAGTCGACCCCAACTGCCCAACTTGGACGTCCCCTGCTTGCGGCTTTCCATTCGCAGAAGACAGCCCGCACCGCCTGCACCGCCTCGCACCCAGCTGCCGACAGACACACTCTGCACGGTCGAGGAGCTGGAAAGTACCCGCTACCTCCTTCTCCGCGCAATCTTGACCCGTTGACCCACGTACCCCATACTCTCCATCCCATCGCCCTGAGAAGTGGAAGGCGGATTCATTTTCGGAAAAGTGAATTCCCAAAGGCCCTGGCAACTGCCCTGCCATCATTCTCAGTTTCCCATCATCTGGTCCGGCAGGTATTCCTCTGGCCACCTTGCTTGTCGCATCAAGAGACTCTATTCCTGGGACCATCCCGAGCACTTGACGTCGGTACCTCAGTGCCCTGCAACGGCTTAATTCATCTGTGAGTAACACTTTGCGCCAGACAAACTTTCGACTCAGGCCTCTTGCTCCAAGTTGAAAGGAGTGTCAATCATTTCCCCGTCCTCGACCGCCGCTCTCACGTTTTCGGACTTTGGATCCCGGCCGAACAAAGCCCATCTTCGCTGCTGACTTGGACCACCTCACCCTCACGCTGCACACCGCATCGCAACCGCCCCGCAGCCCCGAGAACAATTAATCAACAATCGGCATTCGTCCAACGCCGTCCGCTGGTTCGGAAGCTCTGGTTTCGACTCGTCTCGAGTCAACTGTCCTCGTCGTTCTGCAATCTTGCCAATCATTTCGATCCACGAACAGATCACCGCCGCTCTGCCGCTTCTACCGCCTTCAGGCAGAACAACTAATACTATATCCCGCCCGCTGCCGAGTCGTCGCACTACACACGACGCACGACCCAACCGTCAATCAATCCGATCCAACTCAAATCGCCGACCACTGGCTCAATTTGTCCTAGACTTGTCCGACGCATCAAGCTCATTTCACGACGAGGAAATCATTTCGACGTCTTGACCCTTTCTCCTAAACCCAAACCCAAATCCGCAGGCCGCAATCATCCCTGACTCGCCCCCGGGTCGTTTTACTTGACGCCGTCACCTCCTCATCCGCAACTCTTCCATGCGCTTGGCAAACTCGACGTCCGTTTGCAGAACCTTCAAAACTTGTCCTATTCCTCCATTCGTCATAGGCCACCGGGCGATTTCCAGAAGTTTGGGTTTTCGTCTGTTCACTGCCATTGTCGTCGTCTTGAACAATCGAAAAAGTTAATAGGCACCAAAATCGACTGCTCTGCTTCCAGCTTTCAGGAACCCACTCGACCTGCGCCCTTTCGTACTTCTTTGCCGACGTCGTTGGCGTCTGTATTCTATCCAATCACCATATCACCATATCACCATATCACCATCTGCCGAATACTCGCCGACTCCGCCGAAAAAGTCTTCCACTACAGCATCATTCACCATCTTTGCAACAACACCGCAACGCAGCAGCCAGACCATTCTCTCGTCGCTACCAGAAATATCCAACTGTTTCTGTGTTATCTACACTGCAGCATCTTGCATCACCAAGGACACTTTCAAAACTCTCGCAAGCAACAATCTCACACTCTCGTCTGGACAGATCAGTCTTTCGAGTGTAGCGCCACAATCACCGTCTCCGATTTGGAGGTTAAATACAGAGTGCAGCAGCAAGAAAAGCAAACCCACCAATTTGCAGCCGCTCGCACCGAGTCTGCAACCCGCGAGAGATCCAGACCCCTGCCGGCCAGTCCGCTAACTCCCCTGCCACCTCGCTTCTTTTGGACTACTCTTGTTCCCGTCCGCTGGTTATTATCGGCACCCCTCCCGCCTCATCCCCTGCCACCCATACCCAAGCACGCCCTCCCCCCCTGCACGCCTTCACACCCCGGCACCCCTGGGATCTACAGCATTCCAGCCCACACCAAGCATCCAAGCCCCCTCAGCAGGCACTTCCGTCGGCGTCCTGCTGAGACTCCCCTAAAAACTAACCCCCTACTACGCTAGCACTTGACTAGCGACCCCCTGACAACCTGCCCACTCAGCCTCGTGGACCGCACGTCACCCACTGACGACTGGCTGTTCCGCATCCCTCTCTACCAGGCTCATCCCCAGAGGCTGGCCCCAGCAATTGCGACGAGGCACATGAACTTCGCCGCCGCACACCACGCTCGCACCCTCCTTTTCATCTGAATATATCAGCCCAACCTGCCCGTCTGCTAGCCTTTCTTTTCTCCTTTCCATTTCGTCACTCTCCACCGAACTTCATCAACCATCAAAAGGAAACCTCCTTCTACACCAAGGAGCTCTTGCCTGTACCACGACTTCACTTGGAATCATCTCCATCTCTCATCACCCATCACCCTCCTACCACCAACCACCCTCACCTCATTACACACACATACACAATGGAGTCACGGTCACACCTCAGCTTGGCCGAGCTCAACGCGGCCGCCCTCGACCACTTCGTCTACCAGCCCGTTAGCAAGTCCATGATCTCTTACCTGGCCGGTGCCGCCTACAATGTCATCTCATGCGACAGTGCTCTGATGCCTCCCGCATCCGCGGAGGCCCAACGTCAACAGCAGCTTCCCCCGACGCCACCCAGGACACCCGAGCCCCGCGCCGTTCGCACCGAAGACGCCGACTTGCCCACCCTCGAGGCCTTCATCACGCAACTCGTTGTCTCCTCCAACGTCCAGGTCCCTACTCTGATGTCTACTTTGGTCTACCTCACCAGACTCAAGTCGCGGCTTCAACCCATGGCCCGCGGTCTACGATGCACCACCCACCGCATCTTCCTGGCCGCCCTCATTCTTACTGCCAAGTATTTGAACGACAGCTCGCCCAAGAACAAGCACTGGGCTACATACAGCCACGTCAACAATGATTTTTCCAATTTTGGCTTCAGCAGAACGGAAGTCAACCTGATGGAGAAGCAACTTCTCTTCCTGTTGGACTGGGAGCTCAGGATTTCTGAGGAGGACCTCTACACTGAGCTCGACCCCTTCCTGGCTCCCATTCGTGCCGAGATCGAGGCCAAGCACGCTCGCCGCATCGCTCGCCGCCGCAAGCAGGAAGAGGAGATACGCCGCAGACAGGAGGAGATATACAACACGGCCGCCTACCCCAGCCCCCCGTCATCGCGTGCAAGCTCTCGCTCCCGACTAGAAACGCCTGACCACGCCCGCACCTACAGCGGTTCCTCCATCACTCCTCCCGGCTTATGCTACAGCAGCAGCTATGGCAGCTCGGTCAGCTCTTACGCTCCCTCAGTGGCATCGAGCCGGTCTCAATCGCGGGCCACCACGCCTCTCGACAACCCTGCCGATGAGCCGTACATGTACGTCCCCAATGGTAGCTTGTACGATTCGCCAGTTGAGGTGCACATTGAGCAGCCTGCGTCGACGCTGCCCAAGCGAAAGCCTCTTTTGCCATATGAGATCAGCACCGAGGAGCTCCGCGATATGCAGGATGGCACAAAGGCGAAGAGAGCCCGCATGGGCCGCGGGATGTGGGGCCGCGTTTTCGGCGGCGCCGTGACAGTGCGTTGACCTGCTGCATCGCACATTTTCACTTGGTTACAGCCTTCATTTTGACAAGTTTTCTTGCGTTTTGAGCCGCCCCTAAAAAAAAAAGCATGGTGTTGGATTATGCTATAGAGACATCCGGGGGAACAGACTTGATTCTACCATCTTTTTTCTTTTTTTTTCTCCCTTTTTTTTTCTTCCCAAAGGGCGTTGGTAATGGACTGGTACATGGACTACGGATCGAGGATAGAGCATCCTCGGGCATTTGCATATATGGAACGGTGTTGGGCGGACATTCATGAACATGATTTTTCTCTTCTTTATTGGGTCATTTGACACCCCTCGCACGGTAGAGGGTGGTCGTGTGGGATTATGATCGGGAAACTGGCAAGCCGCCGCTGAGACGGGTCTGGCACATATCTTAGCGTAGCAGGAGTACGCGGGGAACACATCAGTCTACGATTGCGAGATTCGATTGACCCTACCAATAAAGCAACGAGGCTTTGGCCCGTTTCCAAACATTCACCTGAAGTTTCCGACTTGTTGGGTTTTCGTGAACAGTATTCGACTCCTGCTTGCAGCTTAGTTCTGATTGGGGGTTCCGGAATCGTGGTCTAGAACGGTTGGCGCTAACGGAAATTTTCTTCTTGCGTGTCTTTTTCGGTGATGCCCTCGTGACGGTGAATGCAGCCAGCCAACCAGCGGTGTGGGGGTGAGGAAAGGATCGCATTCAGCATTCAGCGTCAAATGCGAGACATTCTCATAGGGGGTATTACTACGCTGCCTGTCATTTACCTTGTTCTCATGTCTGCCCGCAGCATCTCACGGGACCTACTGGACTTTTCTTGGATCGCATGCAGTCGATTTGTTCAATCTTTTACTTGTGCATGCTGCAATCGATTTCTCGTTATTTCTTCTCCTTCGTCTTCAGAGCAACGTTGGGGGGGTACATCTGGATACTTAGCGCATAACGTGCCATGACTTGTGTATTTGTAGAGCTTATCTTATGCCCCTACTCACGGATAGGTAACCTAGTCATGAAATATGCACAGTACGACGTCAGTACCTTGGATAGGTACGAATACAGGGCATGAATCGGAAAAAGAGTTTTTTTTTTCTCTCCATGCTGCAACCTTATAACGGTGTGTGTGTGTGTATATCTACTGGATGGATGGGTGCGCTGGCACCAAAGAAAAAAACCTTGAAGTTGCATCGACCACTGTAATCTTAACGTCTTTTTTGTGACACCCATAACTCGCCTCGACGAGTTCGGCAATTTGGGGAATCCGTATTTGGGGCGGGGGTGGGAAGGCGGGGGTTTGAATAGGGCGAAACCTTTGGGATTTGCCGACGACGATGAATGCGGTGCTGGGTAGATCGGGTAGGGGGGGGGACGGAGACGGGGACGGACTTGGGGAAGGGACGTTTACGTGCGGTAATGGCTTCGGAAGGGGCGATGCGCAACCGCAGGCCTTTAGATCTCGTCACCGGAGGCGTCGAAGGGGGGCAAAGTGAGGAGGAAGGAGGGAAGACGAGACCGATTTAGATTGTACGGTTAGAATGGATTGACTATGGACTGTGGCTGGATCACTTTCCTAATCCTTTGCCTCCTTCTCTCTCACGCTCTCTCTTCTCTCCCCCTCGGACTAGGTACATTAGCGGTCGATGATGCCGGTGCCGGCGGTGGGAATGGGAAGTCCAGGCCTTTAGGTATCGCGGGGTTATGGGTATTCGACACTTGACGGTCTATATCAAATTCATCCACAATCTAGATCTAGGCTCCTCCTCGCTCCGGACTCTTGACCTCAGCCCCCATTTACTACTACCTTTAGCGCTACCACTACGGCGATGTAGAGCGTTGTCGGGTATCGTTCCGGGTCCTCGGATTTGGTGAGCTTTTTTTCAACCCTCTTTGATGGAATATCCCGGAGAGTGTCGAGCAAAGATGCGCTTCTTTCTGTCCGTCTTGTCCGGTTCCAGAAAGGAAAGAAATCTAGATCAGGAGCGGGGGATGTGAGGTTGACGATGTCGAGGACGCGCGGGGAGGAGGGGGTGCGGAGAATCAATCCTCTACCCTACCCTCCAAAGGAGAATTCTCGGGATATCGTCATCTTTCTCGTCTTTCCCTCTTTGCATCCTTCCCCTCTCCAGATTCTGCCCTGTGTCCAACGGTCGGAAGACGCCTGTGTGTAAGTGTTTTTGGGCCGGCGCTTTGTATCGTACAAGCAACACCAGGAATTTGACGGGGCGGGTTGTTACACGGCAAAAATGGAGGCCATCAGGTACTCAACGGTGCCAACGCCCATCCGGAGAGTGGCCATGCGTGCCCGATGGCATACAAATTCGCCGACAAGGTTTTTTTTTTCTTTCTCTTCTTTTTCCTCGGAGTATTCTAGTAGGTGTTCCAAAAAGAATGATGACGTCTGAGAAAGTGTGGGAAAATCCAACAAGGCGACATCTTGGGCTTTTTGGTTGGGCGACGACGAAAGAAGAGAGTTCTTGACCCTGTATCTGTAGGCGTGGGGTGGAGGGTCCTTGCTTGCTCGACAACCCCCCGGTTTTTCAACACGTATGTTGGTTACCTTGTTATGCCGGAGTGATCCTTGTCCTCTAGGCATCGTCATCACGGATTTGGAGGATGAGGATGAGAAGAAGAAGAAGGAAAAGTAAACAAGATCGTTGCAGAATGCGCATCCTGGTGGACGATGGGGAATTCAGGCTGCAATCGCCATCGTCCCGCGTACCTTGTCATGCAACCGCTATACTTCTTTGAGGAAATGTCGGTCAATCATCGGAACGGAGGTTGGGAAAGGGGAGGGGCGTGCGTGATGGTCGTGCATCGTCAGATTCCGTCGTAGGATGTATCCATACGTGTGTGGCTGGGGTCGAAGGGGGGGGTGGGAAGGACGAAAAATATCAGGAAGCAGGATTTTAGGCCCCGACCCCGCGAAAAAAAATCCGACCTCGCCCTCTCCCACTCGTATTAGTGGATGAGGATGTTTGTGAGAAGTCACGATCATGAAAAAGACCTGGCGGCCCAGGCCTCGCCCAGGCCGTACCTAGTAGGCACACCTGCGGCCTAGAGAGGATATGGATACGTGGATGCCAGTTGCAGGGTGTCTCCGCTTTCTGTTGAGCCCAGCAGAGGACGGAGCTTCGTCCCATGCTTGGCCGCTGGCCGGCGGTCGGGGTCGGCGTGGGTCTCTCAGGACCGGCTCGGAGGGGCTGGGTGGAGTGTATTGTAAGTGTAGATGAGTCACGAGTTCGGGGCCAAGTTTTGCGGTCGGATGACTGCCATGTCTCTCCAGTCCAGTCCAGTCCAGTCCAACAGGCCCAGTAGACTGTAGACTGTACCCAATGAAAATGTCATCTTTCTCCTCGAGGTTTGGTCAGTATTAATCACACAGCCCGTATGCGCCTGTCAGCGTTTGCCCAACGCCCGTGTGCCGTGGGCCGTCGCATGCGCCTGGGTGCGTGCGTGCGTTGGTGCGTGAGAACCCGCCCCCGGATTCGTGGACACGGGCCGTGGCAAAGGGTCGCCTCACGCCAAGGTCAAATGACTTGCATCCCTGTTCTCCAGGAGCCCCGCGCAAACCCGCTGGGCCGCTGGCGCAAGCAACATGGCCGCGTCGCCAGACCGAGGGCTCCGGCTGAGGCAGACCGGGAAGTCGCGGGTCAGCCTGCTCTCATCGATCGCGCACCTAAGGGTACCAAGGTTGATTCGATGTGGCTTTGGCCAACCGTTTGCATTTTTCCTCATTTCCCAGGTTGTTATTACACTAGGATTGTGTAAGGTAGGCTGCCTTAGATGCATTTTTGAGTTGGTCCAGATTGTTCACATTCGAGGCGCTGGCAAACTTCAACGGCCGTTGAGGAGCTGCTGCGCCATCTTCAGCCCCAAGTTCCCAACCGGACCCATGGGCTCGTTGCCGAGGCGCTCGCATGGCTGCCAATGACTATGGGAGGTCTCGGCAAAAGGCAAGCAGGAAAAAATCCATGGCAACTCTATTGTGAACATTCAAAGCTGAATAATGTTTGAGATATCCGTAAGATTGTATTCTTATGACGCTCATGGCGGAGCTCACGGCTGGCGCGGCGATGGCGAAGGATAAGCACCCTAGCATTTGTATCGGGCCGTGCCCCACACGCATCGTGGCTTTGGTTTTCAACATTATGAGCGTCGATCGACGCAGTATTGCCAATGGCGAGATCAAAATGCCAAGACGAAGAAATTGCTCGTTGATCTTGGAGGTATCTGTAGACTTTAAGTGTTGACTGAGTTGAGAGCTCGCACAGCCCCATTGTTGGAGAGATGTGATGACATGGGATTGAGCTGAGCTGTGAGCGCTTGCAGTCGACGTGATGATGCTCCAGGCCTCTCGCGTCTGTTCACCGACCTCTAGAATGGTTTGCTATCCGAAGATTCCTGTAGTGATTCTTTCCAAATGATTTGCGCAGTCTTGGAAATTATTCCAGAATTCTTCGTGTGAGCGAGTCCGCAGTTTGCTTGGACGGTTTGCGATACTCAGCTGCCGGGATACAACTTTGAAGGCGAAGCTTCGACCGCATGGAGGCGCAGTGGGGTGGTGTTTGGAGGAAGCGACAAGTCGTTTCCGTCACAGTTGTTGGAAATGCCTCGCGGCCATGGTACACTCAGCGAACGAGAGGAGAGGCATCGAGGTTTCTTGCCGGGACTGTTCCGAGCGGAATGCGAAGTATCAACTGGTGAGGGCATCGACCAAGTTCGTACGGATACCGTGAAGATAACGTGGAGCGACAGTGCTAGGCCGCTACTAACGTGTACAACACAAGCTGTGTCACCCGATTTGTGTCGTTCTGTTGAAAGTTCATGGTGGCACTCTGTGGATCATTTGTTGCACCCAGGCACGCGAGTGAGCCAGGTACCGAAGGGTACCTTATTATATGTAGTCCCTGCCAACGGTCCGTCTCCGAGTGCAGTTCAACGACAGAAGGAGACACGAATAGCCAGCAGGCGAGCCGCCGAGATGCCGTGTCGAAGATAGGCTAAGCAATCCAATGGCAACTGCAGCTGCGCTTAGAAATCGGAGACCACGTGGATCTTGCAGCGGCTAGCGGCTAGCGCAATGCGGGGAGACGCTATAAACGCAGTCGGACGAGATTTGCCACTGGAAACCAAGAGATGGGACATGGATCATTCCCGTAAAGGTCGGTTAATAGCGGATGAGTGATTGTTAAACGTGCCAGACGGAAATGGAACGCCGTCGGAAGATTCAGGTGGTTTCCAGACTGGAAAGATGCAGTCCTCAAGCGCGCTCGGTTTTGGCGTGTCAACGTGCCCCTTGAGGCACCCAAATGAAACCTGGACGGACCCATTATGAGCAGATTACGTCACGCCTGCGTTCTCAGTACCTGATTGGACAGTGTCAGCACAGTCTCTAGCAGCCGAATTAGACAGTATGAGTACCGTGTTCCTGCAGAAAAGTGGTGAGTTGCTGACTATGATACCTGAGAATTCTGCACCGCATAAAACGCGCATCCCCAAAGAGGCAAAGGGGCCAGCCAATATGTTCAACATTTCAAAGCAGCAGCACAATTGCCGCGCTTAAAAAGGAAAAAAGTTCAAGCACCGAGTGACCAAGCAAACGAGGGGGAGGTCAAACAATCGTAGAACTCTCGTAAATATCGCCGCCACCCCGGCATCTGTAAATTTTTATGGTTTGGAGGTGCTGCATGAAAGGTCCCCCCGTCGGCATTCATTTGGAGAAAAAACTCGGACACCGAGCTTGAAGCAAACAGACCATCGTCTGCCCAAGCTTATCTGGCTACTGTTCACTCAGCCTTTCATCCTACCACTTTTCTACTTTCACCCTCATCTTTTGCTTTGTCGCTCTTAGCATCCTCGCATCTTCCCTACAAGAATCTTATAGAAGGCAAGACACGACGTACGGGCCCCAAAAGCTCTCGTAGCTTTCTCCGGAAGCTGACCTGGGCCGCTGCAAAAATCCACAACTGGGACACCCTCCTGTGAGCTCCCTCAACATTCCATCCCAGGTTCCCGTCACTTCTCCCATCCCTCTGCACCGCTTCTATCATTATAAATACAAACAAGACGGCGACGACAGCGGGCGGCAGAAACAACGGCTACTAAGCCTGCAGACTGTGACGATGGACGACGGAAGGCACCCTCGCATCACCACCTCATTTCTGCTCGCCAACTTGCACTGCCCATCATGCGTCTCTTCCATCCAGCAGGCTCTGCGGGAGTCGTCCAGTCACGATGTCATCTGGGTCTCACCAAACATTGTCACCTCCGTCGTCACCATTGAACACAGACACACGCCAACCCCCGATATCACCATCCGGTGCATGGCCAAGTCACTTCAAGATGCCGGCTTCGAGATCTGCGGTGTCACGACAACGGCTGCCACCGAATTCGACATGGACACCATCACCTTCACTCAGCCCGAATCTGGTGCTATGGACGCTCACAACGGCGGCGCCCTCGATGGCCTGCTCTCCTTCGCCCCGAGGTGGTCCTCTGATTCACCCGAGGCCCAGCGGGAAGCCCATCTTCTCAACTGCAAGCAATGCCGTGATTCAGAGGACAGCGGTGCCTCAACCGCCGACCTTTTAAACTCACGTGTCAACAGTGTGCGGAGCTCTCTCTACAATGGTCTCGACAGTGTCACAGCAATGGCGTCAGGAGGCTCAAAATGGAGGGTCACCCTCTCTGTCGGCGGTATGACCTGCGCGTCCTGCGTCAACGCCATCAGCGAGGAACTCAACAAGCAGGAGTGGATCGACAATGCCACCGTCAACCTAGTCACCAACAGTGCCACGGTAGATATCAGAGACAAGTCCAATGCTTCAAAGGTTGCGGATGCCATTGAAGACATGGGCTACGATGCCAACCTAGACAGCGTCACGGAATACGCAGAGTCCGGTGATGAGTACAGCGGAGACGAAGGCGACGAAAAGAAATGGCGAGCAACTGTGGCCATTGGCGGCATGACATGCGCTTCCTGCGCCAACACCATCACCGAACAGCTGAACAAGAAGGACTTCATCTCCAACGTTGCTGTCAACCTAGTGGCTAATAATGCCACAATTGACTTTATTGTTCAAGGCAAGCAAGACGACATTGTTCAGTCTATCGAAGACATGGGCTACGACGCTACGCTGGACAGCGTATCAAGAGTTAAGACCGAGGACAAGGGTGCGCAGCAGAGGACTGTGCAAATCTCAATCAAGGGCCTCTACTGCCAACACTGTCCCAGTCGAGTAACGCACTCTCTCACTTCCTTCACACCCAGATTGAAGGTCATTTCCAAGCCCACTCACGAGAAGCCGCTCGTCACCGTCAAATATACGCCGAGTGCGCCTTCTTTTACCATTCGGCACATCTTATCCGCCATCGATGCCGCCGATCCTGCCTTCAAAGCCTCGATTTACCACCCGCCCAGTCTTGAGGAGCGCTCCAAACTTATAACGCAGAAGCACCAGCACCAGCTCCTGAGACGGGTCTACTTGACATTCGTTGTCACCATCCCGACTTTCATTTTTGGCATTGTCTACATGAGTCTGGTCCCAGACACGGACAAGGGCAAACATTACCTCATGAAACCCTGGACCCTGGGCATCAACCGAGCTCAGATCGCCCTATTCATCCTCGCAACACCGGTATACTTCTTTGGGGCCGACGTCTTCCACACCAGAGCCATGAAGGAGATTAGGAACCTGTGGCGTCCGGGCAGCAAGACGCCCATCCTTCGTCGATTCTACAAGTTTGGTAGCATGAACATGCTCATGTCCCTCGGGACTACCATCGCCTACGTTTCATCCATCGGTCAGATGATCTCTGCTGCCATCAACAAGCCTGCAAAGGTTGATAACACACAGTTCTACTTCGACTCCGTCGTGTTCCTGACCCTGTTTTTGCTCCTGGGTCGTCTGATCGAGTCATACAGCAAGTCAAAGACTGGCGATGCGGTCGAGATGCTGGGTAAACTGCGACCTACCACCGCCATCCTCGTCACCAAGGACGCCATTGGTAAGACCAACGACGCCACCGTTGGCGTGGATATGCTCGAGTTTGGAGACATTGTGCGTGTGCCTCACGGTGCATCTCCTGCCGCAGACGGTATTGTGGTGCAAGGCGAGGGCAGCTTCGACGAGTCTAGCTTGACCGGCGAGTCTCGTCTCATCAAGAAGGTACCAGGCGACGAGGTCCATGCTGGCACAGTCAATAAAGACTCGGCTATTCAGGTGCGCATTACAGGGGCTGCGGGCGCGTCCATGCTGGACCGGATTGTCTCCATTGTCCGAGAGGGCCAGACAAAGAGGGCGCCCATGGAGCGCATCGCCGACGTTCTGACGGCCTACTTCGTCCCCATCATCACCTTGATCGCTGTCGTTACATGGCTCACGTGGATGATTCTCGGTTACGCTGGCGTTCTCCCTGCACAATACCTCGACACGGACGGCGGCTGGGCTGCCTTTGCACTACAGTTCGCCATCGCCGTCTTCGTCGTCGCCTGCCCCTGCGGTCTGGCCCTGGCAGCTCCCACCGCAATCTTCGTCGGCGGCGGTCTCGCCGCCAAGCACGGCATCCTCGCCAAGGGAGGAGGCGAGGCGTTTGAAAAGGCCAGCAACGTGGACGTGGTCGTCTTCGACAAGACGGGCACCCTCACCGTCGGCGGCGAGCCAAAGGTCACCGACGCGAGGCTTTATCTCGAGGACAGCAGCCTCGAGCCCAGCATGATCCTAGCCACCCTGCGAGCGATTGAAGAGAATAGCAGCCACCCCGTTGCCAAGGCCATTGTGTCCTACTGCACCTCGCAGACGGAGGCCTGGGTCGACGTCGATAGCCTTCAGGAACTGCCGGGCAAGGGTATGAAGGCAACGAACCGTGGGGGAAATCCCGAGGAGGCGTTCGATATGATTGTCGGCAACGAGTCGCTGATGCGCGATCACGATGTCCGCTTCGCCGAAGGCGTATTGTCCCAGCTCCAGAAGTGGAAGAGCGAGGCTAAATCGGTCGCTCTGGTCGCTACCAGACCTACTCCTGGTACTATCGACACCACGGCCATGGCCACGGCGGACGGTCATCCCTGGACCCTGGTCGCTGCCCTCTCCATCTCCGACCCTATACGGCCCGAGGCAATCCGCATCATCAAAGCCCTCCACGAGCAAGGCACTCGCGTGTGGATGCTCTCGGGCGACAACGTCGTCACCGCCAAGGCTGTCGCGGACCTGGTGGGCATCGATCCGGACAACGTGCTGGCCGAGGTCCTCCCCTGGGAAAAGGCAGACAAGATCACCTATCTACAATCGGTCCTCAAGGCGGGGGCCCGGGGTAGCGAGCACACCGGGAAGCGGGCCATAGTCGCCATGGTAGGCGACGGCATCAACGACTCCCCCGCGCTGACAAAGGCCGACGTCGGCATCGCCATTGGCAGCGGCAGCGACGTGGCCATCTCGAGCGCCGACTTTGTCCTCGTCACGAGCGACCTCCGCGCCGTGGTCACGCTGCTCGAGCTCAGCCGTACAGTGTTTAGGCGCATCAAGGTCAACTTTGGCTGGGCTGTCATCTACAACCTTCTGGCCATCCCCATCGCTGCCGGGTGTTTGTACCCGATTGTCATGAACGGCGGGCAGCACGTGCGGCTCGATCCCGTCTGGGCCAGCTTGGCGATGGCGCTGTCTAGTATTAGTGTTGTGTTGAGCTCACTGGCGCTGAGAAGCAAGGTGCCGTGGCTTGGGTTCCGGGCGAGGAAGATTGAGTAGAGAAGGGGGGGGGAAACTGTTGCTTTACATGTATCACCACTTTTGTTGTGTATGACCAGAGGATACCTAATGCTATATAAAACGAGAAGTGAATTGACAAAGACAAGTAATTGTTGAATGTAACTTGACGCCTTCCCCAACCCGAGTCTCCCACATCACCCTTCTTGCTTTTTAAATCTTCGTCCTAGTCTCTTCTCGTGGCATCAAATGCCGTTTTCTGATCATGGCATAAGTGTTAAGTCAAGTCATGAATTCAATTAGCCGGAAAGTTTCGTTTCGTTTCTCCTGTTGGTAGCGTTGGTGCGCTGTTCATATTATCTACAAAATAGGGATCAACTGGGGCGAGAACTGTGTTGCGGTGGAGATTTTGTCCGAGAACGGCAGTCAGAAGTGTTATGGAAACGGCAGTTGTAAGATTCCAACCACAAGGTACTTGAGCCTAGGTGAGCGTGCAACAAGACATTTGGATTCTTGATTCATTCCTTTATGCCGTAGTTCGTTTAGATCACCGCTTTGAAGCCCGTCCAGCAATTGAACTATAATCTTGTTCAAATGGGAGAGAGTGTGGTGCATGGTGAGTGCATAACTGTAGTTTGGGGTGTAGTTGAATGGTGACGACGGGGGCGGAAGCCGATGCCGTGACCGAGCGGATACCGTCGCCCGATTGCCGGACGGCCGACCGACAGCCTAGAATCAATGACACAGGCAGTAGGAAGGCCGCACGCGATTGCCACCGACGAGTGTCAAATCTGGGGCGAAAGGTGCCGCAAAAGAGGCTTGCATTTCCGGATGGTCGAGCACGCAATTTTGAGCCCAGACCAAGACGTGGATTTGGTAAGCGGATGTGCGCTGGTCGAGGGACCTCGAGTGGATTAGAAATGGTGCAATATGGGGCCACCCCAGATGTTCCCGAGCGCTCATTGGCGCGCAATGGCGCAATTATCCCCTAGACGCAATTCTCCAAGCTTCACCAATTTCCAAACGCCGAGTTTCGCACGCGAGCACGCGAACGTGGAATTGACCAGCAGACAGCAGGGTGCAAGAGCCAGAATGAACACGACTGCGCATGGCTGGGGACCCTCATGCCTTACAAATGCGCTTCTCTGATTGCCTGCCCTTCATCGGTTCCCGGTGCTGGGTAGCTAAGGTGAGTCCGGCTAAGGATCCCTTTGCCGGTCCTTCTCACCTTTTTTTTTTTTTCCCAATATCCTCGGAGCCTGGTCGGAGTCTTCTTAGACGAGAACTTCGTGAACTTCTCTCTTACGTCCCTTTCTTCACTTACAAACCTGAAGGTCCTCCTAGAACGAAGAAGCCACTTCCTTGCTCTCGTTCAGGTTGGCGCAAGTGACTTCACTTGCTCCTGAGGGTACCAATTATTTCCAGTAGCGACCATTCTCTTGCGAGTGTTGAGGCTCTATCTTCTGGTCCTTCGTGTATCTTGGACCGTCTTGAATCGCATATTCTTTGCTGTATTTATTCCCAATTTCTTGTCTCGACAACCTCCCAAAATGCAGTTCAAGCAGCAAGAGAGCACCGGCCCTGCAGCCGCGGTTCACGCGAAGTCGCCGCCCTCTTCCGCCCCTCAGAAGAAGGTCTCTTCTACCCTTCCCTTTGGCCAGCCCGTAGCCCTCTCCTCCATCTCTGGACCTACCTACGTGACGGCCCAGCTGCTCGTCCAGCAGGTCGCCTTCCTGCTCTCCGACAAGATCTTTTCCTACTCCGCCCCCACCTTCGACCTCGATGTCGCCGCAAAGGCCTGGGCCGATGCCAAGGAACACAACATCCACGGCGAGACCACCGACCTCATCCGGCTCCAGACCAGGACCGGCGCCGGCGCTCTCGCCCTCGGCTACATCTTCAGCCCCGACTTTGACTTGGCCAAGAGACACCTCCCCCAGACCCTTCTCGCTCCTACTCTGAGCTTGAAGAACTTGCGCGGCGCATTGGACCAGCTGAGCCTGCTGTACGGCGTGGCCTCCCCGTTCGTCGCTCACGTCGCGGCTCTCGACTACGACGCCGCAAACGGCCTGGTCTCCGACTATGACACCGCACTGCGCACCGCGGAGGACCTTGGCCTCGGCTTAGTCGCCAGCTCCAGCGCGTACGAGACCCAGCACATGGCGCTCTTCGCGACCCTCATGGCCGCTTTGATGCCCACGCTGCATATCTACGACGGTGTCAGGCTCGCCCGCGAGACCTCCCGTGTCGTCGATGCCCTCAGCCAGAGCGGCATCGCTGACCTCTACAACAACATCACCTCCGAGTCCACCGGTGTGTCTGAGCGAGCCGCAATTTCATCCAAGGTCGCGGGCCTGTTGGAAGTCTTCAACAAGCACCTCGATCCTACCGAGGATCACGAGAGCCAGCACACCGCGCTCCTGGCCACTCTCATGACCGCTCTGACCCCCAACCTGGGAGTCGAGGACGGCGTCAAGCTCGCCAAACAGACCCTGAAGGCTTCGGATGCTCTGAACAAGAAGGGCGTCGCCGAGACGTACAAGAAGATATCGAGCGAGGTCCAGTCTCTTAATAAGAGGCTCGACGACGCCGGCAAGGTCGTTGAGCTCCTCAGACTCTTCAACAACGAGCTCGGCACAGCCTACAACCTGTTCGAGTACCACGGACACGACCAGGCCGAGGCCGTACTCGTCGTCTTCGGCAGCGCTGAGACTCAGCTCGCGAAGCAGGTCGTCACCCGCCTGGCCGCCGACGGCGCCAAGGTCGGTGCCATCAACGTCCGCGTCTACCGCCCCTTTGTCGAGGAGGCCTTCCTCGCCAGCATTCCCGCGTCCGCCCGAACCATTTCCGTTCTGGGCCAGGTCAAGGACGAGCTCTCCGTCAACGACGCCTCCTTGCAGTCTGCCCTATACACCGACGTCCTGACTTCCGTCTCCTTCTCTGGAAAGTGGCGTCAGGACCCCACCGTCTCGGACGTCAAGTACTCCGCCTCGGAGGCCCTGACTCCCCAGACCGTCGCCGACATCTTTGGCAAGCTCCTCAGTGCCGAGACCGAATCCAAGCCCTTCCCCGCCTTGGTCCAGGCTCACCAGTACACATTCTGGGATGTGGACAACTCCGTTGCCGTCGACTCCCCGGCCGTCGTCAGCAACTTGCTCTCCCGCGAGTCTACTAGCAATGTCTACGTACACGAGTCTTTCGACAACCTGCTCCAGGGCGGTATCGTCCGCACCGACATCCGCAGCTCCAAGAAGGCAATCGAGGCGCCCTACGCCGTCGAGGAGGCCGATGTCGTTGCTGTCGGCGAGGAGAAGCTCCTCAAGGATCTTGACATCGTCAAGGGCGTCAAGGCCGGAGGCAAGCTTCTCCTGAACCTTCCCAGCTTCAAGGAGGAGGATCTCGAGAAGCGCCTCTCCCCTGTCGTGCGCAAGCAGATCAAGGACAAGTCCATCGAGCTTTACATCCTGGACGCCGCCGCGTCTGCCTTCACCGAGAAGGAGTCCCGGGCCGTCAAGGTCCTCTTGGAGTTTGCCTTCCTCCAGATCGCCCGGCCCGACATCACTGCCGAGGAGATTGCCAAGGTCGCCCTCCGCGAGGGATTCTCCAGCACCCTCGCCGAGACCCAGGAGGCCCTCGGCCAGTCTCTACGCAAGATCGAGTCGCAGGCCGCCTGGGCCGAGCTGCCCGAGGACGTCGTTGTCAGCCCCCTGCCCGCCACCATCAAGCCCAACAGCTTCGTCGGCTTCGACAAGGAGGAGGCAGAGGAATCTTCCCAGCTCGTCGACTGGCAGGCCGCGGCCAAGGGCCTCACCTTCAAGGAGGCCTACGGCACGCAGAGCTCCCTCCGCCCGGAGCTACCCGTGAAGACCCACACTATCACCGTCAAGGAGAACCGCCGTCTCACGCCCCAGAACTACGACCGCAACATCTTCCACATCGAGTTCGACCTCGGCGACTCCGGTCTCACCTACAACATTGGCGAGGCCCTCGGCATCCACGCCGAGAACGACGACGAGCAGGTCCGCGCCTTTATCCAGTGGTATGGCCTCGACCCGGAGGCCCTTGTCCAGGTGCCCGCCCGGGAAGACAACGCCGCGTTCGAGACCCGCACCGTCTACCAGTCCCTCAAGCAGAACATTGACGTTCTCGGAAAGCCGCCCAAGCGTTTCTACGAGGCGCTGTCCGAGTTTGCCTCGGACGAGCGCGAAAAGGCCGTTCTCGTCAGTCTCGGCGGCGCCGAGGGCGCCGTGGACTTCAAGAAGCGCTCCGAAGTCGACTTCGTCACCTATGTCGACATCCTCCAGGAGTTCCCGTCGGCCCGCCCCTCGTTCCACGACCTCGTGCGCATCATCGCCCCGCTCAAGCGCCGCGAATACTCCATCGCCTCCGCCCAGGCCGTGACCCCCAACTCCGTCGCCCTCATGATCGTCGTGGTCGACTGGGTCGACCCCCTGGGCCGCAACCGCTTCGGCCACGCGACCCGCTACCTCTCCGACCTCCCCGTCGGCGCCACCGTCGTCGCCTCCGTCAAGCCCTCCGTCATGAAGCTTCCCACATCCTCCAAGGCGCCCCTCATCATGGCCGGCCTCGGCACCGGCCTGGCGCCCTTCCGCGCCTTTGTCCAGTACCGCGCCCTGCAAAAGTCGCGCGGCGAGGAGATTGGCTCCATCCTGCTGTACCTCGGCTCCCGCCACCAGCGCGAGGAATACCTGTACGGCGAGGAGTGGGAGGCCTACGTCGACGCGGGCGTCATCACGCACCTCGGCGCCGCCTTCTCGCGCGACCAGCCCCGCAAGATTTACATCCAGGACCGCATGCGCGAGTCTATGCGCGACGTTGTGCAGTCGTACATTCGCGACGAGGGCAGCTTCTACCTGTGCGGTCCCACGTGGCCCGTACCTGACGTGACGGACGTGCTGATGGAGGCCATCAACACCGAGGCCAAGATGAGCGGCAAGAAGGTCAACGCCCGCAATGAGATTGAGAAGCTCAAGGAGGATGGCCGCTACGTTCTCGAGGTGTACTAGATTTGGTTTTCAGGCATGGTGTGCCATTGGCATTTATTGTACATATCAAGATGTATCAGGGCTACGGACCTGTCGAAAAGTCTCCTTTTTACTAGCCAGTATTTTGGATGGAGTCCTTGAGTTGTATCAAGTAGAGATCAAATGTTTGCTACTCCCAATACTTTGTGCCAGTGCCCTTGATGTGAAGGGGTGATGCGGAAAGACAACAAGACCTGATTGCGCATGGTGCAGCATCTTGTTGGCTTGTTCCTCAAGTGCTTGATTTCAGTCAAATCATGTTCCAGCACTCTTCAATCTTCCATCAGCACATCGCAAATGCTCTTGATGTTTGAAATCCCAAACTCCTCCCATCCCTACGCTTGTGTTCTGCTCTGCTGACAAGCAAACCACCATTCCGGTTCCTGCTGAGCTGACGAACCTCACGCCCGGAGTGCTTTGATCAAGTCAGCAGCCTTAGCCAGCGTTAGCACACATTATCTTCTCTTAAAAATTCCTACATCTTCACAAAACACTCACCTTCTCGGCAACGGCATACCCCGTCTGCTGCGTACAGGTATCTGGCAAGTCAGGCTGCACACTAAGGTAGCATCGACAATACTCAACCCCCCCGACTCCGTACGCCAACAACCGCTCATCAATAACCCCCGGTCCAGCGCACTCGGCATCAAGGCCGCCGTGTCGACGGCGTGTCGACGGGGGTGAGACGTCGTCGGGCTAATCATCCTGACGGCCTCGCCCTGCGCCTCGAAGCTTGCGACGTTGACGCCGGGAACCCTCTCCTCGTACACAAAGGAACACAAGCGTCTCCGTCTTGAGGAAGTGCCTGCGTGTGAAGGGTATGAACTCGACCTGCACGGCCACGTCGGCCGGTTTGCTCAGCGCACGGCAGTCGACAACGGATCCCGCAAAGAACAGGTCCCTGAGTGTTAGTGCTCTTCCACAGCGGTCTCCACCCTTGAAGAGCACTTTGAGCACCTTGTGGCCCCGTGAGGGTCTCGTAGTTTCTCCCGAGCGGCTTCAACACCGTCCCGGTGGCATCTTCTGGCCATCGATTGCGTCACGGTCGCTGGGTCGAAGGACGTTGCGTACCAGAAGATGCCCGGCTCGCTGGCTCCTGTGTCGATGGGGAAGTCGACGCCTTCAATGTCTCCAAAGGCCTCCACTTCGGTATCTGTAGCAATTTGTTAGATAGCGACATATTATACTGGCGGATAAGGAGCTGCGAATACTCGGAATAGGCCAGTACAAAAATGGAAACGAGGCATGAATGCCGGATGAATTGCCCCAGAAACTCTCATCATACTTGATCTCGAACTCTTCGGTCAGCTCAGGGGTCGGGGGTGTTCACCGATGTGAAGTTGTCTCAGTCGAAGTATTGTCCATTCTGGAGCGAATGGTAAAGAAACCAAAAGACCAAGCTCCATAACCAGCACAATATCTTGTGAAGAACTGAATCAGCTTATTACGCCACCGCTGTTTAACTTCTTTTTCCTGAGGGACGGACGCTCGCCACCCTTGTTCAATCGATCAGCACTTTTCAAGCCTGAAGTGCCTGAAGTGCCTCCTCTAACGACGATATAGTCGTACTCGGCCTTCACACCTAAGGCTTTGGGAAGTATTTTTGTGTGGGCGATGGACTGGGGAATGCTGTGCGACAAACCACACGAGATACCCATCATCAACAGGCTCAGAATAGTCATCGGGCCTGAGATCATGTTCACTTTAGGCGGCTTCACTGATTTGACAAGTATCAAGACCTGTGAAGAATCACGAAAGTAATCATGTGTCGCTATATAGCATAAAACTCCTCTATTCATGTTGTTTTACTCAAGCCCTTGTATGCAGAGCGAGACCTATGTGAGATAAGCTTGGCGACCATCATGACTTCCGCTGCCCTTTACGTCATCTACCATACGGATTCGCATAGACATTGTGATTACCAAATGTTGCAATTTTACTTTTTGGGCGCCAATGTCGTAGCGAATCATCTCCTGCAGCCCATCATCGAGAGCGTTACTTACGCAGTCTTGGCTCTCTTGTCTACTACTTCACATCGTTCCCGAGACAGTCCAAGCGAGCGTCACACAAATTGTCTACAAATCCAAAAATGGAGTTCCCTACTCATTCAATCAATGGAAAAACAAGACGACCGAATCTTGCCCAGCTCTTTACCGTATCCACAAAGCTCTCTGGTGGACCTCCACCGTGGTCAGGACAAACTGATCATGGCTCAAGCAACATTAGTTGTTTGCAACTGCAGCTAGCCTTATCGAAGTCGTTACCCTTCATCTTGATATCATTCTCGGCCGATAGCATGCCTATCATGCATGACATTCCGCAGCTTTCAATTATGCGTGAGACTGCCCAGACTCTCGAGTAAAATCGAGGCGTCCCCGAGTAGAAAGGTCTAGGCGAGGGCAATTCGACACACCCAATTTGAAATCAGGCTCGAAATCTCTATGGGACACATGAGCAGCGCGTGGCATGCGAGGGCGCGTGCAGAACTGCGCCGCTGGGACGCATCGGGTCACGCCATAGGTACGCTTTCTCGTCTTTCCAGAGCGGGGAAGCTGACGGAACGATGTGGGTGTCTGGAGCCCTCCCGGGCTTCTTTGTACGTCTGGCTCTGGAGGCTGCGTTCCGTTCTCATTCCCGCTGTCGCTGGCGGAGGGATTACTCGGTTCTACCAGTCGTCGATTCGAGGTTGTGGCCAGGTTCTCACTTACTCCTAGTCTCCCTCGCAAAAAAGCTCACTTCTCCATCATAGTAATCTTCCTCGGAATTCACAGAGTCTTATCGAAATAATGCAGGCGTGTGCCGTCACCCAACCGTAACTGATATCGCGGTAAAGCCAGGTTGTAAACAAGCCTACATGTACTCAAGCAACACCTACCTGATTGAACTAAGGTTGAAGAGGACACATATATCAGTTCCAGTATCTTCGAACCGTTATGTTTGCCTAGTCGCTGAAAATATCGGCCGATTGTCGGCCGAGCACCACACCTGTTGTAATGTTCGTCACTCAAACAGCCAAGAGAGCACCACAAGTGTTGCTACCACCACCATAACTTCATTTAGATAAGAATTAAAGAAATATAAATTCGTGTGGTTAGTGATCCAGAAATGAAAGACATTTTGGAAATATTCACGCCAATTGCCTTCCTCCCACCCTCGCCTTCTGAGTAAATACGCACGACACCTACCCGATGGAGAATATGACCAGTTCTCAACATCGCAAGTACGAGGCTTCCAGAGAGCTTGCATTAGTTTCAAAACCATTTCCGAAAATAATTTAACTCAGAAGAATGCTAGTGCAAAGGAAGGATTCAAGAAGGGGGGGGGGGGGGGTCCCCTATCATGCCCTCCTCTGGACATTATGATGAGCCTATGACCCTCCATACACCGGTACCTTAGTGAAAGAAATGATTGACCCAAGATGTGAATGAAGAACAACAGCAGGAATTTCTTCCATTTGTAAAGCTTTCGCATCAGCTAAGCTGGGTTGCAAGTAATCAATAGTTGACAAAAGTCCCAATTCCAACTCCAGCGTCATGTGCCGATATCTTCAAGATGCTATCTGGCAGCCCAAAATGCAACTCTATCTCGGGTTGCAAAGTAGAAAAATCAAGTTGGATATCTATTCACTGTGCAGCTCTCGAAAAGGGGAGGGTTGAAGAAAAACGAAGGTTTATCACGGGCTCTCCACGACATCCTTTCGATGTCGTGGAACACGTCCACCTCGAATCACCCGGGGGCAAAATCGACTACACCGTAATCAAGTAATAAAATCCTGACGTTGAATTGAAGCATTTCCTCATCTCATTAATTCTACTGGATCTTACTTCTGCCTGGACCTAAGTGGAGCTGACTTAGTCGAATCGTCAACTCCATGGGCCAGTGGCTGTGCATCCCCAAGCCCCTTTTCCAACAGGCCGCTCCCCCCTTCAAAGAAAGGACTGCCATTTTGAAGGTCACCATATCCTTGGTATGGATACTTTGAGATTGTGAAACTTTTGTTTCCAGCCTGCAAGGAATGATATGCCCGTTTGAGATTAAATAAACATATGTTTGTGTGCTGGCGGACGGAAGTAGAACCCAGTCTGCCTTTCTCGATGCCCCAGACATCACATGTCACAGATTATGCTACTTTCACGGGGTTCAGTGATTTGGTTACGAACTTTTGGCAGATTCCGCCGCGATGGAGTTGACCTCGGTGGTAAACTTCACGGGGACGCTTGCCATGACGGTAACCCCTGAACTCTCACACGAGAGCAAAGTCAGCCCAGTGGGAATCACTGCCTCGTCGACCTTGACTGTGACTAGGTCTAGTAAGGTATTTGCGGGCGACTTGTGATACGAGGCATCTCAAAGCTTTACGCTGGATACATTTCACATATAAAGCTTTCGGCATTTTGAAACTGCGGATTGTACGTTCCTACTCAACCCAAGAGGCAGTGCCGTTGGATTCATAAGCAGCCAGTCCACGGGATATCTGATCGATACAATGGGAGCACCGCCACTAAAGCGGCCTCGTATTGAATTTTCGAAATAATACTAATGGTGCTATCTAAAAAATGCATAGGGTACCTCGGGAATTTATACCGTCGGCCTCATGCGGCTTGTGGGCTGCTCATCCCGGGGGTATAACAAGCAGGAGAACAAATTACATTGTAGGTAGAAAATTTGCTGAGGGAACATGTACAACATTTTGAAAGATGTACAACTTTTGAACATGACTGCATAGGTCCCGAAACCAAGCTAGCCCGTGCCCTAAAGTAACATTACCACCACCACCACCTCTGTTTACTGCACGGTGAAGCCGGCGTTGATGGGGTACGTGGTATACTCCCAAGGCACGGCGCGCTGGAGGAGCTGGTAGTCGAAGCCGTCGCCGCCGCCGCTAACGTACAGGAACTTTGTAAAGGCGGCGGAGGCGGCATAGGTGAAGGCGGTACTGGCGGGGACGAAGATGACGTCGCCTTGGATCAGCGTCACGGCGTCGTACCCTTCGACGGCGACCTCGAGGGCGCCCTCCTCGAGCTGGAAGGCGAGGGGCTGGTCGAAGTTCGCCTTGGTAGCGGTCTGGTTGGACAGCAAGGGGCTCAGGGTGACGGTGCCCATAGTGAAGTTATTACCCGTCTGCTTAGCTGTTGCCAAGGGGGCGATGAGGTGGTAGACGCCGCCGTCGGCGTTAAGGTACTTTGGCCCGCGGTTCTTGGCGATAAAGTTGGGGGTGACGACGTCGGGCGCGAGGGTGTTGGCGGCGGTGTGCCAGGTATTTGGGCCTCCAGCGCTGCCGTTAATGAGATCGCGGCGAGGGTTGAAGTCGAGATGGGCGTAGACGTCAAAGGCTTCGAGGGCGGAGATTTGGGCCGGGTCGGAGCCGGAGGAGCCGTTAGAGGCGGCGGGTACGAACTCGGAGCCGATGGGGGAGACGAAGTCAGTATTGGCGATGGCGACGAAAAGCTCCTCGAAGCCGCCGGGCTGGATGACACCCGTGAGCTGGGTGTCGGGGTCGTTCATCTGGAAGGTGTGGATCGTGTTGCGGGGCACGGCGCCGTAGTCTCCGGGGGTGAGGACGCGGGCCTGCTCGCCGGAGCTGTTGGTCTTAGCCCAGAGCTGGATCTGGCCCTTTGTGCAGTAGAAGTTCTCGTAGTGGGTCTTGTGGATATGGGGGAGTACGCCCAGGGCGGACGAGTCTGGGGCGTTGGTCTGCATCAGGGTGAAGGCGCCGGCCGAGGAGTTGCCCGTGACGGAGAAGCGGTAGACTTGATCGCCAACGAGGACGGCGCGGCCGGAGCCCTTGCGGAGGACGTAGGGCTGCGAGGTCTCAGGAGCTTGGTCGAGGACGAGGCCCTTGCAGGCGCTGTTGGTCTGCTTGAAGGAGTGACCCTGAGGAGCCGCCACCACGAGGGGGAGGCCGGCTGCGAGCGTTGAGAATCTCATGTTGACGAGTTGTTGAACTTGAACTTTGGTTTTCAAGCTTATTTAAAGACGAGCTCAGAATGTTACGCAAGCAGGATGGTCGAGCGAGTGAGAAACCAGAATATATCAGGGGAAACACTCGGAATTTATAGTACATACGAAGCAGCGTTACGGCTGGGCATGATCATCCTCGCTCAGTGCCGAGACGTTGCCCCCTTACCCAGACACCATCGCGGCATTTTCATCCAGTCTAACCCTTGCCGCTGTCGCCTGTTCCTGATCTGAACAGGAACACCGAGCTTCCGGGACCAGCTGCATACTCCGCTTGTTCACCGAATGACTTGTTTCTTCTGGTGTTAATATGGAACGGCCTTCTTCTTCGATCTAGACCGGCTCCATCTCGTACCCATCCGGTCCACTTTTCATCCCATTGGAAGAAACAAACGCCGGGGATCGCAGGTATCTTGCATGCATGACACAAACCAGGGCGAAGATGAGCTGAAGATAGTATCGACAAATAGAGGCGTCGAAGGAGAGGCCGAATAGAACTAGACACTATGACGGAGGTGGCATATAAGTTAGCGTACATATGTACTCCGTTTTCCGGAGAAAAAGAAGGAGTCGTGTTCCACTCGAGAATGGGTCTCAAAGGCATTCATTTGCGCCTAGGCGGAATTCCCGGACTTCCTTGTCAATCGATGGGCAAAGACGAGCTGAAGATAATATCGACAAATAGAGGCGTCGAAGGAGAGGCCGAATGGAACTAGACACTATAACGGAGGTAGCATATAGGTTAGCGTATATATGTACTCCGTTTTCCGAAGAAGAGAAGGAGTCGTGTTCCACTCGAGAATGGGTCTCAAAGGCATTTCATTTGCGCCTAGGCGGAATTCCCGGACTTCCCTATTAATCGAAAGATATGAAGCTCCAGTGTCCACTGTGAATGATTTGACTCCACTCGGGATTTCCGTATATGAACAGCTTCACACGTCGTATTGTACGCAGGGAAGCAGTAAAGTTGACAGGATATTGGTTACGCAGCTCAGTCAAAGCTATCGTGAGCCGGCAATCTGCGTCTAGCATCGTTCAAAAGGAGCAGGTCTGTGAACATCAGGAGAAATTGTCTGCGTCCAAGCAAAGCAGTGGCGTCAATTACACTTCGCTTGATGACCTTCCCCTTGAGGTCGTTCTGCCAAGCCTCTTCGTTGGAGATTAACCCAACAGCCGCAGCCCGACCTTTTTTCTCACACCTTTTCCGATGTATGGCGGCGCAGTTTGGGACTTTGGGTAGCTGCTACGACACTGCGTTGAAGGCTGGGCTAGAAGACGGCAAACTGATGAAGATGAACAGTACAGAGACTTCTGTGGACAAATCAGAAGAAAGTTACAGGATTGAGTAGTTTGGCGTTACTCATGCTCATTAGACGCCAATCGTGGGATTCCAAGGGCGTTTGCGATCGAGCGTGGCAGTGTTGCAGGGGAGCTTTCCATCTTTTGTGTCAACCCATTCCCAATCTTCGTTTTCAAGGCGTGGAATATGCCGTCACTTGACGACTCATTGAAAACTAAACACAAGATCGTGATCTAAGCCACAAGAAAATTGGATGTGAAGCATCGCTAGGTGCTGACCCATTTTGGGAGTCCTCGAGACCAGTCTCACTCTGCCACTAGCATTAGTGTAAGCTTGATATCGGTGTGACACAGAATCTCCCATTAACCGAGCGCTGTAGTGTAGTAAATGGAAATATATCAAAAGGCAGGTGGCCGCATAGGATGTCCAACGTGAAGTGGAGTCTTTGAGAAGCGATCGAGGGCAGGCGCTTGCTTGTGGTCAAGCCACTACCAGGGGTAAAGGCGGCGGGTAAGGTGAAGTAAGGCGAGGTAAGGTAACTGTGGTCGGAGCCTCCAAATCTGGTCATACTGTATTCGTAGGTAAGCCAGATGGGTGAAGGTCTAGCAGGAGCCAACGAGGAAACGCCATACAGCCTTGTTGCCTTGAAGTATAGTTGGCCCGATCAAAAGAGGATTAATCGTTGTCATACCCCCCCAACAGGGGTGCTGGGCAGGAGTTGAAGATTCCGAATCTCTGGAACAGTGGGAATGGCTCGTGCGCGGACCATGTCCCGTATCGGGGCGTTTGCAGATCTCCAACGGTGTGGCTGCCATGTGAGAATGAGCCCCTGTGTTGTGAAATTCTAGAAGGGGGGTCGCGTGAGGTGGATGCGTGACAGCCTCATGGATGGGATATCATGATTGCGGCTTGTTGACTGTAGAGTGGACGAAGCTGGTTGAGTACCCACCTACCTTGGGTAAGGGTGGTAAGGCACCTAACAGTAGCGTGGATGGGGAGGGGGAGGGGGAAGGGGAAGCTTTGGGCACGCCATAATCGCTTGAGGACTTCGCGAAGGTGATTCATTTTGCAAAGTAAGGACCAGGAAGAGGCGAAGGACAATGGAAAGCATTACCGAAATGCTCGTTGGCAGCAACGGCCAAATGCTTTGTCGGTTCTGGTAAGAGAGGCACGTGAGACATGGCAAAGCAAAATCCCGTGAGCTCCAACGACTGTCTGTACCTGGCCTGAAAGATGAAACAGCTGCTTGGAAAGTCCCATCTGCCAAACAGAGCTGGCAGATAGAATCAAAGAGATTGGCTGAAAAGTGAAATTCCCTGCTTTTCCAACAGCGTTTTCCAACAGCTCAAGTGAAGTTGGAAAGTCAGGTGAAGAAGAGGGCGGTTCGGGAGGTGGCTTCCCTACTGTGGTAGAAAGCCCAGTGTCAGCCCGTGAGAGGTTTCGTTCATTGGCCCAGTCCGAAGAGGGCTGCGCATGTGGCTTGGATTAAAGCTAAACCTAATTAGGAAATGACTTCTCATCAAGGCTGGGAAGGTACCTACATTGTAAGGTAGGCAGCTCCCTCCTGCCCCTCATTCATGTTCTCTCAGCACACTAGATTCACAGTCACACCCAGCGTGCCAGCCCACCTACCTCCGTCCGTCTGTGCCGCCTGTTTGGGTCGCAGTGTTGCTAGCCCGCCACTGCCTGGTACAGGATCCAGGCGTAGCAGCGCATGCTCATCTTTGAATGGTTCTAGCTGAGCTGGAATCCGCTGCATGTCACTTTACCTTTCTCACGCCTTGCTTGACATTGAAGCTGCGCTCACCTGAGGCCAAGCATGAGACCTCCAAGCTAAAGGTACAGCCGAGCGCTTGTTGGTACCGCATGCAAACGTACCCTCTTCCTACCTTGCTTGTCATCGCACTATCCGTATCTCACTCAGGGTAGGATATTTTCCACTTTCAATACTTTTGATAAAGGAGGTTGGAAAGGGCTCACGATGACCGTCAAAGCTGCCGAGAAGCTTTACGAATTCAATTAAATTGACCTCCATCTCCCTGCGATCGTGTATCCGAGATACACGGCGGTAGAACCTCCCGACAAAGAACGCCTCTTGTGTATCCGTACCGCCAATCCACTCACTGCCTAGCCACTTTTCTAGCATCCAAGCATTGTCAGGCCTTTGAGAGAACAATCTCTTCGCTCAACCCTGTTTCCAGTCTCATGGGCAGCTTGTGCTCAAACATTGAAAAGGACGATGCACCTGGCGAGAAGGATGGTCAGGGTAGAAGGAACATCAACACGAATACCATCGCACGACGCTCGTCCAGAAGGCTACGGAAGCATCAACATCGTGACCCTCATCACCTCAGGCACCAAGAAGACATGGACAAGGCCCAAGAAATGATCGAAGCCCACGATAAAGTCATCAAGATGGCCGGCGATGGCAGTCGCCGGAAACCTACTATACTCGATCATAGCGGCCCGAACACGAGATCAACTATCGCCGCTTCAAAAATAGATGGCCCTGATGAGTACTTTCGCCAAAGACAAGAAATCAAGAATCGCGAGCAGACACTGTCATTTGATTTCCGCGCAAAGATGCTGGCATCACACAACGAGAAGAGGGCCAACGACATCATTCAAAAACTCAAGGCAAAAGACCAGCGCGAGGTGTATGGCGCGGCTGAGCCAAGGCAAGGGTGGGGTGGTCAGAAGCATTCGCGCTTTCCTGCTGACCATTTCCTGTCCAACGTCGATTTGATCAACGAGACGAGCCTACTTCGAGTCGCGGTCAAGATGCCAAAGGGGGCACATCTTCATATTCATTTCAACGCTTGCTTGCAGCCTAATGTATTGCTCGGCATCGCAAAGACTATGAACCGCATGTTCATCAATAGCGATCTGTCCTTGGCGCCGAGTGGTACAGAAGGTGAGGCCCTTCACCGGTGTGAAATCCAGTTTTCCATCTTGCCGCCCGAGAAGGAAAAGGGAAACCCGGGGAACCTCTTCGAGACCAACTATAAGGAACGACAAATGATGAAATACTCAGAGTTTCTCAAAGCGTTTCCGAAATATTACAAAGGTATAAACCCCGAGGAATGGCTCACAAGGAAACTTGTCTTCCATGAGGATGAAGCACACAACGCGCTTCAAACAGTCCAGGGAGCTTGGGAAAAGTTTAACGGCCGGACGCGCATGATGAAAGGGCTCTTCAATTATGAAACCGCCTACCGGAGATACACCCGGGGAATTCTTGAAGATTTTGTCCGCGACAACATCCAGTATGCCGAGATTCGGCCTAACTTCATGAAGACAAACCAGCTCTGGACTGACGATGGAACGCGGCAAATTGACAACGACGGTATCATGAACATGATTATCGAAGAGTGCGAAAAGTTTCAGCGCGAGACTAAAGACTATTTTGGCGGGCTGAAGGTCATCTATTGCACACCTCGGTCCTTTTCCAATGACACGGTGGCATTTGCACTTGATGAATGTCTCAAGTTCAAGCAGAAATGGCCCAAGTGGATTGCCGGTAAGTCATTACGTGCAGCCATCTTCGAAGCAGACAATTGACAGAACAGGATTTGATCTGGTCGGCGAAGAATCCAAGGGCCGCCCTCTGCGGGATTTCATCGCAGAGTTCCTCGCCTTTAGGCAAAAATGCGAAGAAGCCAGTGTCGATATTCCATTCCTATTCCACTGCGGAGAGACGACAGACATTGGCAATGAGACGGACGGCAACCTCGTGGATGCGCTTTTGCTCAACTCGAAGCGCATCGGCCACGGTTTTGCGCTGGCCAGGCATCCCTACATTATGGAGCACATGAAGAAGAGGGGCATCTGCCTCGAGGTGTGCCCAATCTCGAACGAGGAGCTCGGTCTCACGCCCCGGATTACAGGCCATTCAATGTACAATTTGCTTGCCAACAACGTACATTGCACATTAAATTCAGATAACGGAACAATATTCAGGTATGTCTATCTCTCGTTTTCGACTAGGCCACAACACAGTAAAAGCTAATCAGAGCCCCCGTAGATCAACTCTTTCACACGATTTCTACCAGGCGATGGTGGGTAAGACAGACATGACCTTGCACGGCTGGCGACAGCTCATTGAGTGGAGTCTAGAGCACTCTTGCATGTCAAAAGAAGAACTCGCGGCAGTGCGGATGGAATGGGAGAAGCGCTGGAAAAAGTTCTTGGAATGGATCCTGACAGAGTTTAAGGATTTGGATGGAGAAACTTCGAAGTAGAGGTTCGGCTGTAGCATCACTTTGCCCGGCTTTTCCTAGGTCTGTTTGAAGATACCACGGGGCAGAGGCGGGGAAGTTTAGAAGATTTAACGATGAATGGCTTTATGAACATCGAAAGAGCAAAACTATGCCTGCCGAAACTGGCAAATGAAAACTACCTCTGGAATTCTCCTCTGAAATGTAGAGAAGTCGACGACGCAGACAGTCCGAGAGGGAGGGGTTGAAAGAAGCAAACCCATAATATGCTCCGCCGAGACTGCTGAGATTGATGAGAACGAGCTCCTTAGGTAGTAACCAGAAACGGGCCAACGCAAATAAAGCTCAAATCATGGCGACCCGTTGTATCATGTGTGCCTTTGGTCGCAGCCAAAAGGGGACTTTGTATTGCGCAAAGCGAATATCAAAGTTTGGGGGCCGCATCGCGGGCGGGAACAAACTCGTCTTGGCGTCAGCTGCGACAACGGGCCGTTCCTCTTTCTGTTTTGCCACACAACAATGCCTTTCACTCCACGTAGAAGTAGGCATGTATACAACAGGACTCTTACGTTCCCTCACTTCAAGAAAGAGCGTCTCGGCCGAGCCCTCATTCTTGTCACCAATCTCAACCCTGATTCTGCCCTACTTGGAAGCTGTACTGTGGTAGGTGAATTTATCCATCAGAATTAGGCTTTTAAGGTTACTAGTTAGCGGTGGGCCAACCCCCCTCTCCCTTCCCCTCCCCCTCCCACTCTAATCGAACGATCTACAGAGCCTGCCTGGCTACGAATTGTACCCCCCGCGCAGCCCACCCAACGTCCCCGGGACCTCTTCCTTCGCGAAAGCTCTGCCCGGTCTTCCCAGCTATCGTGAGTACGTCCCCCTGTTTCTCACTCTCGACCGTCCCACCCCCCATTCGTTCCTCCCGTCTCTCTCCCGTGTCGCACCCCTTTTCTATTCCTTATCCCGACAACGAACAGCCTGTCTTAGAGTTCAATTGCCAGCATGGGGACGCTTGGGGAGATTTTAAGGCTCCGTGCCAATGTTGAGAAGATCCCCGATAGCCTATGCCTCGACGTTGAGAGAATTGATGGCGGCCGATTGCTAGTATCGATCAGGCTGTAGCCTTGGCACTCTGTGTCACCCATCTCAGCCTGATCTCGGAGGGTGAACTTTGCCGGTCCGACATTGTTAAACAAGGTCTGTTTATACGATAAAGGTACCTAAAGGTGTACATCACATTGAAGTAGCCGGGGGTGCCTTTGACTGGGTTCTTCCAGGACCTCCATCACTCATTACACCCCCCGATTGCTTGCAGAAGCGGTTTAATCCCGAGGGGGGTTACGGAGGAGAAGACTCATAAGAGGACGTTGAAGATGTGAAAACGTTTCATTTCTATCTACACGGCAACGTTGCACGGGAGCTGATACCGAGTCTAGTGAATATGCCGCATACGAAGCACATTATCTTCTTTCCCCTCTTCTAAAAAAAAAAAAAAAAAAAGAAAAGAACCGTAATGCTTAGGCTAAGAAACGCAATGCCAAAGTTGAACCGGGTCCCTGCCTCCCCCTTTTTTTTTGTCTTCACCAAAACCAGGACACGGGAGTTGCAATTTTTTCGGGATTCCAAAACTCCAAGAACCGAACAGGTGGGTACACATCAAGAAACGGGCTGTAGCGACCTCAGTCAAACTTGATGCCCTTCTTGCTGGTGATGTCAATCAAGCCGCCGCGGTAGCTGCCGCGCTTCTTCTTGTTCTTCTCCTTGGTGAAGCCCTTGCCCTTGGTGACGATCAGGTCCTCGTGGGCGCGCTGCGAGTAGTCGTTGGGCACGTACTCGTTGCTCGCGAATCTGGGGTCGACGTGGACAACGTCAGGAATGCGGGAGAAGGGCTTGTTGGGCACCTTCTTCTCCTTTCCGTTTGCGTTCTTGCCGCCGCGGTTGTTGGCGCGGTAGCTCATGGGATCGGGGGGCAGAGGCGGGTCGGCGGCCGTGGCGGTCTCGGGCTTGAGCTCAGGGGACGTCTTCTCGAGGGTTGCGGAGGAGTTGGAGGCGCTGTCGGCCGATGCCTTCTGCTTCTTCACCTTCTTCTTGGTGTCTTCATCTGAGTCGGAATCCGAATCGGACGAAGAAGAGGAGGAGTCGGAATCGGAGTCGGAGCCGGATTCGGGAAGAGGGACCTTTGCGGCCTCGGAACCGTCAGTGTCGGAGTCGCTGTCGGAAGAGTCTGAGTCAGAGGAATCAGAGGAGTCAGATTCGCTGGAACTGTCCGAGCTGGAGTCGGACGAGGAGTCGGATGAGGAGCTGTTGTCCTCCTTCTTGACTCTTTGCTTCTTGGCCTTGGGGGCCTCGTCTTCAGAGCTGGAGTCGTCAGAAGAAGAATCGCTGTCGCTGCTGCTGCTGCTATCACTGCTGCTGCTGTCCGACTCAGGCGCCTTGCGCTTCAGGCCCTGCTTGGGCTTGGGCTTCTCGTCTTCGCTCTCGCTGTCGCTGCTGGAATCAGAGTCGGAGTCAGAGCTAGAGCTGGAGCTGGAGGTCGAGCTGCTGTCGCTATCGCTATCACTATCGGCGGCAGCCGCATCGGCCATGTCCACGTCCTCGCTTTTGCTATCGCTAGAGCTGCTATCGCTAGAGCTGCTGGCCGGGCCGTTGGAAGAAGTCTGCCAGGTCTGGAATACGGTGACGAGGTCGGGTTTTGCCGCTTCCTTCTCGGAGGGCTTCCAGCCGCTCTTAGCGCGCTGCTTCTGGAAGGCCTCGTGGGCGGAAGTGAAGGCGTTCTCGGAGAGGAAGGAGTCGACGAGGTCCATCAATTGGGCGGGGGGAGCCTGCTTGGTAGAGGCGGGCTCGGCCTTGACCTGCTTCTCGGACTTCTTTTCCTTCTTGACCTTGGCCATCTTGTCTGTTTGAATTGTCGCGGAAGCCTTAGACGTGCTCGGGTTGTTGGCCTTTGTGAAGTTGTTCGAGAATAACCAAGATGGAGGTTCAGACATGTGTATTGGGCCAGAAGGTGGGCCTTTGACCGTCGCAATGGCAAGAAATGAAGCAAGTTGGCAAGAGCAGGGGGATAGCAAATTCCTCGGTGAAGACAAAGTCGCCTTGGTTCTTCACCTGGGAAAATTTCTGTGGGATCGCAGCACCGGCGGGTCGGTGGCTCCAAAATTTTAGTGCCAGGATCCCTGCTCGCGACTTTTTTTTCTTCCTCTTTGCGACCAATTCTTATCTTATCGGAAGATTTTTCAATAAAGCTGTTTATGCATCTAAGCCATCAAAGACAACCCGATGCCACGCCTCGTACCTTAGTAAATGCATACATGCGACAGGGGTTGCCAGCTCATTGCCCGACCAGCGACTTCCCGTTTGTTGACTTTCGCAGAGCTGGGCGCCTACCCTTCGACTAGCGACCAAGCGCCATCCTGTTCCTGGGAAATCCGTCTTATGGTGCACCGTACCGCCATTGACGAAGGAATCTGAGTGAAAGCCTTTTCAAACAACCGAACTCGATCTTTCATCAGACACTCGACCGACCGACCGACCTTCTGTGTTGCCGTCCTTGCCCCGGTCCTTTGATCTTCGCGCCTGGGATCAGGTCAGATCAGACATCTCTTGTACATCCGCCACCCTGGTTCCATCGAAACACGCAACGACAATGAATGCTACCAAACGAAAGTTCAATGCCCTCATCCAGGGTATGGGCCGATCCTCCGCCTCTACCAAATCAAACGACTCCACGAGCTTGCCTGCCGAATCTCCTCGCCCGTCGACGACTTCTCTCCAGCCCTTCAACACGAACTCTACAAACACGAACACAACGACCGACACCTCTACCAAACCGAGCATGTCGATTGAAGAAGACATCTTGTTGAAGCGCCGGCGTCTGCAAGCGCTGACGGAGAAGAATGCCGCTACGATCAACAGTTCACCCTCGATCCGTGCCACGGGAGGGGGTGCAGCGACGACCTTCTCGCACGTGTCGCTGAAGAAATGGGTTCCTAGGTCTGCCAATGTGACGGAAGTAAAGCACGCTCCGAAGTTTGCACCCAGCGACCGGAACGAGCTTCTCAAGCGGCTAGCATCGTTCCAAGAGATCACGGACTGGACTCCTAAGCCTGACGCGGTGAACGAAGTCGAATGGGCGAAGAGAGGATGGGTATGCCAGGGGAAGGATCGTGTACGGTGTACACTCTGCAATAAGGAGCTCGTTGTGAAGCTGAATAAACGCGAAGTTGACGGCAAGGAGGTACCCGTCCTTGTGGCGTCGGACGTCGGTAGGTTCATGGTTGCCGGTCCTCACTGCTACTCAGAACTGATTGGTGAAGCAGAGGAAGCGCTGATAGATAGGTACTCGGATCTTGTTGTCACGGCACACCTGGAGGAATGTTTATGGAGAAAACAGGGGTGCGATAGTGAGTTTCTACAGACCCTGCTGATGAGAATGAAGGCTAACTTCTCCAGATTCGCTCCTCCGGCTATCTCTAACCAATGCCAAGATAAGTATGGAGGCATTACGAACACGCTACGATGAGCTCTGTGCAAGGAAACCTTTTCTCCCCTACGAGTTCAACTTGAGGCTTCCAGAGGGTCTCAACATCGACAGCGTGCTGAACCAATTACCTGAAGACTTCTTTACAAGCCCACCACCATCCAAGGACTCTCCGGATCCAAAGGAACCAAACAGAGTCGCTTTGACCCTGGCAATGATGGGTTGGCAGGGCCTCACGAACCCCCGTATTGGCGCAGTGCCAAATTCGGCATCCTGCCACACATGCTTACGACGTCTGGGCCTATGGATGTTCAAGAGTAAGGAGGTCAGCGCCGACGGCGAGATACTCGTCCCTGCGCCAATGGACCACCTCGATCCAGTCAAGGAGCACCGCTTCTTCTGTCCCTGGAAGAATCCCGTGGCGCAACGCCTAGGTAGCGCGAAGCCCGGGTCAGAGGCGAACATGGCGGCTTGGAAGTGCTTGGCACAGGTCCTGAAGAACGACGCCTACCTACGCGGAGCGCTCGAGGACCGGCCGAAGAACAGGTCCACGTGGCATAACAGAGGCGCCTCGGTACCTTCGACGCCGGTTCGTAGAGGTGTTGCGACGCCCTCGACACCAGGGGGTTATGACTTACCGAGCGCTGCTACCGAGCTAGCAGCCGACGATGACGAAAAGTTGAGGGAAGCGAAGGACAAGGAGCGCTGGGCTCGTTTGAGGAGGGTGAAGAGTTTATTCGAGTCGAAAAATGCGAAGAAGATTCGTCGGCAGCTTAGTAGACCGGGCACGGCGCGTTCGACGGTCTCGGGCGCAGGAGAGGATAAGGAGAAGGATAAGGAATAATTATGGCTAACTGGTCTGCACTATTTGCTGTGCAACTCACTTGAAGTTTCATACTGGGACGGAGGACACGAGGAGTTCTTGAAGGATGTCTCATGGTTAACGAAGGACTGCTTGCAATTTATCTTAGCTAATACCCATCTGATGGAATTTGTCTGAAGCGTTGGTTTATGGTTGGGGTTTCCTGCAGTTTTTTGCACGCGTCCACTTACGAGTGAACTCCCTCACCCGTTGTCATCGCAAAACCCACCCTTCTCCCCACTTCGTGTATACGTACATCTGGACATGCCTTACGGTGAGTTGCATTTCTCTAGAGGGTATCTGTTTTCTTTGAACAATCAAACACATTATCCTACAACATGGTTGTACAAAACCTCGCCCCCTCTCAAGAAGTCCAGTCCCCAAACTTCTTCTCCAGCTCCTCAAACGAAACCACATCCCCAGACCACGCCGCCGGATCGCTCTCCAAAGCCTTGCCCGGCTCCAGCCTCTTCTCATCCTCACCCGCCCCGCCGCCCTCCTGGACCTTTTGCGACTTTTGTGATGACTTTTGCTGAGCGGCCAACATCTTGACCCTCTCAGGCGCGACGAACTCCCTCACCCCTGCAAGCTCGAGAACCCCCATCCGGACGCCCGCCATCCCCGCCGCACTCCTCGTCCCGTCAACCTTCCAGCTCTTGTCGCGCTCCATCCCCGCCGCCGTGATGTACACCCGCCTTACCCACCCGCTCCACCCCGTCCGCGCGAAGCACCGCTCCGCCTCCCGCAGCCGCTGCGCGATGCCGCCCTCCTCGCGCGCCTTACGGGAGAGGGCCTTATCCATCTTTGTAAACACCAGCATGACGGGCCGCCCCGCGTCGGCGAGGAGCTTGACAATCTGCGCGTCCTTTTCCGACACTTTCTTTTCGGATGACAAGAGGAGGACGATGCCGCGGAGCATGGTGCGCTTGTTGATATACTCGACGATCTCGTGACCCCACTCCTCGTGCGAGGCGTAGCCGTACCCTGGCGTGTCGACGAGAATGATGCCGTGCTCCGGCTTCTCTTCCTTTGTGACGACGCCGCCGCCTGCGCCCGAGGAGGCAGCGGTGGAGGCCACAGGTTTCCGAAACGGAAGGCCCGTCAGCGGTCCCACGCCGTACGCGTTCATGGAGACGGTCTTGCCCGCGCGGTCGCTGACCTTGGCGAGCGACGCCGCGCCGGTGAGCGCGTTGATGAATGACGACTTGCCGCAGTTGCTGGCGCCGACAACGCAGATTTCGGGCGTCGTAGTGTTGATGGGGTGGTGCTTGAGGCGGAAGGCCGAGTAGAGAAAGGTCGCGGGCGGGGAGAGGAAGAACTTGGCGGCGAGGGCGTGCGGGAGGTCGTTGACGGGGTCCGCGACGATTGTGCCGCCGTCGCCCTCGAGCTCGATCTCTGGCGGGGGCGGGGGCCGGGGCTGCTTCGCGCGGGTTTTTGCTGGGGCTTGGATCGCTGCCTTGATGGAGTCTGCGCTGGCGATGCCGGCGTCGCGGTCTCTTCGACGCGGCTCAGGTTTTAGCGGTTTGGGTAGTTGTATGGGTTGCTGATGTTCCTTTGACCTCTTTGGCGGAACGAAATAGAGTGACCTGGCTTCCCAGACGTCGTTGGGGTTGCTGATCTTGTCCAGTTCCTCTTGAGATAGTTTTGGCTGACGGGCAATCAGTACAGGCTTTGCAAAAACGAAGTTTTTTCCCCTCTGGAGGAATTCATGTTGCCTCACTCACCATCAGTACAAAACCACCTCCCTTCCTCTTGGGTACCTGGGGGACGTCCCTAGACAACCTCCTCGGCCGGGGAGGGCTCCTTCTCGGTAGTGACGTTGAAAACCTCTCATCCCGCCCACGATCGTCCCGGGGCACGACCCTGGAGCTTCTTGAGTTGAAGTCGTCGGTCCGTCTAATGGGTGCAACTGACCGGGGAAGCGGAGGCGTTGGAGGCCTGGCGCCCCGGCTGCGCTGGTCCTCTCTTGGGCGAGTCTTCCCGCTGTCGAAATCTTCTAGTCGTCTCGGGTGTTTCCGTCCATCGTACCATCCGTCAGCGTCCGGTTGGGGGTGCCACGAGTTGTAAGTCGGCCTGCTACTCATCCATCTTTGTGACGTAAGACGCGGCCGCTGAGCGAGGGCACGACAGTTGTAAATATTTTTGAACATGTCATAGGCAAAACGTGAGACCAAAATGTTAGTCTAAAAATTTGACATTCATTGTCACTAATGTTGAAATACACATTGTGGATGAGCAAGTTCAGGAGATGATGGAGCTTGGGTAAAGATCCGGGTTTGCCTCGGGTAATGCAATAAGTGAATAGAGACGTTTCGTTGGATGCATAGCTTTGAGCAAAACCCCGGGCCCAACGACCACCACCACAATAGGTGCTTAGTTATAGCACTTCACATCACCTCAGTTCACAGTCACTGCAACCTTGTGGCAATAATAGACTCTATTTTAAGTCTACCTTTCCTATGCATGGTTCGTCAAAGCTTCATCATGCATGCCAGTTCCTTTGAAGGTTCGATGTAATTTAGCAAGATACAAAATCAATCCGCCCAACGCCTTGATCATCCAGCACCGACAGGCGAGTTGATCAACCACCGGCCTGGTAGCGGTAGTAGAAAGTTTTCTGGTTGTTCAACTTCTCGCTGACTCCGTAGTCGTAGCGCTTCTGGTGACGGGTGGCGTTGCTCCGGCCTCTGACCTCTTCCTGTCTCACAACGCGCTTCTGCTTATCCGTTGCACCGGCCATGCCTGCAGCATCTCTGCGAGCGACGGCACGGTTGTTGCGAGTCTTGCGATCGCCGGTGGTGGTGACCTCTCTACCATCAACATCCATCTCATCGCCAGAGCCAGCCTCAATGGCCAAACGCTCGGCGCGCTCCTCTTCGGTAGGGTAGTTGTGGAGGTTCTGTCTGAAGTATCGGTTGTGAGAGCGGTGACCAACTGCCTTGCCAGAAGGCAAATGCAGTTCATACTCGTCGTAAAAGACAGCACGGGTGTGCTTGTGGGCATGGGAGTGCCAGCCATCGGCCTGGTGGCGGGCACGCGGGTCGTCGCGAGAGTGATGGGGGTGCTTGTCCAGGCGCTCGAACTGTTCGTACTTGCCGTCAGCAGTGAAGGCCGTCAATTCTTCCGAGTCCAAGGACGATGCCGAACTGTCCGTCTCCCAACCATCGTCTGCCCCCTCCTCGACCTCCTCGCCGTCCTCGCCAAATAGCTTGGTAGGGCGCTTCAGACCCAGCTTGGCTCCACCATTCTCGTCAGTCTCCTCCTCCTCGTCGGACTCCTCGCCATCAGAGTAGGTGCTGCGGAAGTCATAGAAGTCGCCAATGTCCAGCTGAACTTCTTCGGTATCGTAGGGGATCTTGCAGTGGCCCTTGTCACGCATGTGGGTCTGGACAGCAAATGCCGTTTTCTTGGTCTTGAAGCAGTACAGGCACTGGTGACCATCGTGAACGCGCTCCTGCAGATGCTGCAGCAAGCCGTCCAGGTCAACAAGGTACTGCTTCTCAGGAATGAACATGTCATGGAACCGCTCCATGTGGTTGGCGTTGAGCGTAACGCTAGGCGACTCGTAGTTGCAGAAGAGGCAGGACTTGATGGTCCAGGCGATCTCTGGCTTGGACTGCACGGGGGTTGCAGAGTCGGATTCGCGGTTCATGGAAATGTCGTCACGCTGGCCTTGAGCAGAGAGGTGAGGATTGGAAGGGCGCTTGACGGGTGATGGGCGCCCGTCATGGGACTCGTGGATGTTGGCCTTCTTGAGCCCCTCTACGACCTGAGTAAATTCCTCCTCGGCCTCGGAATCCAGCTCGCTCTCCTTGTCGACAGCAATAGGCTCACCAAGAGAGAAGGTGGAGCTCATGACAGAGCTGGCGTCATCGGCAACACCACCCTTGCGTCTAGCAATAGCAGCGACACGGACTTTGTGCTTCTGGCTCGTCAAGTGGTTCTGGTAAGCGTTCTCGCTGGAGTACGACTTTTGGCAGGCGTCGCAGGTGCGCTCGAACAAAGCCTTCTCTGCCTCGGCTGTCTGAACGGCGCGAGCCTGAAGGACCTTTTCGTTGAAGACCTCGGAGGCGATAGGAGGGAGGGAGGCGACTCTTCGCTTGAGGTTGTATCGGCTAGGGAGATGATGTCAGTCGGTCTGAGCGAAACACAGCGGAAACAAGACGACAAGTCGAGCCTAGAAAACAGAGGAAACGATTTTGAGAAGGAGGAGAGTTAAAGTTACGTACTGCCAGTCGCTCTTCATGTGGCCTCGTTGAAGATCTATGTTTCGGTAGGCAACCGAGCAGGTGTTGCAGGTGTAGGGGTGGGAAGCCGCCGTTGCCCCTCCATTTGCAGGAACGGCGCCGAGGGCAGCAACATCGACGCTCGCCATGGTGAATGTCGTGTGCGAAAGTGGTGGGTTTTGCTTGGTTTTTGTCTCCAAAGTCGCTTGGATATGTGGTTGATTGTTTGTGATAGGGAGTTGAGTTGCGCGCAAACGTAAATTTGCAGGATGCGAAAAGAGAGGGAAGTGAATGAGGCAAAAGACGGGCGTCCCTCTTGTGCAGTGCGTCAAAGTCTGGCGGATGGAGGGGAAAATGAATTTAAAAGGGAAAATTCGCAAGGGCTTTAGTGGGTTAGGCGGGGGTTTGGAGGGACGTGATAGGCACGTCACTTGCAGTCTAGGGCCCTTGGGCTGGACTGTCCTTTAGAAGTTGTACCACTGGGAAGCCTCAAGAGTTACCTTAGCATGTTCCTGGCAGAAGCGGCACTGTCAAGTGGGGGCCTATGTCCCTCCCGAGGCGCCGGACTTGGTGACCCTTTCTTTTTGACTTCTGTCTTCTGTCTCGACGGCTGACATATCAAGGAAGGGGGCAAACTGTCAAGCACCAAGTCTACTTGTCACTCTTTGAGGAACAAGTGCCGTTCCGCGCCTTTTTGTTTGTAGAACGAATATTTCTTTTCGTATTTCGTGTTTGGAGGGGGTCCGCGGACGCTTGGGCTTTCGCCTCAAAATACAACCTGCAAGTCTCATTTTGGGCATCTTGATCAACGATAACAACAACAAACTTGGAGCCCGACAAACATTAGAAAAGGCCTTATCCAGAGGGCATACTGATGATGTTGAAGTAAGCAGCCTGGTGAATAGACCCAAACTTGCATTACATCCACGCTATTATTGAAAGAATCCTCGTTGCTACACTCAGTAATAAGTTACTGCATGGAAACTCGATTGACTAATTCGCCGTTTCGCTGTCTGCACAACATCGGCCCGTCATTAACAACGATGGAGGGGTTCGAGCGGATCGACTGGGCGGAGGCGCGAGCACCTCTGCTGGGGGCTTAAAAAAAGGAAAAAAGAAAATACGTAAAAAAATGTCGGAGGCATAAACCGCCGACCATGCCGAGACTGGAATAGGTGTCTGAAGACGGCAACCTTGCGGCTGATGTCAGAAACACCACGAGGTACCCTGCCCTGGTTCGTCCTTTGATCCCAACTTACGTCTTGCAGTGGAATTTCGGATGCTAAATTGGGACCTTCCGCGGAATCCTCCATGTCCTCATTGCCTGCCCCCGTGCTCCCGGGTCCACTCTTCCAGCAGGGACCCGGAAGCCGTGTCCCGTTTTCGTCGAATCGCACCGTGTCATCGCCGAGCCTGGTGGCGGCGTGGCTGTACGGTGCCCAGCTCCTCCTCCAGCACTGACGACTGGGAGACTAATCCGCCTGCTTGCCATACCCGCCGCCCGTCATCGGGTGAAGACTGTTCATTCATCGCCAACATATCTCTACTTGCACCAGCTGTTATCTGGTGGTTCTAATATCCGTGTACCACTAGACGTCAACGACAACGAAGCGGCCCCTGCCTTCCTGTTCCTCCTTATTCTGTTCGACTCATCTCCTCGCTAGCCGCTCCCTGCCGCACGCAATTACTCTTCCTCCACACCACGAGCTACCTCTTCCAACTTCGACCTCAGATACCCCAGAACTCCTGCGATCCGCATGACATGACTCGAGACGTTCGTCGCCCTGAGAAGGGCCCTCAGACCGAGGCCAGCCTCGATGCTGACCTTCTAGCCGGTCTCTGGGAAGATGCGCCTCTTGCGCGTCTGCCCTCTGATGCGCCGGCCGAACTGAAGGACATGGTCCAGATCATCGAGAACCCGAAGCGCGTCTACGCCATCCACCGCGCAAGCCGCCGACATAACTTTCAGATCCTCGTAGAAACGTTCGTCTCCGACAATCTACCAACCTCCGCCATGTGTCCAACGTACTAATGAGCCCCTTAACAGATACATCCTTCAGCTACGGTATGGATGTGACTCCAAGTCATGTACAACCTCGACGTGCTTTTCCTGTCGCAAGCGCCTTGCTGGTAAAGCACCAATACGCAGATACAACATCACGAGCGCAAGAACCTTGGCAGTGTACCTGGCCAGCCAGGATAATCCAGAGACCGGGCTCTGTCCCTACCTTAAGCCCTCGAAAGAAGCACCAGCCGCCCTGAGCTCGCTCATATTTTCATCCAACCCAGCGCCTCCAGCATTCAGCGACCCTTTTTCGAAGCGATCGGGTACACCAGTGGATAGCAGGCGGCGGAAGTCAGGGTCGGGTGACAGGACAAATGGCGAAACTGGGGGTTTCCAGAGGCCTGCTCCGGGTGCTGAGGAAATCGGTCATCGAGCAACATCTTTGCCGAATGAACGCTCGCACTTTGATGCGGCAACAGGCACCGCACACCCTACATTCAAAGTCGCCGAACGACCTATCAGCAAGGATTACCGTTCATTCGCAGCCAATGTGTTTGGGACTGTCGCCTTCAAGATGCTGGAATGGCTCACTCCAGCTGGCCTGGATGCCATGTCCCAAAAAGTCGCTACGCTAGAAGCAGAGTCAACACAAAGTCCCTCCAAAGAAAAACCGCAAAGATCGCAAAACGCCTCGGGCCCGTCGATTCCTTTGCAGTCAACACCTCCCGTGACGCATGCAGATAGAAAAGAGCTGGGTGAACTTCCTCATTCGACCACAGACCAAGGACCGGATGCAGTGCTCGCTCAAGGGTCACAGACGCTTCACAGTTCAAGTGCGACAGTACCCAACACACGGCTTAACAAACCTAAGAGGAGCTCTAGCACCAGAGTGCGGGCAAACTCCAAGCCGACTAGGAAACTCTCCATCGAGCCATACCCGACATCTTCATTGCCGGAAGACGTCGCGTCCGGGCTATCTTCCCCGAGGTTGAATGGAGGAGCGCACGAAAAGCCACTGAGACCACCAAAAGCGTCCCATGTGAATCCTTACGCCATTCCAGAAATACCTTCGACACCTTCATTCTTTGATAACGTACCGCCTCAAAACCATAAGGTCACAATTGTTCAAGAGTCAGAGTCAATTTCCAACACAAACCACGCCAATAGTAAACCGCGAGAACCAGCAGAGGTTCCCACTTTGCACGAGCCAGCCTCAGAAGCTCAGCCTTTGCGGGTTGTGCTGCCCACAGAGGATACCAAACAGAGTCAAGACCCGTTGGAGGTCTCAATTGCTGACAGCTTGCTTCCACAATCATTGACAGTCCTCAATGTGGAGGTAGTTGATCTTGTGTGTGACATCCTTCAGGATGACGGGACATCAGAGTCTCACCTTCTTGACCCCTCCAAGATTACTAGCACATACACCACACTTAAGGACCGAACTTCCAAAATGCAGAGGAAACACATCTCCCGAGGCACCTACCCAAAGAGACTCCGGAGACAGTGGAAGCTTTTTATTGAGCAAAGCTTGTTCAATATCTTGAGTGATCCCGTCAGCTTGGTCGCATCCTTTGTCAAGGACGACGAGTTGCTTGATTCTCACACCATTTGGTACTGCATGCTGAGGCTCACTCGAGTAGCTCCGAGCCTCGTTTTTCACAGTTTGTGGATGGCCGCCGGAAGCCTTTTTGGAGCACCCAAATCACTGCAATCCCTTCGCTCCCCCACTACCAGGGTATTCCGCCGGACCAATCGATCCATTGCAAATATCGAGGCAGGCCAGCTGTTGTCAATATGTCTCCACGCTTTAGTGGCCGCGGCCCCATTGATCACTGATTCTAGAATTCTGTTTGATATGTCACGGATCCGTTCAAACGGATTGACTCTGGCTGGAAGCGGTGCTCTGGCGCGGCAACCGGCTTGGCTCTGCCTTCTCTACGATGATGCCTTTTCAAATGATCTGGCTCTGAGACTGGCGAGACGATTGTTCGCAGCCATATCCGCACGGAAGTGTTTTGCAGACATGGCCGCACAAGACGACGACCTCGAGGACAATAAAGAGGAATTCGATGCCCTTCGGCCACTTCTTTCCCAGCTCGACTTACTGAACTCGTACTCATCTTCCAGCCCCGAGGTGGGACATCTCGAGCGAGCTGGTCATGAGTCGAGGGTTTCCACTCTACTTCTAGACTGGGCCAAGACAGTCATGCTCCAACAATGGGATGGTCAGCCTGAAATTTCATATGATAGCTCTTTCGGTGGAGCGCTCTCACTGATTGCTGCTATGTGTAAGTCATTGAATCGCTACCCATGAGACCTTTCTTCCAGCTTACCATTGTATTAGACGAGAAACGGCAAGATCTACTTCTTGGAGACATTCAATTCCGCGTGGACTACTTTGCCGAGAGGCTGGACTCGATCAACATGCCTGTCGCTTGGCTCACTCACACTTCTTCTAGACAAAAGAAGCATCTTTTGGACTTCCCCTTCATATTCGATCCATCTACTTTAGTTTCTTACTTCCGATCCATCAACTTCTCAAAGATGAGTCGAAGCTATGAGGAATCGAGCTCGCTCCAAACACGGATGAAGGCAATTGTTGCTCCTGGCGGCCTCATTACCAATCCTCATCACAAACTTGTTCTACAGGACCTTCTTAAAACAGCTTCTTCGAAATATTTGATCCTCGAGATTAGTCGTAAGAACGTTATCAGGGATGCATTCGATCAACTTTGGCGGCGGGAAGCCCGAGAATTGCACAGACCGCTAAAGATTCATCTTGGCGAGGAAGCTGGCGAAGAGGGTTTCGATTCAGGTGGAGTTCAGCAGGAGTTCTTCCGACTTGCTGTTGCTGAGTGCCTCAACTCCGATCATGGTGCCTTCACGGTCGATGACCGAACCCGTATGACCTGGTTCGTTCCCGGCTCCGTGGTACCGGCCTGGAAGTTTGAGATCCTCGGCCTCTTGGTTTCGTTGGCTGTTTACAATGGCCTAACGCTACCCATCACATTCCCCAAGGCGCTTTACCGCAAGCTCTTGGGTGAGCCTGTGGATGAGCTGCACCACATTGCCGACGGGTGGCCAGACCTCGCGATAGGACTAACGACTCTACTTGAGTGGGACGAGAGCCAGGGGTTGGTCGAAGAAGTCTTCGCACGCACATACGAATTCTCCGTGTCAATGTTTGGGCAGCCTATTTCTCGCGAGATGGATGGAAAAGGTCACAGCTGGCCACAATTCGAAGCGACTGCTAAGACGTCGCTGGTGGATGGGAATCCCGAGGATGCTCCGCTCGTCACCAATGAAAACAGGAATGCGTACGTCAGCGACTACATCAAGTATCTGACGGATGTTTCTGTTCGCCCGCAGTACGAAGCATTTGAGCATGGATTCCGAGCTTGCTTACATCCCAAGGCACTTCACCTTCTAACTCCGCCACTCCTTCAATCACTGGTAGAAGGTGTTCAGGAGATTGACATTTCTGAGCTGCGCAGATACACCAGATATGTCGGCTGGGACGCGAGCCACCGCGGCGTACGCGACTTCTGGTCGATCGTCAAGCGCTATGACGAGAAAATGAAGAGACGGCTTCTGGAATTTGTTACCGCATCGGACCGTGTGCCTGTCGGTGGCATGAAGAATCTCCAATTTGTTGTGCAACGAAACGGCGAAGAGGAGGGCGAAGGTGGACACCTGCCCACCGCATACACATGTTACGGTACGCTTTTGCTGCCAGAGTACAAAGATAAAGATGTCCTAAGAGAGAGGCTGTCCATGGCATTGGAGAACGCGCAGGGCTTTGGGTTTGCTTGAGCGACTTTGGGCAAAGAGTTGTACGTTAGAATCAACCAAAAAGTATTGGGCATGGAAGGGAGATGGACTTTTCGTCGGGCTTGATATCCTTAGCGTTCCTTACTTGATCGGGAAGGAGAGAATTCAGGCTCTGCGTCCCTAATAATCCCGCTGTCTCATGAGATATGGTGACGTTGTCGTCGGGTTTTGATGAGGGATCTTACCCATAATCCCTCTGTTCCTGACTCTGCTTCACGTCATCCTTCTTTGTGTATGCGAAAAGAAGTTAGGGCTAGGGGGCAAGATGATCCTCGAGTAGGGACGCCGTGACCGGGATGAACACGCCGTCATCTGAGACAAGCCAGTGGTCAGCTTTGGATAAACGATGCTACATACAATGAGGATTAAAGATTATCTGAGGGTCTCTTTGAGGCTATGGGTATCTTGGTTTCAGCAAGCATTATAATTTGTAATCTGTGAACAGCGAGTCTGAGATCTGTCTATGGTCATGCTCCGAGGGCCTTGCTGTCCGCTATGCCAATTCTGTACGTAGTCAGCCAACATGTTTCCAGATGCCCGGTATCCTCCCTGGTTCACGCCATGTCCCATCTCACCTACGGCCCACGGTATATTCCCGGGGCTTCACTTTGCCACGACTAGATGTAGATGGCAGCATGTTGCGTATAGACAGCCGTGGGATTCACGAGCTCAGGTGGACCAACATTCATGGATCGATCTCAAATGAGTCACGGTGGCCCCCTCATTCTGCGGTGCCGGGAGCCGTTACCGTGATGGAAGTCTCTGGCCTGAACCATGAGAGCTTTAAACCATCACTTGAAACCAGCGAGTCTGGCACCACAGCCACCTTTCTCCGATAGCCAGACGCTGCGCGCACCATGATGACTTGCAACTTTAACCCATTTATTCTCCCGGTACGTGAATCACCTCTCTCCCTCAGCCCTGATGCTGGGAACTGGACGGGGTGGGCATAAAAAGGCAGCTCTTCTCTCATCCATTGCGGCATTCTTTCCAAAATTTCTATCTGACAAACACTAATAGAGTGGATTTCTGTCTCAAGACAAGAGCATACGCACTCTAGTGAACACAACTTGCTACACCATATTCACCTCACCTCACTTACACAAGACACCAGCTACCAGCAACGACGATCCCTTACCATTACACTCTCGGATCAAAGTCCCAAGAATATACAATGAATTCCAGTCGCTTGACCTTGAACAAATCCGCTCTCGAGAGTACCACCAAGGACACTTCCGCCACTGCTGTTATAGCGCCTCGTCCTCCAACACGGATCTGCCTCAACAACGAGCCAAGCGTCGTCGAGACTGGGGCCTGGCCCCCAAGGACGTTTCCGTCTCCTCCCCCCAGTCCAATACCAAGTACCGCAGGCCTCGCTCCTGGAGTTCTCGCCGGTCTTCCACGTATTCTTCCGAGGGCTCTGGTATCATCTCCATCGACTCTCCGGACAGCGGCTACTCTGCAGACGATGAGTTCGCCTTCGACGACAACGAGACCGTCACCCCTCTCTTCAGCGGCGAGATTCTTGTTGAGAACGTAGAGGAAAACCTCATGTTGCCGCCTCTTTCCCCTGCTCAGTCCGATGATGTCTCCATTGTGGAACACACCGTTAGTAACACCTGGGATGGCGGAGATGATCACGCCATCACTCACGTCGAGTTCCCCTACTCCGACACAGAATTCTCCACCGCAAACGACGTGCCCGTCGCGAGACCGAGCTTGTCTAGCTACAAGAAGGACGACAAATGGATCATTCGCATCTTCGTACCCCCTTCAGCCTAAGGTTAGCGATTCTATCTTACGTAGGCAGTGAAGATTCAGAGGCTGGCGTCAGAGGTTGCAGCTCTTGCGTGAGTCTAGAGGACTCATTGGGTGTATTGCAGGATGCGGAGGAGAAGGATTGCTATGCACTGGATACTGTTGCGATGACCATCATTCTCATTAATAATTATACCACTGGGAAATAAACCACTCTCATTAGTTTGGGTTGTTCCATGATTCAGTAGAACTACCCGAATCTCATTCATAGCGTGCTTCATATGTGCACCCTATGCCATTATCTCAACCCGCTCAAAAGTCTTCTGTAGTATAGTCAGTCGCTCCCTGCGATGTAATCTTGTCTCCCAAAATATCGCACTCAGCTCAATTCCCCGGAACCATGATAGCTTTCAGGAGCTTCTCGTAAGGTAAATCGCCCACTTCAGGGCCGTAACGGTCAATCGCGACTTGGCATAGATCAATAACATTCTGCTCCAGCTCCTCCAAGGTTTTCTTTTCGTCTATGCGATGATTTGGCTCAGCAGTGTCGAGCAAACCGTGGAAAGATGTTTGGTGTAAATCTCTGATTTCCCACATCAATTTGAATTTTGCGACGAACAGTGCTTCCTCCTTCTCGGAGGAGCTGCAGGGAACAGGCTCAGTCTGTGTGCCATTATCTATTCTCGTCAATGACGGCCGCGGCATAGTAATGCCGGTGTCGGTCCTTTCTGTGTGCTGTACTGGTACCGCGGCGCGAGATGGCGGATCTGAATCACCCTCTTCTACTGACATCTTGGAGCGCATATCCGCATCAGATGAACACATCTCAATTGCACCTCGGGCCCGTCTCAGGATGTCGATTTCCGCTGGTTTCGTCATGCTCACTGATGCAGAAGCTGTAACACCCGTTTTTCCGTCGTTGATGCCGCTTTTCTCCATAACTTCTCCCAAACGCCTTTCCTCTTGTTCGATAACCAGGCCTGGGGCCCGAGATATGGTTCTGCGTTGGAAATGTGCAGACGGGATATTTGGCGGCAGGATCGGCGACGTGGAAATCCGTTTTGTTTGGGGGAGATACTTTTGCTTCTTGGAAGTCGAGTTGTCAATTGAATCGGCATTGTTCCTCTTGATGAAATTAATCCTGGTTTTTGGCGCCGCTTTGTCTCGCTCTGCCGCTTCTGGGCGTCCTGCAGTTTCGGTGTCTGGTGTAGGAGGTCTGAGAGCTTCTTCTTCTTTGCTCGCGCCCTGGGACTCTTGATTGAGCTCCGAAATCCCAGACTGCGTAGTATTTCCTTCCGGAAGCTCTTTTTCTACCCGAGCTCCTACTGGGAACGGAAGGTGACGGCGGGGAGGAAGCATATCTTGGAATTGGGTGCTAGAACTAGGCCTTGTCGTTTGTTTGTCATACTCGGCGAAAGCAGCTTCATCGGCTGAAGGACCGATGTTCCAGTTGCTATAGTGCTGCAGAAGTGGCGGTGAGCGAACCGATGGTCGCCGGCGGGAAGTCGTTGATGGTGTAGGGACCGTCGGTAGGTATTCTGTATTCGTCGGGGTTGTATGCGATGCGTATTCACTCGGCATCTCTGTGAAGGCAGTGCGAGCCCGGTTGAGGGTGTGAGGTGTACTGAATCCATCTGAGGATCGGTGAATAGATACTTCGCGTTGACTGCCGGACGTTGAAGGCCGGTGTGTCTGCGCAGCTACACTGTTGGCTCGAGGTATTGGATGGCTTCCTTCCGGAAAGAATTGGCTCTTCATAGGCGAGCCCAACCGACGTTGATACTTATGTTGTGTTAATCTCGCATTGTACCCCGAAGAGTAGGGCTGGGTCGTAGCAGGGGCATGATAGTCACCCGCTACCGAGGAAGATCGAAGGTACTGCAGTGGGGTTGGCTGACGTCGAGATGCTTGCATTGGCTTGGCCTGGAAGCCTAGGGTTTGAAGGAGGCCTAGTATCTGATCTAAGTCACTCTGGCTTTTGAATCTTAGACGAATCTGTTGATCGATCTGTTAAAGGTCAGTAATTATGCCGGAAATGAGTATACAGTACAAACGTACACTGCGAAGGCTCTCTCTGATGACTAGGATATTAGTTCCGGGGCAGTAGCCCAGCATGTATTCGGCGTCTTTGGGAATGATTCTGTCTCGACTGCCAAGCCCAAGCTTAAGCTTCTTCCTGTCAATGGGCGTCCTGTCTAAGACCTGGGGCGACTTACAGCCTGCGCTCCCTGTCTCGGTACAATGAGAACATGGTTTGGCTCTTTGTAAACACTGGCTCGTGATCCCATAGCATCTGCAAGAAGTTTCTCCTGTTTCAAGTTTAGGACGGCATTTTCGACATTAGATGTGCATAGCCAGTCCTTCTCACGGTGACGCCTCTCAGAGACTGCCGCATGGATCAGCGTGAAGGTCCAATTCTGAGGTTTCTGTCCTTTGGGCGGCATGTTCAACGAAACACACAGTCGTGCGATTGATCACCGTGGATACCGCAAGGCTGTTCTTCGCGTATGTCACTATCCCGAGAAAACGGGGCCAATAGACTCACTGACGACAAAGACCTGTCGTGTTAGTGACAGAAGGCGGGGGTACATAGCATGTCGAGTTAGCGACAGCGTTCTGAGAACATGTGTCGAAAGTTTGATATGGTAGGCGAAAGCAATGATTACTGGACAACCCCCTCAACAGGTGAGAACTCGAGGATGGGTTGGACAAAGTTGCAGGTCTCAAGATACGGTGGTGATTGAAGTCAGGTGGGTAAGGTAGGTACCTTGGCAAGGTAGTCAATCGAGTGAAAGTCTGGGCAGGGGGTCTGCCTCTTTCCACCCATGTCCTGAGGTGCAGGTGGAAGTGTGCAGCTAATGTGGGTCCAATGTAATCCAATTTAGAATCCAACTGTTAGTACCTTACCTAAGGTGCTAAGGTAGATATCTCCATACCTTAGTGCAGGGACCAGCCGATAGAGCTCCTGGTCACGTGGAGATAAGCATTCAGCGACAGGGGATTTTTCCAACGTCGCGTAAAGGCAGAACACGGTTGGTCAGTTGTCTCCGGCGCATCACTACCGATCGCAGAGGGCCCTGAACTTGCGCAAGAGCACACTTCACCCCCACCCTCTTCCATTGGGTGCTGGCAACGCGTTCTACAGCATCTAGCATCTCGCGCGATCTTTTCCATCACATTTGTCCTGCGCAAGGGTTTCACAGCTCGTCTTCGAGCCTCAGTTCCTGCCACGGTCCTGGACAAGCAAACTCAAGTGTACTCACAGGCTGCCTGTCAGTTTGCCATACCAAGAACGGACAATCCGAAGTGCGCATCTACTAACAAGGAAACAGCAGCCTGCTCGATCGACTGAACTATCATGGCGCCCAAAGAAGCTGAGGTCGAGCTTCATGCTATCAGCCGAACCCCCGAGTACGAGGAATTCATGACCAAGCTGAAGTCCTACCACCAGGAACGCGGCACGGCTCTAGAGGCTGAACCCAAGGTCGGACCGGTATACCTCGACCTCCACAAGACCTTCACCCACATCTGTGCGAACGGTGGCTATGATAAGGTGTCTGATGAGAAGTTGGCTTGGCGCCGGATGGCAGAGCAGCTCGGCATCCACTCGTCCAACGTTGCTTCAACTGCCTTCTCGTTGAAGGAGAAGTACTACAAAAACCTTGCTGCCTACGAGATCAAATTCTTCCACGGCAAGGAGCCCCCGCCGAAGGACATCTTGGAGGATGTCTCTGCCAAGGGCGGTGGTCTCTTATCCCGAACCAGAGAGAACTTTCGCGGCGCTAAGCGCGACAGCGGCACGGCTGCTGACTCTGCCGCAGCTTCGGGTGATGATGGCACCCCCACACGAGAGCGCCCGACTCCAGACGCTGCGCCTACATCCAGTGTGCGAGCTTCTCGTGGCTTGCGCGAGGCACCACCCCAAAGAGTCATCTTTCAACCCGACACAGGTCCCGCGAGGCCTACTCGTCATGTCTCCGGTCAACAGCCGAGCCACCTCAACACCCCTACCCCGGGTGGTCAATCAGGCAGTCATCATGGAACTCCGCAGCAGATTCAGCACACTCCTGTGCCTCTCCCTCACCAGCCTAGAGCTCCACCGCGTGGACCTAGCGGCAGCTACAATCCGCCCAACCCAGACAACACTTCGGCGTCCGTTGAAGCATTCCTTCCGCGCTCGCTTCAGCCACAGAACCAGCAGCATATTCTTCCCATGCGTCCTGTCGATACACCTAGCAACAACCCGACCGAGTTTGCTCGCCGCCGACAGGTGGCGCGCTCCCTTCTGGAGCCTCCTCGCCGCAGTGGACCCTACCCTGGAGGTAAAAAGATTATTGCTTTCGTATCGAGATGTATTCAGCCGCTAACTTATATTCAGTTGGATTCGAAGGACCGAATATTTACATTCGCTGTTTAATGGCTTTGCGCTCTGCCATTTTCGAAGAGCAGCAGTTTGCGCTTTACCATTTGGTCAAGATCAGCTATGAGCGTCATGACAAATTCAAGTTTGAAGGCTTTCCTGGCCTTAGCGAAGGCCTCGTCGAGAAGGTTCTGGAAATTGGCAGCATTTTTTACGACGTCAAGTGGAAGATCTCCTGGGTCTCGCAGACTGCCGCCGACAACATCGACACCCTTGATGGCAATGAGGGAACCGAAGATATCCTGGAACGCATTGACACGTTGGAGGCAAAGCAAGTGAACGAACTCATTGTGCCCGAGCACCTATCTGATCAGATGGTACTCGTCAATGAGGCTGCTTTGACGTTGAGGAACATGTCGCAGCTCCGCGAGAACGCTTCGCACTTGGCTGACTTTCTACCGATCAAAGACCTCATCTGCATTGTCTTGAGCCTCCCCAAGCATGAGTGGTTGGTCGAGTTGAAGCATCAAATGTTGGACATTGCAGAGGCATTGACACCCTACTTGGAGATTGACTCTCGAGATCCCCTGTACAAGGTTCTCATGAAGCAGCTGAAGGGCTCCGACGATCGTGGTATCATCCTCACAGCTCTCCGCGCACTTGGACGTATCTCGATGAATCTTGAGGCCACAAACAGGCTGGACAAGGTACCTACGGCTGTCTTGACCAAGATCAGCGAGCTGATGCTTCTCAACGACGACGAGCTGAAAGATGCCTGCCTCGACTTCCTCTACCAGTACACTGCAGTTGTCGGCAACGTCGATAACCTCGTCAAGTCTCTCAACTGCGAGCACCTGATTCATCATCTTGTCCGCCTCCTCTCTCACAATGCTAGGCGATACCAGGTAGAGGAGCTTCTGAAGCCTCCAGTGAAGCCGCTCATTGGCCATGAGCCGGCTGCCATGCCTGAAGATTTGTTGCAGGATCTATTGAAGCTAGAGGAGCCTGAGAGATGCAACCAGTGGGTCAAGTGTTTCTTTGAGGAGGTGAATGACTCCTTTGTCACTCAAATCGCAGCTTGGCAGGCGTATCAAAATGCCTTCAAGGCGGCGCTTCAGGCCATCGATCAATCTCTGATTACCCCGGCCGATTTCATAAGAAACAGCTGCTCAGTGTACAAGGGCTCCAAGGCTGAAGTCTGGGCTGGCACCGGAAACCCTGGCCAAGTCCAGCAGAAGTTCATCATCCGCGGAATCCGTTGTCGACTCCGGCCTGTAGGTCTTGACGGCCAAGTCTTCCTCCGTTGTCTATGGGACTCAGCTTCTGGTCGACCCAATGAGAAGTGCGGTCATTTCTTTGGGACCAAAGAGACCATGTGGAACCATGTCGTCGCCACCCATCTCAAGTGGGTTCGTAATGACAAGGGCGTCTTCGACAACAAGGAGGAAGAAGTCAAATGCCAGTGGGCCGATTGCACCAAGTACAAGAAGCCTACAAAGATGAAGCTTGCCCTGATGGGTCACCATCTTCAAACCCATTGCTGCCAGATCTTCAACGGCATCGCCATCAACGAGAAGAAGGCACAAGCGGGACCTCAGCCGAGTGACAATCTTGTGGTTCACTACGAGGAGACAGCCACGGCTCCCGATGAGCAGAATCCCGCAGCTCCTCCCCAAGCAGCCGGCATTCCTCTCAGCGCGGTGCTGATTCTTCGCAACATTGCCCGCAATGTAGTCAAAACGAGCGCTCAAGAGGATCTGCTCAAGCAGCACGAGCTTGGAGGTGAGGCTGGTGGTTGGAATGAGCGGCTGTTCCGCAATGTTCTTCCTCGCCTCTACGAGATCATGACCGAGAATAAGGTTCTGGTAAGTTTCTCCCCCTGCTGCTGACTAGCCATTGTCATTACTGATGCAGGGTCTCACAGCGGTCCCACGTTTTCTCCCTCATCGAGTTTGCCGAGTCGGAAAGAGATCTGTAGGCGTACTCTGATTACCTGCCTACTTGTGATCTTCGCTCAGTTGCGTAATCATGGATTACTTTCTAGAGCTTCGGCCAAGCAGATATCTCGGTGGCCAATCTGGCGGTAAGGGGCTCATTTGACACAGCACACGAGTGTGGACAGGAGGCTCTAATATGTCAAGGGATGATTGCTTGTTTCGGCAGCGTAAACAGCATCGCAATGCAGACGACTACAGAGCTGAAGTGAGGAGTGGAACAACGGGCGACGAATCTGTACTTTTTGGGATGGCGAATACCCAGGCGTTGAGGAGGACGGCCTTAGGACTTTTGCAAATGTGGAATTAACACGCAGGATGACGACTTTTGTTTTCTCCCCCCCCTTTGTAAGATACTATCAAATGCGGCAAGAAAGAACTATTGAATTTCAGTCGAACTTGCGTACCCCTAAGCAGAACAATCCGTGTTGCTGTTGCGTGTTGCACAAAGCTGCAGTCTTGTGCTGTTCTTTCTTGCTTGAGGCTTTTCCTTCCTGGAGTGTCTTGACATGGTTCAGCCAAAATGCACGGTCTCATACCGTCTGTCCGGGGTTGAATCCGGATGTGGATTCGTTGCTTTCCCCCCTCCCTTTTTTTTTTTTTTAAGCTCCACGAAGCCAGCCGCCCTTGGGTTTGGAGCATCGTGAGGTGGAGCCCACGAGCACACCATCAACCAACGCAAGGTTCCTACTCTCTTCCCGCTGTGGAGTCGCAACTCAAATTCAACCCATCGTGGAGCCCACGATAAGGCTGGTTTGAATCTCCCGTCGGCAGTGTTCTCCAAATTGCCAACTACCTCCATCCCGCGGAGGAACCCACGATCGTTGGTTCTACGATGATGTTGATGATCGTTGGTACAGCCGGCCCTGTTGTCGCTGGGTTTTATTTTTTTTTTTTTTTTTTTGCCCGATCGTGATCCTGGAGCTGCCCGTTCGGCATGGAAACGGCTCGGGCCGATAGGGATCTCCCCCTCCTCGTTTTTAGGATGGACAAAGCTACACAATTCATAATTATGCCAAATTCCCACGCTTGGCATCATGTAAGCCAGAAGACACCTTTTCTTAGGGAGGGGTGTGTGTTTGATCAAAACAACGGCAACTGCAACTGCAGCATATAGCCTTGAGATTCAACACCGCCCATCATATATGCGACATATTTGGAAATCCACGGTCAATCTTGAAAGCCTCGAACACAACAGGACAGCCTCGCGTCTCTACAGCACACAAACTGGTCGAGACTAACAAAGCTTACCATCGTCATGTCTCAATTCACAAAACATGCAAAATACCAATGAAGTGACGTAATGTAAAGACGTGTATTTTTTCTCTTCGGATTCTATCCTGCGAATTTCTTTGTCTGTTCTGTCCTGTCTACCGGGAATCCCAGAGTCCAAACCCTGAATCATCGTCTTGTCCGTCACACGCTATCCTCTTTTGCTAACCTGGTTGCCCAAGCCACCAAGAGCATGACCCAAAACCATGAAAAAAAGAACCTTTAGTCCAAATCCCCAAATCTTTGTCTCGTTCCTGTTGACTCCTGAACCTGCCTTGCCTGCTTGAGAACATACACGCGTGTGAGAGAGATGATAGCTGGAGGTCGAAAGTCGAGGGTTGAGTGGATGGCTGTGCGACTTTTGGACTACTGGGGGGTATAGTCCCGGAAGACTTTTGTTGGGCCGGCGAAAGGAAAAAAAGAACGCATTGACGTTAAGAAATCGGCACGAAGTCGCCGTAGTGTAGGCGACCATGCCGGAGCCATAGTGCTGATTCCACTGGCATCACATCTGCCTAGTGCAAATTTACCGTTTGTGTGGATCGGCAAAGCTCGTCATCGTAGCTGCATGACGGGACGCAGCCTGCAAGCTCAAAACTCGCCATGTTCATGACAGACCTTCCCTGAAACAAAGCAAAAAAGCCAAGCTCAGAGAATGGCCGGGCTGATGCACAAGCTTAGTAACAAGTGTAACCACCGTCGATGATGACGTTGGATCCAGTCATGAAGCTGGAGGCATCAGAAGCCAGGAAGACGCAGAGACCGTTGAGGTCATCGACAGCACCAAGACGGTCCTGGGGAGTCAGGGACTTCCAGATCTTCTTCTGGGCGTCAAGAGCAGGGACACGGTTGAGGGCAGTGTCCATGTAACCAGGAGAGATGCAGTTGACGCGGATGTTGTACTTGGCCCACTCAGCAGCAAGGGACTTGCCGAACTGGATGACACCAGCCTTGGAGGCGTTGTAGCAGGACTGCTCCTGGGGGTAGTTGACGATGCTGCCAGACATGGAGGCGACCAGGATGATGGAGCCAGGCTTGCCAGCCTTCATCATGGCACGGCCAACAGCCTGGGACATGAGGAAGGAACCAGTCAGGTTGATGTCAATGAGACGACGGAACATGGCGGGGTCGTAAGTCTCGGCCTTGATGTTGGAGCTGTTCAAAGAACGATTGTTAGTGGGTCTCGCTAAGCGACAGGGGTGAATGCTGCTGTGCATGTTGTGCACGCTGCACTATGGGGATATGACGTACTCAGCGATACCCGCAGAGTTGACCAGGACATCAGGAGCGCCGTAGAGCTCGACCACAGAGTCGACTGCAGCATTAATGGCAGCGCCGTCACGGACATCCACCTTAAAGAAGGTGACGGGCAAGCCAGTCTTCTGGTGCAGCTCGGCAGCAGCTTCGTCACCCAACTCCTGGTTGGCATCGAAGATGACCAGGGCCTTGGCACCAGCCTCAGCGCAAGCACGAGCCATGTAGTTGCCCAGACCACGAGCACCGCTAGGATTTTGAAGTCAATCGAGATGTTTTTTTAAGAGCAAAATGATCAATTGGAGCAGAGTGCCCGTAATTGATGGCAATTGAAGGGTGTGAAACGTACCCAGTGACGACAATGGTCTTGCCCATGACGGAGAGCTTCTGCATCATGGGTGGCATCGAGTCGAAAGTCTTACGGGTGAGGGGGACGACATCGTCATTCTCAGGGCCGGGGACGGGGGACTCGGTGGGAGGGCGAGAGTCGTGTTCGCGGACGGGGATGGAGAAATGATCGGATTGACCAGTGCCCTTGGCGTCGGGAGCGTATACAGAGACAGGAACCTCTTTCTCGCTGACAACGTCACTCTTGAAGGCGCGAGCAGACACGGAGAAGGGGCGAGCAGCCTGGCTGCGGATGGCGACGCGAGGAGCGAAGCGGGTGGTGAGACGGAAGGCAGAGCGAGCGGCAGCCATTTTTGCGATCGGTCGGGTGGTGATGAGAAGGATACGAGGTAAAATTGTTTGTGGTAGGGAGAGGGAAAGAATTGGTCGACGCGAGAAAGGCTTTGACCTGTTAGATGATGTAAGATGAAGGTGCGAATATGAGAAGTGTTTGCAGAGAGTCGCAGCAGTCAAGCTTGATGGAGAGAAAACAATGATGGAATACGAGGTGGGTGGGAAAAAAAAGTTGGAGGTGCAGGCAGGTGAAAGGAAGTAGGTGTCCCAAGTTGATATAGTTAGGTCCGAAGGGGGGAAGGGAAGGTGTGGCCTGTGTAAGCTAAAGTAAGGAAGGAAGGGACCGACAGTCCAAACGGTGGAGGTGAGGTAAGCTTGGGAAGGGACGGTATCCGAACCTAGCGTAAGAAAAGGTAGCTGATGTGGAGGTACCTTGTGTTCGCAGAGGCAGGATGCCGATGATGTGAAGCAGACGAAGGGTCTGGTCAAGATGAGGTACAAGGCGGTCTCTCATGCGTGCTTCACCTTAAAACGCTAGGTACGCTGAGCTGAAGTGGAGGAAGCTGTCCGTATCTGTACAGTCGGTAAGGTAGCGTCGTGCCTTCCTTGTGTCGAGAGCGACGGACGTCGAGATTCCGGGCGTGGCGTGCGGCGATCGCGGAACCGTTCTAGTGCAAGCTGGGGGTCCCAGTTTAAAAAAAAAAATTAAAACAGATGTTTAATCACCCATTCACCGAAGGTAGGAAAAATCTTTGGTGCTTGACAGCGGGCGGACTGGAGCTGTGGTTGTCGACGCGGTGAGTGACATTGTTTCGGCCGGTCAGGATGGCGATGCTAGGCTGGGCGAGATGGGCAATTGGGTGATCTGGGCACACCCACTTCCAACACAACTGCGGCTCTACTGGTAAGGTACTGCAAGTCCGCGACTGCTGCATACAGGGGTGGTGGCCACGGGGGTTCTCTCGCTCGGGATAGGGGACAATTAAATGCAGAGAACACCTCACACAGTACGCTTGCTTAGCCATGAAGCGGGAGGGACCTTGGATTGACCTTGCGTGGGGAGCTCCCGGGATGAATCTGAACGTACAGATCCAACAAGCGTCTGTCCATACGCTTGGCAGGAGAAGCTTGGAAGCATGCGAGAGAGTGTACGAGGTAGGTCCCCGACCTCCATCCGTGAGTGCGATAGAAAGGGCAAGGCGACGCGACTCAAAGGGTCCTCATCCAGCCTCCATGCTAGGTTCCTTGCGGTCAGTTTCCAGGAGCGTGTCACATTTTTGGACACCTCTCAGCGTTCCAATTGTGAAGGGGGATCCTATGGTGCCCCTGGCAAGATGTGTTTGGCAATCTGGCCATCTGGCCGTACTGAGCAGCAGTTGAGCACCTCGAATCTGGGAACATGTTGGAGCCTTGGAGGTGGGTGTGGATGGGAGTGCGGTCACTGTGGTGTGGAAGCTGGGATGGACGGCACTAGCGACGACGAGGTGTGGAGTACAGCTTGCAGGCCTAGTGGGTGGCGGCTACTCCATCCTGCACCTTGCCCGGCTTCCTGCCCGTCAAGCCATACCTTAGCGTGGAAACCCCCATGCAAATCCACCCTACCGTAAAATGGGTCCAGCTTGAATCCTGGATATCTACAGTAGCGTTTGAAAAGGTGCAAATACGTCACCACAGTTTGTTTGGCCCACTGCACGTCCGTTGCCTCACATCCGCTGCCACAACTTTAAGAGTAGACGAGACGAGAGCCCAAAATCAGTTGAATCTCCCGCGACTGAGGGCTCGTGGTCCCTGAGTCTTGATATTAAGATTCTCAAACATGCTGCATGAAAGACGCGCCACGGTGACAGCGCACCCGGCGGCACCTTGCCAGCCCAATGGGTCAAGATGGGATGAAAGGCGCCACTGTCGTTATCTCTGCTGAGATCCAAGTAAAGCGAAAACAAAAAGAAGGAAAGCTAAAGATTGAGTTTGAGGCGAATTCCCATTGCCCATTGGATGCAATCTAAAGAAGGGTAGGATGCCAGCATCACCATCGGCGGAAGTGCTTGCCGCAAGCTTGTGGATGGTAACTGCGCCCGAAGCGTCATGTCGTTGGCCATGGTGTGGGAGGAAGTTGAGAGCAATGAAATATCGCGTTACCAATCGTCCTGGGGTCTTGCTTGCTGACAGTAAATCTCCAAAGAGGACGACAGCGTTGGAAACGGTTCTAGATGATCCCGCCTTGCCTCCCCGTAGGACATTTAGTTCCCGAGACTTGCCTCTGGGCCTGGCTGGTTCCAGGGTCCCAGGCTGTCTTGTCTGCCCTTCGTTTCTCCCTTATCATCGGGTTCTATTTCTCGTAGAACCGTGTCCCTGTGTCCAAAGTTCGGTGCGGTGCGGTGCCCCTCCTCCTGTCTTTTGATGGAACAGTTATCAGCTTCATTCAGTCATCAACTATGCGGAAAAAAAGATCTTTTTACATCATAGCTGAGCCCAGGTCACCTGTCAGAGAGATCCACAACGACCACTTTTGGCTCTCACTCCACTGACAATGACGGACTCTGCGGGCCCCTAATTCTTATGGATCTGCGTTGATTCAATCTGTACGGATATGTGTGACGATTCCGGGTTGTTCCAGTCTGCCAAACTCTCGATCTTGGTTTCCAACAATCGTGGTAAGACGGTGCCAACGGCGCGAAAGCCACACAACGGCTTAGGTGGCAAGTATCCGCGTGTCGATCACTGCTTCGCTTGTCCTGCGCGCTCTGCTCTGACTAGCCGGCGGCGGTGGATTGACGCTATGATGTAGATGGTAATGGGGCCCTCGGCGGTTTGAGTCGCTCCAAATCTTTTCTGGCATTACGCTCCTGAGACCCTGGGACCGTTGGGCTGCGTCTTTCGCATCCATCGAAGAGAATGACGTTGCGTTGCTGCTTTCCAATCAATCAGACTGCTCCCCATTGAGCCCGATCACGACGCATGATTCAGCCCCCGATAGTCTTCGCCGATGATTGAGGCCGTGTGCTGGATCGCAACTTCCTGGTACGACAGAGTATACGCCGCTCATTGGGTAAAGTTGCTGGTCTGGCCAGCATCGAAGATTGTCGGCAGGTCCCAGATAAGTCAACATTTGCGACTCTTTTTTCTCTCGTCAAGGTGTGTCTCAGGGCAAGGCATTTCAGTCCGTCGAGTTTTATTGTTCTCCATGCTCGTAGAGGCTCGTCGGTGTGGAAGCGCCACAGCGACGCACTTCGCGACTGTTATTGACGACAGCGCGAGCGGTTCAGTGTCATGCAGGAACGACAGCTGGTTCGACCCAAAGCCTGTAGTCTCGTTTGTGTGTGTCTGAGATGCAATGCAGGCTTGCAATGGTCTCAGATGCAGTCGCCTCCGATCTCGCTCCCAGCAGAGGCTGCCGGGGTTTTGATGAAGTCGTCTCTGAATAAACCGTGTCTGCGAAGGGGGTGAGGCAAGACTGTGGAATGGCTGTGGGCCAACATGGAACATGGAGAACCTGGGGGATGTGTGCGTAATCTCATTGTCGGTGACCTTCCTAACCCGTTTTGTGTGCTGGAAGCTGGCAAAGGGACTTGACCGTTGCTACCAAAAGGATGAATATTGTTTGGTGTTGCAAGTCTTTCGCGAATCCAATACTCAAAAATGAATGACCGGACATTGAGTCTTATATAGCAGCGAGGATTGTGAGGCATCGGAATGCGCGACGCGCCGGTGAGAACAATTGCTTGAGGCCAGCGAAAGCCCAGGTGCTTGCCCGAGACTGAGTTGATAACAAATCCGTACGACTACCGTTATGGGCTGGCAATCCGTCTCACGTTTCCGACCCTGGCGCATTCTCCCCAACCAAACGACACATCTCATCCAGACACGAAGAAACGTGGGATAGAGAGGTATCCGGTGTTGCTGGGGAGCTTCCTCGACTTCCGAGTGGCTTTGAGGCAGGGGTAGCTCTGCTCGTGTTCCCCTGAATTGGCAGTCTCGAATAGCGCTCTCGTTTGTGCGCTGGCACGGTGGTCCTCGAGAACCTCCAGGCCGGTCTAGAGTATGCGTCGAGAAGCCTGTCTGTGCCCCGGATAACGTTCCGTCTCCGTGCTTTGAACCTGTCGGGTGCTGCGCTGCTGATCTAAATTTGGTATAGGTGCTCCGTTCTCCCTGCGAGTTGCAGCAGTCTCAGCGCTGTCGGCTTGCGCCGGTAGCAAGGATCAACAGCAGAAGGTCCCTAAACCCTACATGTAGTCTCGGTCGGGTGATTTCCCATGCTGGACGGATAGGATTCGGGAATATGGAGCGATTGTGGGGGCTGAGATTGGTCTTTCTATTCTTGCTTGCTTCTGGCGTTTTCCGTAGGCTCTCCGTGTACGTGTCAAGATGACCGTGGAAACTCGACAGGGTTTCCTCAAAGGGTTCGAGAGTGTACGGTAGTGGATCGATGTGGTGATATTTTGTGTAGCTCTACCAGTACCTGGCAATACCGTACTCATCTGATTTGCTGTGTTGGAGCTGCTGCTCGTGTCCTACGAAGCTGAGCTACGGCCTAATTACAGGGGCAACGCAGCTCTCACTGGCATGTCAAGACCGAGCGGCGCGGATCCTGTCCCTGTGCCGTCCCGGCAGGGCGGGAAGGACGGTCTGGAGTAGACTAGTGATTCGCGTGGAGAAAAGGAGAGGTTCCGCCATGGGTATATTGTCTGTCATGGAATATCAGAGAGGACTTTGGGGGAGGAGCTAAGCTCCTGGAATCACGGAATGGCATGCTGTGGCTGGGGTGTCTCATAAAAAATCGGTCAGATGACGGGTCAAGATTTTCAAGTAATAAGGTACGAATAGGTCGACTCGGTTCAGACATCCCTGTAGAGCCTGAGGAGGTCAAGCGTAGACTCCAGAGTGCCTGATGGACGTTCCGCACGTAGCTGTCACTTTCTTTTCCCGGGTTTCCAAAGTTGAGAAACAGGAGACGAGGAGGAGCGCAGTGAGACGGCGCCTGTTGTTGCGTCGCATTGATACGAGTTGAGCAAGAGCCGTGGGGGTTGTCCAAAGGAAGCACTGTTTTACCTAATGAGCGGCTTCCCTTGGCAGATTACCTACCCACGTTGAGGACGGGAAGCAACGTGAAAATCCAAGGCACCTGCCACGCTGGTGTTCTTAACCGGTTGTCCCTCCCTGCTCTTTCAAGGTACTGTTTGCCAGAATCCAAGCATGTCGCTCAATTTTCGCCCCGTCTCCTCAAATCGTTCAAAGTGAGAATTTGATTGCGTTGATAAGTATCTATACGAAGTAGCTGACTGGAAATGGGGCGCGACGATCATGCCGGCAGTGACCCGGGTCGACCCTTCTTCCCCAAGGGCCAAGCGCCTGGAGTCCCGACGGGAGTCTAGAGCTCAAGTGTGGACTCGCAGCTTTCACGATCCGCTGTCGCCAGCCCGCTGGCCACTTTTTTTTTTCACGATGCGGCCCCAAAAGGCCCCATCCTATCCCGAAATGGCAACGGCCAATTTAGACGTGCGCCTAGACCAAAAACCTTATTAACTACTGCCAGAAGCGCGGTGTCGCAGCACAGACCATGGACGAATACACTTGTCTGTGTCTGGCTTCCTTCCCGTCTTCTCTCTGACTGCGGAAGTAATGAGAGGCGAGTTTAATTGACATTACCGACACCAAATACACCGCCAAGCCCAAAGTAGACCACCACGACCTTGGCTCGCTACTTTGTCCCGGTTCATGTTTGCGGCTCCTTTCATTCGAGTAAGGTATCGACAGCTTCAAGACATACAGATATGCAGGAAGCGCATTTTGGAGCAAACGGCCTACCTCAGATACACAGGAGTCGGGAAACGGGGCATGTCTATCAAAAAGACCCCGTTCGCCATATCCGTCCCCAGATCTGACAGGCTTGCCACGCGCCCCTCGCGGTGCACGGCGTGAACCGTCGGCTAGGCTTGTCTTACTTACGGAAAATGAGCCTATCGTTCTCAACTACTCGAGACACCATCTGGGCTTCCCCTCTACTGCCACTTGAGAGATTATACTCACTGTGGCATGGGCTTCAGAGCTCGTACGCGGCGCTCCCGCAAAGTGTCTGTATTCCTGCAGGGATTCAGATGACACCTCTTACGCATAAAGCTCCGATCGACCCAAACCAGCATGACAAGTGACAAGTCACTTCGAGGAGCATATGAAGAACCGCTATTGGTATTCTCACGTATTGTTTCTCCTAGCTGGAGAGCTGGCTACTATTGCTATGCAAATTAATGGCTTACCTTCACCAGCTGTCCATCGCTATGCTCGTCTCGCTTTGGCTGCGAAGCAGACTGATAGTTGCGCGGCAATCAGCCCAGACGGCCTCACTGGACTTCACGGCAAACTACGCTCACGAGTACCGTCGATCCTTTGCACACCTACATCTCGTGGTCGCCCAAGCAATTTTGGCGTCGTGCTAGCACTCCGGTTCATGAGACGCGTTTCTTTCTCATTAGCAAAAGGATTTTAAGCCCACATCTTCAGAGATCTACCCCCAACCAAAGCGTCTGCGAAAGCCTCGAGAGGTCAAGCTCGGGCATTCCCAAGTCGTTCACAAACACAGCGGCCCTCGGGCAACTGCTTCTGACTGATCTCGGCTATACTCATCAAGTATGCTTCCCTACTCTGCGGTCACCGCGGCGCCCCGGCTCTGCCCTTCTCGTTGATCGAATGGTTCCAGTCCGTGACGAGGCTTCGCGGCCTTCGCGTTCCCAGCCAAGAAGCAGCTATTCCACCGTCACCTGCTACTCCTCCAATCTCACAATCTGAACACATCAGAAGCCATGGCGGAGCCCTTCCAGACCGACAGATGTCCGAAGGCGCCCTTGCCACAAAGACGGTCGAGTTTCTAGCCTTCCCAATCACATCCCACGGCACCCCCCACACCGATAACTTGCTGACCGCCCCTGCTAGAATTATTTGAGACGAAAGTTCGAAACATCCACTAGGCGGAAGAGAGCTTCTCGAAGCCTGAACAACTTGGAGCTTCCCCGTCTCCATCTTCGGATGACTAGGATACCCGTGTTCGGGCATGCTTTCGTGGGGGGTCATCCCTCTCCCCCATCCCATCCCGTCCCGTCGCAGGTATCCGTAACTTCACCGCCAGGATCTTCTCTGCGGGTTTGTCATTTCTCTCAGTTGGAGAATTGTGCGCGTACATTTGCTCCATGGCCAAGGGCTTTTATTCTTCTTCTCTTCCTTTCCAATTCCTATTCTGGGGGCAATTCGCTAGGACACATCAGACGGAGAGCATGGAGCTTCCCAGCGCGGCCGGGTTTCGGCCCCTGCTCTCCCGCGGTACCTGAATCATGATGTTGTCGTTGGTTGACATACCTATTTCATCTCTATTTTCCCCTTTTGCTCATCTGTAGCTAGCCGCTTAGAATGGAGAGTCGGGTCCTTACCTGCCTAGTTTTTTTTTCCGATTCGGATAGAAATCTGCGAAGACGAATACTGGTACAGTGTAAGTGGTCGAACCGGACGTTGCATTCTTCTCAACTGCAACCAACCGAGGCTTTGGCTGCTTTCATTTAGACTTGCTGGCGCTGCGTGGACAATGGACATTTTATTGATATTGCCATTCTTCTTGATTGGTAGTCACCGTCGGGACTCTGCGAGCAGAAGGAAGCGAGATGACAGTTATTCGCCGAGGTTCGTCAGCTCTCCTCTTTTCACCGACCTTTTTTCTTCTCCCTTTTGGATCTTTGGTTCAGGAGGGGGCAGATGGTGTCGAGGGGAATGAAATCTGGCTGGCGATTGTTTAGCTGGGACTCAATCTATGGGCTCGATGCTGGGTGTGGTTCAGACAGTTCTGTGCTTTGAGGGGACCTAGTGCCTTTGCCCTCAATGGGCTCTCGACTTTGATTGTCTGTGGCGAGCAGGCAGAGCCGAAGAAGGAAGTTCCGGCTGAGGAGTTGTCAAAAGTTGAAAGACCTTTTTTCGGTGCAAGTACGTTACGGCTCTCATGTGGAGGAAGCATTCATCACGAGAGCCGTCATCCTCAGGCTACCCGTAACTTGTGCGTTGTGACCAAAGGCCTTTGACCATGCCATCGTTACAGGAATCCAACTTTTTTGAGGCTACACAAGGTGCTTGACACGGAAGCGGCCACACTGAAGAGAAGCCTGCCCACTCATCAATTATGGGCGCTTTTTTTTTGGGTAAGCATCGAGGACAGGTAGAGCGGCAGAGTATCTGCACCAAAAGCCGCCCTTGGAGCAGAACCCGCAGTCTGTACGACTACAATCGCATCGGATCTTGTTCTGTCTACGAATTGAATATCTGGCCCTAGTTAGTCAAGCCCGTGGTAGAAGTCGAGACTCAGACCCCGCGGGGGGGGGGGGGCACTACCCATGGAAGAGTAATATGTTCTCATGACTAAAGAACCGAGATGGCTACGCATGTCTCGGCTAGGAAAGGTAGGGGGTTATATTTATTCTTTTTCAGTTGTTGTTCAAGAATACGGCTTGGATCTCTCTTTCTCCAGCGTTACTAACACAGCTGACTTAGACTCGGAGGGCACGTGTGACTATACTATCCTACCGAGGAGGGTGGCAATTATAGGGCGTCCAAGATATTTACTCTTTTCAAAACATAAATACTGTACCACATCTTTAAACAGCCTTTTTTCGGTCCCTTCCAAGGTCTAGTGATACTAGATGTTGCTCACTGCCCAAAAGACCTCTACACGCATTGAGATGGACAAGCCGTCCGAAACCACTGGGTTTACAGTCTTGGCTGGTAGTTCATATGTGCATTTAATGATGAAGTAGACCTTTTCATTAGCTCCTTTCGTCGATGGTAAGTCCATTCTCCCATAAGATAGGCTGACACGATCCGGGTTTATGCAGTAAGGCCGTGTTTGAGTCCAAGGGCCGTGGAAGAATAGAAAGGAACCGAAATGTGGCGGGATAAAACAAACCCTCAGTCTTTGATAGGTGGTCAAGTCCGGGACTCGTCGCACCTCCATCTCCTCTGCCACTTGCTTGAGCAGCATCTCGCAACTCCGTGTGTGTGTTTTTCCAAAAGCCTGTATAGTATTCCAGTCCCCCAAGATAATTTAGAAACACACAAAAAAGTCTCACCTCTCTCAGCCCCCCCTCCCTCTGTCAAGCCCTACAATTTCTGAAGTATTCCATTACGACTGCCATTAAACATCAACAAAGGGCTCAGCCAGATCTCTAGCACCCAAATAGATCAAGCCTAAAGCTCTCTGGCGACTAAACTCTCAATCTCCCCCACCTTAGGGCCCTTTCAACCTTTTTACCTTTTGACATGAATATTCATGAATATTCACAAATATTGCCAATCTCGAAAGCCCACGGAGCCACGGTACGAAGTCAGCTGCACCGCCAACCTAATAGTCTGACCAGTTGTCCTTATTACTTCCCCCCCAAGTACTTACCTTGATGTCCCCAAAATCTCGACTTGGCATCGGTACCGCACATGTGGCTTTCCTATGGCTTTTCCGTGGCGTCAGCCGCAAAGAGGGAAAAGGACATATTGTCAAGGGGGGGGGGGGGATCCTACAGGGTCATTAAAGGAATGGTGATTAATGGGATTGATGCAAAACTTCACTTCAAATACCAACACCTAGGCTCCTTGAAACGACTACTGTGAATCTGCCTGGCATTTCAGTGGACGTGAAAGTAAAATGCCAAAAGGATGAGGGTGGATTTACTAGACAAACGTTTTCGCTGCATATGCTTCTCTTTGTGAAAGAAAGAGCCGACTTTGGCCTTCAGCGCATATGCAAGTGGCAGGCTGGGACAGACCTGGGAGACTCCATTCAAATTGTCGCTGGACATGAAACAGCTTTCACATCACAGGGGAACAAGACTGCACTGGTTTGAACTTTCTTGGGCCTGCTGGGCCTGAAGGTCATTCCTCTACCTAGTCAAGTCTGTCTAGAAGAGCCATTGTGCCACGGCCACGGTGATACACCTACTCGCGCATGACCAGTAAAGAATGCCCCCCTCTGTGTGGGCTTGAGACATATGAGGGACCAAAGAGCCGAAAACGTGGCCTCTCGTAACGGTCCATCGACGTCTCATCTGAAAATCGATCCTTTTTTTTTTCTCGGATGTGTTCCGTACAGAGTAGAGAAAATCCCACGAGACAGGTTGAAAAGGGGTTTGCCTGTCTGCCCCAACAAATGTGAGTTGGCCACCCCGCTGGCCAAATCAAATCATACGATTCATCGTGTCGTCCCCGCTCAGTAACGGATATCCAGGGTGACATTGGCCACTAAACCTTGGGAAACATGATTGGTCCAAAGCGGATGTCTCGATCCAATGGGAAGAGAGGGTTCTGCAAATGCAACCAAAGCCTGACAATGAGGCAAGTTGCCAAGTCCAGGATCGTGGTCGCCTCTATGTAATGCGAAGAGAAAAAAGCCGTCACATAAAAGGACATTGCTTGGTCGCCAACATGCTGAATGCTGCTACGTGTGCAAGTCGCCAAGAAGAAGAAAGGTCAGAAAGTCCAAGCCGAAAATGGTTCAGAGCCCTGATGTGGTATCTTGAAAGCAAGTAGAGTTATGATTGGGGTCGAAAGGCGGCTGGCCAAGGCACGGACACACACTGGTTCCTTGAAACATACTGAGAGCCAAAGAAGTTGACCAAAGGATGAGTAAAGTTGTGCAAAGCGCAGATGGAAAGCGACCTCAAGCCGAGTGCGTCGTAACCAACAGTTTTTCCTGGGGTATCTTAATGCGCAGGTAAAAGGCAGCCCCATTTTGGAGGTATGTTGTCGTCAAGGTCGTGATTAATGTCGAAGTTTCAACCGCTTGAAGATGTTCTTGGATGCATGGCCAAGGGAGCCCTACTGTCCCTTTCTAGCCTTTTCAGCAAGCCGAGCTTCTCTTGCGGCACGCACCAATGGCGATAATTGAGAAAGGTCAACGCAGCCTTTCATGAACTCGTGCTGTACCCTCGTCAGTGACAAATGTTTACTGGGATCCCGAATAGACTCACTCTAAGGAGGTCATGAGCGCTGGCTCTCTTCTCGGGGTCGACTTTCAGTGCAAAGTACAGGAAGTCTCGGAAGACTGCTGACAGGTTGGACTCCTCCTTGATATGGGGTGTGCCGTTGGTAGCGATCAACCACAACGCTCTCAGAGGAGACTCTGTCAGGTAGGGAGGCTCTCCCTCAATCATCTCAATGGCCATGATGCCCAGAGACCAGATGTCCACCTTGCGCCCGTACTCCTTGCGGGTGACAACTTCAGGGGCCATCCAGTAAGGCGTACCAACCATAGTGGTACGCTTATTTTGGGCCTCGTTGATGGTTGCGCAGAAACCAAAGTCAGCTACTTGGGGTTAGTTTTGCCGCCGTATCAAATATCGTGCAATACTCACTCAGCTTGATGTTGCCTTCCATTGACAACAGGATGTTGTCAGACTTGATATCGCGATGGATCACTCCCTTTGAGTGCAGATGCTGCAAGCCCTTAAGTGTTTCTCTACAAACGGAAGCAATTTGTCCCTCAGTCATGATGTTGAAGGTAACAACATCAGTAAGACTGCCGCCCTCCATAAACTCCATCACAACCCAGAGCTCACCTCCGCAAAGAAAGCTGTCAATGAAGTTGACAATGTTAGGGTGCGAGCTGTCCTTCATCACGAGAATTTCGTTGATGATGAGATCCTTCTTGGGCTGCTGCTCGAGGTTCATTTGCTTGATAGCGACCAGACGGTTGGTTCCTCGCTCGTAGCCGGTGTAAACACCGCCAGACGCGCCTTGGCCAATCTTATTAAAATTCTTATAGACTTCGCGAGGGTCTCCGTCGGAGCAAATGCGCTTCAGCGCGGCGACAACATCCATACCGGTGCTCTGGCGGGGTCGGTGTCTGGGTCTGGAACCAGGCGCGCCAGGGACGCCAACCTGCTGTCGCTGGCCGGGGCCGCCGTTTGCCGTAGGGCCCTGGGCGTACTGGTGCTGCGACTGGGGCGGGGTCGGCTGCTGGGCGGGCTGTCTCTTGCTCGGGGCACGGCTGATCTGACCAGACATGGCCGCTTGGGCCTGGGCAAGGGCCTGTTCTTGCTGCTGCTGCATGAGTTGCTGCTGGTAAATGTTCGCCTGGGCAGTCTGCGGGTTAGGCGTGGGGGGCACGTAGGCGGGGGAGGCGCCGGCACGCGAGTTGGATCGGGATCGGGATCGGTGCTCTCCACGATGCTCTTCGGGTAGCATGGGAACGTTGCTCTCCTTGGGCGGCTGGTAGGCGACCGGGGGGAGGTCTTCGGCGGGCTGAGACATTCCAATGCCGGAGTCCTTGCCGGGGTAGTTGGAGGGAGCGGCCCTCATCGATGAGGGCATGCTGACGGGGGGCTTCGGGGCCGGACGGCTGGGCATCAGGTTGATGTCCTTGCCGGAGCCTTTGCCTCCCGATACTCCAGGAACGGGCGGCGGCTGGCGGGGGTTTTCGAAAGATCCTTCATGATTGACAGTTGGAAACCTTGGGCTCGCAGGTGGACTGATCATTGGTGACATACCCATATAAGCGGTTGGCGGATACATGCCCGGTGACATGGCACCCGACGGCGAGTTCGCGTTTGCATACTGACGGTAGTCAGGCGCTCTGGCATCGTGGAATTTCTCCAATACTTGATCCTCGGCTGGCTTCTCGGTCGTTTCCTTGTAGAATGTGATGATGTCAACCATGGTCTGGGGGTTCTCCCTGCGTTCCTTCTCGGGAATTCCACTCTCGTTGATCAACCTCTGCCATTCTTTGGGGAGACCCTGTGTCGTTTAGAAAAAGAAAAAAGTCAGCCACACCAAGCACGAGGACAAGGAGGAGAAGGAGGAAGAAGAAGAAGAAGAAGAATTAGTAGAAGAGAAGCAGGAAGTAAGTAAGAACTCAAACGGCCAAGAGAGAGAAACAGAGAAGCTGGGGAAACGAGGGCCGACTGACGGTGAACTGGCCAGTAGAGCTGTCATAACCGACGTGGGTGACATGGACAGGGTTCTCAGGCGCCGAAATGACTGGCTTCTTTGGAGTACCGACGAGACTGTTCATGAAGCCAGAGAAGCCCGACTTCTTGCGCAGGACGCCCATGCGGGGCTCCTTTGCCTCGTCCGAATATCTTTTGGGGCTGATCATTGAATTCTCCGTCACCCGCCCGCCTTGTGATTTTTCGTTCATCACGGAGGAATCGTTCGTGAAGCTCTGGGACTGTCTCAGGGCGGGGCCCTTGATGCGCGGATCGGTCGCCGAGTTGATGAGCGGGGCGGGAGCGTTTTGTCGGTGGTAGTTGGGCGTGTTGAAGTGAGGAGGCTGACCGACGACGGGCGACTTGGTCTGCTCGATGCGGTTCAGGACCGCAGCGCCGTCAAAGGGAGCGCCGATGAATTCGTCGTGGGGTTGTGACGACAAGGGCGAGGGGGCGGCGGGATCGAGCGGGCGATCGGTGCTATGGGCGATGCCAACAGCGAAGCCGTTGCCTACAGAATTGTTGTTGGTGTTGTTGTTTGGGTAGAAATTGTTTTGGTGATTGAAGGGCTGCTGGTGAGGAGAAAAGGCGTGGGCTTGGGCGTGGGCGTGGGTTTGGGCGTGGCCGTGAACAGCAGCGCCAGCGGCAGCAGAAGCAGCGTGGAAGGTGGAGGAGGAGGTCTGGGCCTGGGGGTGGTGGTAGGCAGTTGGGGAAGGAGCGGCGGCGGCGAACTGGCCCTGAGGCAGAATGGGGGAAGGATTGGGAAGGTGCGTCTGACTTGAGGAAAGGTGCCGGGGCGATGAGCTGTTGGAAGCGGCAGAAGAAGCAACGCCGGATAGAATACCAGAAGCCGAGCCAGAAGCAGAAGCAGAAGCAGAAGCTGGCGCGTTTGAGGGGGTCGTCCGGGCAGGTGGAGCGGAAGGAGCGCGCTTCAGCGAGGTAGAGCTGCGTTTGCTCTGGAGAGAGAGGGCGTCGATGCCACCATCGAGACCGCTCGAGGAGCGGGTGTGTTGCTGGTAGGACGAGGGCGGCTTCTTGGTGAGCCTGCGACGTTGGGAGGTGCCGTTGGAAATAGTTGTGCTCTGGCTGCTATCCATGATACACCCTAAAAAGACTAAAACGTCGAAGAAAGGGAAAGGGAAGGAAAAAGAGGGTATGAATAGAGGGTGTGTGAGGAGGAAAAAACTCGGTAGGGGCACAACGAGATGCTGTCTCCCCTTGACTTGTGCTCGAGACGTGGAGTGGACGGCGGAAGAGGTACGCACGCGGCGGCGACGGCGACGGTGGTGGTGGTGGTTTTGGTGGTGGTGGTGGTCTGTCTGCCTGCCTTACCTTACCGTCCTCAAGGTGATAAGGCAATGGAAGGCAGGGTAAGGTAGGTATACTGAGGCGTGTGGAGGGCCCGCGGTACCAGTAGCAACGGTGGAAGAGGCAGCAAAAGCGCAAGTACAGTTGCAGTGACAGCCGTGTCTCGAGACTTTTCGAGTCGGGGAGTGAATCGGGAAGGAGTGCAAGACAGAGAGGAGTGGTTTGGCCTTTGCCATGGTCCTAATTAGCAAGCAGCGGCGGTAATCGATCCAAGCATAGGTACCTAAGGTAAGGTGAGGTAGGTACCTCTGTACTTTGCTGTGGGAAGGTACCTACCCTACCTTGAGGAATGTACCCGACGTATTTCGTAGTGTCCGTCCAGTGTGAGGTAGGCGCTGGGTGGCAGCACTTTGCGCTCGATGGACCGGGACACGCTGATTGTCACTGGCTGGATGGAGACGATAAGTGGATTCTTGGGACCGCATGAGGTGGGCTGCGGAGCGAGGAGTGAAGTGGGCGACGACGGAGCGACGGGGGATTGTTTTGCTGGGACCCGGAGCTGGCAAGATTCGAGAAAAGCTGGAACTGGGGCCAACCGCCAACGCAAGAAAGCGACAACAATTCAGTCAACCGCCTCAGTATATGGTAAGGTACCTTGGCTTCCAGGGTGTTGAGTGGAGTGAACAATCACCAAGGTAAGATACTTCGTAACGTTCCTTGGATTGCCTGGCAGCTTGGGTGGACGGAAGCGTGGGTAGTCAGGCAAGGGAAGGAATGGATGGATGGGACTACGGATACCTTTGCAGATTTCCTTGGTGCCGCCAGTGCTGGTCGAAATTGCTGCGAACCATGGGAGGGAATATACATGCGGCTGGGATAAGACGAGACAAGACTGGTGGGACACAGGCGGGTGCAGTACAGAGGTGCGAAGACTCGAGCGATCCAATGTGCCAACGTGGTGGTGGTGTGTCAGAGACTTGCTTTCTTCACGGGCTGGGAACAACACTACTGGTACCTACCGTACCGGGTGGAGTTGGATGTTCTGCTTGCCTCCTCCTGTGGTTCCTACAATGGAGTATGTTTTGATGCTTGTGAAATAAAAATGGGCCCATGTAAATTTAAGTGGGAGAGGGACCAACTGAAAGAGGTCAAGTGAGGTGGGCAAATGGGCGTGGCAGCTGTGGGTATCGGGTGAAATGCACTGGACGCGGACGGGCTGCGTTACCTTAGCCTGGGGGCCGTGTGGCCGTGGCCCTGTGGTGTGGTAGTGTCATTGGTGTGGGAAAAGATGGAGGAGGATGTGGGTACCATGAGGTACGTACCTTGCCTTAGCCTGGGCTGGCTCCGTCAGACTCCCGTCCTCCTCCTCGCTCTCCTCAGTGTCCCTCCCTACCTTGCCCCTTGAGATGACAGAGCCCTGGCTGCCGGACTGGATGGGAGTGTCACAAACTTTCACCTTAACCACGGCACGGAGCCTTGCTTTCAGTCTTCAGATGGTATCCAAGACTCCAAAGTAGAAAACACTTGAGCGCAAATGTCTCGTTGCTATCCCGGTATTTTGGAAGGGAGTGAAAAAAAAAAAAAAAAATGGCAAGCTACAGAAGGCATTCCATATCCGTAATTGCTGTAGAAATGTGACAGCACGTAGGTACGACCGGACTCTAAAATGGAAAGACGGCTCGACTTGCCAGCACCGCGCCCGCGCTTCCGCTCCCCTAACTGGCTGCGATGGACGCTGACCGGCCGACGTATGATGCGTGCTACTTGCTGGAGTTGCGCTGCAGTCGAAAGAAGAAACCTGTACTTTTGATCCGGCTGCATATTCCTCTCGCATTGCAGCATCAGGTATCCAACGGAGCTGTACTCGAAATGACCTCATCTCCGGCATTGGGTTCCAGGCTGACTCCCACGCATACGACGGTAGACTGAGACTGAGACGGAGACGGGTTCGTTGTTTTTAGGCGCCTGCTAGGTGCCAGCTTCTTTTCTTATTTTTGTTTCCCATCGTATCACCAGGAAGCCGTCTTTGCGAGCTCATGTCCCGAGATGGACGATCCAGCGAAGCGGCTGGGCTACTAGCACACTCGGCAGCCCAACCAACAGTCGAATGGAACAGGTGACACCAAGCAATCGACGCCACTTCGTCGACAGTGTCTCGTCTGCGCGGCACTGTTGACCCTGCTCTATCGTGTGCCCCTCATCATCATCATCATCATCATCATCATCATCATCATCGCCGGGGAAATTCCAGTGTCCCTCAAGGCTGTATGAGCAAGGCTACCTCGGGCAAAAGTACGCGAGACAAGGTTGCTCCACTGGCGGCGGAAGAGCTTACTTTGAACACGGAGGTGAGGGACTTGTACTTGGAGGTCCTACCTTTAAAGAAAAGGGGAACAGCGAGGGGGTGTGATCGTAGTTGCGGCAGATGTGCATCACACAACGCCTCGTACCCTAGAATAGAGTGCAGAGCATAGAGTATTTTAGCAACAAAAACCCAGAGTCTGAGCTTTTTTCCGCCTTGCTAAGGTACTGTGTAGAGAGAGGTTGATTGACTTTCACTTGGCCAAGTATCATCTGTGTGTGCCCTCCGGGGCTCGACGTCGAATCGCTGGCGTGTTTGAGAGGGTAGGAGGGAAAGCTGGGGCAGAGACACCGGCGCAGGTCCTGGGCCGCGTCTGTGGTTCAAATTGATTGCTTTCGGGAAGAAGCGCAGCGGGCTCCAGTCGAAGAGTAACAGCAACCGGGAGCAACCAACCAACAGACAGAGCTCGAGAGCAAAGCTACGGCAACTACCACCAGCAACACCCGCGAGGTAGCTTGCCATGCTACGCACACTGCTTGCTTCTTGCTTAGGTTGCTTGCTATGCTGTGCTGTGCTATGCTGGGCTGTGCTTCCACAGTTGTACCGTGCCTTGAAGTTGGAGGTTGCTTTACCTCAGGTCGACGTCGGTGCTGTGCGTTTCCCAGCCTGCGCCCGTGCTCCATTCAGTCGGACTGCTTGCTTGTGTTTATTTGGAGCCTCAGACCTGACGGTCGATCCTTGGTCAATCTCAGGTGCGAGATGGACGTCTCTGGTCGACGGGACCTGCTGATCACACGGCGGCTCTAGTGCTAAAGTTGCAAAAGTAGCCCGTACCACAGTATCCATAGGTCGGGCATGCAAAGCGGTAGGTCAGAACCAGGGTATTCGGGGGTCAGGGATTGGGGTCGCCGTCGCAGTCGGGTCAGTGGGGAGGGGAGGGGAGGGGAGGGAGGGGAGGCGGAGAAAGCTGAAGCACCAAGGGTCTTGAATCTGACCTGGAGCAAGAGAAACAAAATGAGCAGAGCCGTTTGAGTCGCCGTCTCGTACTATATTATGGAACGGCCAAGTGTGCATTGCATTGCTGCAAATCCATTTCCGAACATCGATGCTGTCTGACCAGGCAATTTGGTGTGGCAGAACAAGAACTCGGAAGCTGGG